>NC_059394.1:2177500-2493750 GCF_905220565.1 Melitaea cinxia
TCCACCAAACGCTCACAAGTAACTTTTTTTGAGTCAATTTTCGCTTGAGGCAGGATTTGGCTGACTCGCCAGGGTTCAGCCATTGCGATAATCACTTCCGATTATCCGTACATGATCCAATTTTTATCACACGCAATGATTCTATTTAAAATCTCCTTCATTATTGTGCCGATTGAGTAATGTAACTCAACAGTCTAAGCGCGTTTGTCAATTTACTTCACTCAGTTCATGACCCATCACTCACCTTTCAAGCTTTTTTACCTTCCCAATTTGCTTCAAGTGGATTAAAACTGTTTTATCACTTAAACCGCAGTCTGCAGCCTACTTGGACGTGTTTTGTGATTGATCCGCTTCCACAATAGCTTTCAATTCTTCATGATCAACTTTAGGCTCCGGCCGTCAAGAGCTTGTTCTGCAGGTCAAAATTTCCAGAACGAAAACGTTGGAACCAAAAAAGCAGTGTTTTCTTTTGCGACACCGCAGCCATACACATCATTAACCCTTTGAGCCGTTTCTGTAGCACTGGTGCCACGGTGGAACTTATACTTGTAAATAACACGATATTTCAATTTTTTCATTTTGTATACTGAGTGACGCAAAGATGAAAAACTAAAGAGGATAAAACAAATGAATCACAGTTTTCGAAACGCAAGTCCATGAGTAAATAGCTGTATAAATTTGAATTTTGAGTTCTCAACCAAAGAGGAAATATTTGAGACAAAGTGGCCAGTATGACAAAACGAAAATTTCATATTTCAGGACTTAATAGAAACTTGTGGGAACAGTTTTTTTTATCATGAAACTCCACTTTATCCTCTATCACACAAAAATTCCCCCCCCCCCCATATCCATATGCGAACGTATTTTATGTACAATTCCTAATTTGTAAACATTTAAATATTGATATAAAATATCACCTATGTTAATTTGTCTGCTCGGTACCCTCAGGCTCGCTAGCGCTGTACGGGCTGCTGTGGCTCCAGCTGAGCATGTTCGACACGCTGCGCTACCTGCTGCCGCTGGGCGCGCTCACCTTCCTGGCCGGACACCGCCTGCTGCGCCATCTAGGGGACAAGGCCGCGAAACACTAGTGCTAACTATATTTATATAACTAGCAATAAATTTATATATTTAAATTTAGCTTGTTTCTGTTTTAAATGTCACATGTAGGTCGTAATTTCCTTATTTCTAATCATGAAATCAAACGATCGATTTTTTTTTTATTGGTACCAATTTGTAAATAACGTTTGCTTTTTGTTTAGTATAATACAGTTGTGGTCTCGATTTAAGTATATAATAATATCATATTGTTTGTTAGTTTATTGAAAGTAAATCTTTACCAAACTTGTACACGCAATACATTATGTTTCCAGATATCAGAATAATAACACTTGGTTCCTATATGTGTATTTAATATTGTTGTTTCGTTTATTAGTTTAAAATACACTTGCAATAAAATAATAAAACATTGAAATATTTTTATTTTGATTACTACAATATAATCAAGTTATTTAGAATTCAATCATATAATATACTCGTATAAGTAAATTCATTCTTTTTTTTTAAATAATAGATATCGTCATATAAGCAGAGAGCGAAAAAATTTAAGTAGATACGCTGTAAGGAATATAGGTGAAGTACATTTATGGAAACATTGGTTTAATAAACAACACATAAAGACTAATCGAGTGTTGTCGCGCGTTAAAAAAATATGTAATAAAATATATATAATTGCAATTATATATATTTATATTATATATTGCAATTATATATATACTTAAGGTTTTTTTTTTAGTTTAATGTAATTTATCTGTTAAATATAGCTTATTATTTAAAAAAAAAAAAAATTGCAATTAAATTAAAAGACCATAGAATAAGAGAATATTAATTCTTTTTTAACGCGACGAACTAAATCACAGAGAGGTAAATATAAATTTAAAAAACGTTAGCGATCAGTTTGGATTGGAGAACAAAATTAAATTAGACTAATGTAGCAAGTAATTCAATACAAGGAAACACAATTTTAAGCTTAATACAAATTTGAATGAACAAACAACTTTATCTTCCTTTTATGGATTAAACGAACGAGTTTAACACAACCCGAAATTATTTTAAATCTACACTATGGACCGAAATACATTTTTGATTAATCTAATATTAATTTAAACTACACTGAGGGTTCGAATTATTTCTGTCACGTGGGTGGAGGTTAACTGTGGTCACTTATCAAAGCGGTCTCAGTGACTCGTAGCTCCGCAGAAACTCCCTGGATGATCACCCGCCAGTCTCTCGAGTTCCTAGCAGCCAATCCACAAAATCCGGCCACGTGGTATCACCGGCAACAACGGCACCGCAGGTGTCCGCCACGCCAAGGATCCCAACAGTCGCACCCTGAACCTGACCGAGGCTGAAGACCAACGAAAAGGAAGGAGCCGCACAGCACCAGCGCTCACACGAAATACGCCAATAGCGAAACGCCTAGCAATGAATGACGCCTAGAAAAGCAAGAATAATAATTCGACGAAACGAAATAATTGTCAAGAGAATGAAGGAAGAATAAAAATTACGTTACAGTGTAGTATAATTATTGTGGATTGAAATTATCTCGGATGAGAAACACTGTTATCTACTTTAGCAGATGCAGTCAGAATGTTTAAAATCTCATAATTTTGTCTATTTTTTATCTCAGGTTGGGGATCTCGATAACTTCAGGGTCAATCCAATATGTTTACGTTTTTTACTGACAAATTTATCTTATAATTCACGTGCTGGTGAAAGAAACATCGCAAAATAACTTCCATTTTTATAATATCCTATGTGTATCTATTTTTTAATATCCTATGTAGGTATTCACAACATTAAAATAATAGCCACAACAATACAAGACATCCGTTACGATACTGGACTAGTTTGATTATAATACTACTATACATACATATACATATCTTTATAAGCATCGTAATGATTATCTATACATATAATAAAATGGTAGGAAAGTCAAAACTGTACATAGGATATTTTTTTAAAAGAATACAATCGATACCGAAGCCAAAAATATAGTTTTTAGAATTTTTGTCTGTTTGTTTGTATGTATGTCCGGGATAAACTCAAAAAGTACTTCATGAATTTACTTCAAATTTGGCACGAATATTATTAAGAAGTCGGTTCAACATATAGGCTACATATTATCACGCTATCACCTACGGGGAACGAGCAGTGAAGCTTTATTTCTTCAACGCATTCTGTAACGTGTAATGTAACGACGCATATTTGAATGGTGTTATTATGTTTAACCATGCTATATAAGCTAGCTTCACACTATAAAAATCACGCAATATAAGTAAATTAGGCCGATAAATGTAATTAAATATTATAAACCTAATAAGTAGTATCAAGACAATTTTAAAGCAGCGCCATCTGAGATTTCAAAAACATCATCAATCCCTTTTTGGATATAAATAATTTAAATTTGATCATGTTGGCGAGGTTAATAGTTGTTTTTAAAAGTCATAGATGGAGTTGTGTATTGAATGTTATTTTAGAAGGTATAATCGTAGGTATTTTTGGTACTGTATAGAGTTCACGCAGACGACGTCGCGGGCAGCAGCTAGTAACTAATAAGATATAATGAAAATTATCATTCCTGTTAACAGTTTGCTTAGCGGTAGCTAAAACAGAACTGTCCTGAAAGGGTTAAAGAAACAGTAACAGTTTTTTTTTGTTTATATAGTGGCAAACAATCGTGCCATATTAAAAATAATTATGTAGTGTCATGGGACACCAAGTAGGAACCACAGGTAGGAACGAAGTTCCTTCGGATAGTATAGGAGCAACACAATTTGAAAAATAAAATGTTGGATTTTATATGTATTATCTAGTTCTTGATTTTTTTAAATTTTGTTTATTGGTTTTTATTAAGTACGTAAAAGTATTTAGGAAATTTAGTATTATAGAAAATAACAAATAATATCATAATTATATAATTCAAACTATTAAGTGAAATAAAAAAACATGTATCTTTATTTATTTTTGTCGACAGTATAAAATTACATAAATAATTTTAAAAAAGTTTACTAGTAATATTTTAGTTTTACAAACGTCATATTATACAGTCGCGTGACTGATATTACATCACTTCCGTAATATATTTTTCTTACGGTTTTAGTCTCACATTTTTCTCAGTTCGGTCGCCCAAACGTCAAGCCTGTCCTAAGGAACTTCGTTCCAAAAAAAAAAAAACGAAACGATATAGTAAAAGTAAATTTATTTGTGCATTATGTTAGGGTTTTAAGCAAGTGGCTTAAATGTTATAACAAAATATAATGAAGTTTTCTATAAATGAAAATGATTTTATTATTATTCGAAATTGTTTAATAATATAGAAAAACTAAATTTATATCACAAAATATATTATTTAACAATCAAATTTGTTACAATTTCTTTACATGTAACAAATTTCACAATTATTATATATTGATATACTCTACAATCTTAATTATTATTAATATATTAAAATTATATCATTAATAAATCCTTAACCTAATATAGGTACATTGATTTCTTTTATAAGCAGTAAGTACATTAATTCCAAGTAAATGATTGCTTACAAATTAATTCAAATTAAGGTAGTTCCACAGTAAGTTGTTCAACAACCTACCGTCAACAGTAGGCATTTTTTCTGCAACACTGGAATGCATATCAAAATGCCATGTCATAAAAACTAACTAGCAATGCTGTAAGTTACAAAAAAAAAGTGCATTATAAATTAAAATTCAGCATCCAAAGTGAACACATTGTCATTAGCTTTGGCCATCACTCCCCATTTCTGATATTCTCCAACCTTTTTCTCAAAAAAATTAGTTTTCCCTTCCAATGAGATGAGATTCATGAAGTCGAACGGGTTCTTTGTGTTGTAGTGCTGTGGATAATATTACACACACATTTTAGTCACTTGATCTTATTATGTTACATATCAAACATTAAAACAATAGTTCCTATAAAGTACAGCGTAATATTTTAAAACAATTGCATTACAAAATAAAAGTATTAGTAAATCATATTGTCGAATTTCTTTCTTACCTTTTCACCTATTAACTCAAGAAGCAGTCTATCAGCTACAAACTCAATGTAGTCAGACATGAGCTCACAGTTCATGCCAAGAAGCCTGACAGGAAGAGCATCAGTCAAAAACTCCTGTTCAATAACTACTGCATTCTTTATGATCTCTAGTACACTTTCGTTTGACGGCTTCTGTACTAGATGCTTGAACATCAGACATGCAAAGTCTGTGTGTAGACCCTAAAACAAATTAACATCCTTTTATTTAGTAACTGGAGATAAAATATCGCTTAAGTCTATAGATAGTATGACCTGAATAAAATAAATTGTTAATTATAATACTACATATTTACAATTTCTTATCAGTCCAAATTGAGATAACATGTATGTGCAAAAAAATATACCCTAATTGGCTGTTATCATGAAAACCAAAAAAAAAATACTATATGACTCACTTAACTAGGGACACGAAAAAAGTATAGATACTTTGTGGTATCGAGTACATTTCCATTGAATACTGATACTTATGTACTCTTTTTTTTTGATTATGATACTTTTACTCAATGTAGTAACTCAATTGTATCAAATAAGATATTAAGTTTTAAATGGGTAATATTACCCCCTTTTTTTGGTAGGCTGAAATTTGAAAACAGTTGTTCAGTATTTGTACAATGATTTGAAGCGACGACCTTTTTTTGAAGTCGAAGTATCAATATTTCTACGTATTGAGTACTTTTGTGTTTGTACTTGATACCTAGAAGTATCTATACTTTTATGAGTACTATATTTTTTTTCTTCGATACTACTAATGAGTACAGTATATACTACTAATGAGTACGATATTTTGTATTCGATACCCTGTCCCTACACTCAACAAAGTTGAATAATCTTTAACATGTCCTAAAAAATACTAGGTCTTCACTGTGGCTTAACCCGCGTGTATTACAAAATTGTGATTGTTCAGTTGTCTTTGGTGAAAATATAGCCTCAAATATGGCACTCCGTGTAAATTTAGCATTCTACTGATAAAAGAATTATTAAAATTACTAAAGTAGTTTTCAGTTTATCTAGTAAAAAAAAAAAAACATCAAATCTTTTCTCTTTGTAACAGACAGAAGTATATTTATCTGAAAATTATAAGTAAAGTATTTCATATAGTGCGCTCAACGAGCCGAGATACCAAATATCAACAAACTAAATGCGAGGTCACTCAACTATGCAGGGTTTTGTAACCTTTTTTTTTACTTACACAAAAATTTTAAATGTAAAATATATTTAAGTATATTTTGTAATTACTGAATTAAATATAATTAATTAAATATAATTAAGTATTTAAGATTTGATACTTCTTAAATAATAATTATCGAAATATAAAAATCACCCGAGCTCTTCAGGACACGAAATGAAATAAAAATAAATAATACAAATTCAAAGGGCCGTACGCGCCGATTGTTTTCAAGGCCAGTTAAAATATCGTTCGACCTTACAGAGAGACATACAGCAGATAGCAAACAAACAAGATAGAAAGGTCGTCGCTATAAAAAAATGATGGGCTTTGTTTACATTTGGTATCTCTTCTCCTTGAACGGACTATAGTATAATGCACAAATACAGCACCCCTTAAATAAAAAAAACCTAAAACTTAAATGGACAAATCACTATGTAATGAGGTATGTACTAATACAAACCTCATCCCTTGAAATCAGCTCATTGCTGAAAGTCAATCCTGGCATAAGTCCCCTCTTCTTGAGCCAGAATATTGATGCAAAGCTTCCAGAGAAGAATATGCCTTCAACTGCAGCAAAAGCTACAATACGTTCACCGAAAGTTGCAGTCTTGCTTGCAATCCATTGCATAGCCCAGTCAGCCTTCTTCTTTACACAGGGTAATGTCTCAATAGCATTAAACAAAAAGTCCCTGCATCAGAGAGAATTAATTTATTCATTTTATTTTATTTTTCTTAGGGAAATCTAGTTTTTCAGACTTGCTTAGAATTCACATATAAGCAACAAAACCAAGTACAGATTTACATAGGTTATTTTTATTTTTTGTTTCACCATTACTTAGATGACATGTGAAGGTCATGGTTAGTACTTTATAAAGGAAATTTTATAGATTATTATAATTAAATAACTGGAAAATATGAATAGTATTTCCACATGTTAAGGCTATTTTGATATGCTATTGATTTTTATGACAATACATTAATTAACAAATTAATTTCGTATTTACCTCTCCTTAGGATCCCTGATGTAAGTATCAATTAACAAAGAGTACATCTCTGAGTGTACATTTTCCATAGCAATCTGAAAGCCATAGAAACACCTAGCTTCTGTCACCTGCACTTCTTGTGAAAAGCGTTCCACTAGGTTCTCATTGACTATGCCATCTGATGCAGCAAAGAACGCTAATACATGCTTAATGAAATGTTTTTCGCAGTCCTTTAGAGTCTCCCAGTCACTTAGGTCCTGTAAAATTTAAATTACTATAATGTATTTTTACCTAGAAGAATTCTGGGTAAAGCTTTAGATTAGGAAAAACCGAATTTCGGGACCGTGGGAGGAAGGGGGGGGGAACGCTACCCCTGGTACCACTGTCACACCTCAGAACCCCATGGTTATGGAGATATCCATGGTTAGTTTTGAGGTTAGAAGAAGAATTTCGTAGCTTTCACAAGTTATTTTCACATTTCACACGCGTTTTTTTAAATTAATCTACCACCTTTAAAGTTAGAGGAACGCTTGGCTCCAGCGCTGCGGGAAGTGCAGCCCTTCCGCCCTTGCGTGCGAAAGCACGCTCACTCATTCACCCAAAAACCCCATAATTCGGTTTTTCCTAGTCTAGATCTTAGCCGAATTCTGATATTTTTAATTCCTGACAATTAAAATAGATTATTCTTGTGCAATATTATTTATTATCATTATAACAATTTTCGATAACTGATGTGCTGATGGAAAAAATACTAACCATTATTTTAACTTAACAATTGAAATACGAAAAGAACATACCTTAGATAGATCAACTTCTTCAACGGTCCAAAAAGAGGCCTCTGCTTTTTTGTACATTTGCCATATATCAGGATACTGGATGGGGAATATAACAAAGCGGCGGGGATTTTCTCTCAGCAGGGGTTCAAGTTGTGGGTCAAATTTAACTAATTTGTCTTCTTTCTCAATGTCCATTTTTTCAACGTTTTCGTTACCATTTCGCGCGGTAAGCACATTCTTAGTAGGTGACTGTAAAATATAAACGTGAGTAAATTAACTTATAAGTAGTGAAAAGTAAAAAAACATATAATTTAGTAAAAATTAATAAATAAAAAATATTATAAAGCTTCGGTTGACTAACCTTAAGATTTACATTTGCCATTCCATTGTGAATGTTCTCCTTGTCGTTTAAGCAAGACATTTTTTTTAGAGATAAAACTGAATCACGAGCAACGTTGGCAAGAAAACAAGAAACGCCGAAAATAATTTATGCCGAGGATAATGGTACCACGATTCTGTGTTGAGAAACAGTTGTCACATAGCTAATATACGCTTCAGATAGTTTATTATGGCGGGAAAAAAGTTCCGTTCATAAACAATATTAGCCATACATTCTAAAGTATTCAAACAAATTAATATTATATTTTCATAAGATGTCGATAAAAACACTTCAATTTCTTAAAGAAGAATAATTAATGTTTTTATTTTTTGTTTCCTTTAAGATTTCATATTTTTTCCTTTTCAAACTTCTCTAATCTAAAGAATCTAAAGTTTTTGTTTCTGAACAAAGCAGTCACGTAAAAATTGGCCAATCAAAAACAGGCTTCAAAGAGCGGGAAAGTTAATATCTACCGTAAATAAATATTTCCCACGTTGACTTAATTATAATATTAAATAATAGCTCAATTTGAAATAAAATGGTGAATTAGTGTAAAAATACTGGTCTAATCTTTCCCAAAATTGGAAAAAACTTTCCCGCTAAAACTTCTCTCAATTTGTATGTCATTTAATTGGTTAATATTTTGACCAATAGACCAGCACGATTCGTGAAGTAAATTGTCAAAGAATTTGAATTAATGCGGCAAAGCTCGAATTCAAATTTCAAATACTTGAGCTTGATTTTGATGGCGGTGTTAGTGCTCCCGCACACGTACAATTAAGTTGGCCGATTACCGAACAACTAAATTGCGTACGTGTGCGTACGTTTACAATTTAGTTGATCAACTTTATTTTATTAGCCGCAGACTATTAGATTTAATCAGTGACAGTGTTGCTAGCGCGGTGCGTATGCGTGAAAATGCGGAAAAAAAACGCTCTAATTGATCTAATGATAAAAAGAAGGCGAAAACAAAAAAGAAAATTTTGGGTGCACCTATATTAAGTAATATATTAGAATATGGGAAGCATCGTACATTGCATTCTAAACTCAGATGTTATCAAGATAATTTTTTTTATACTACAGAATAAGTATTTCGTCTTTTGATGAACTCGTGTATCTAATTGGGCCAGCAATAATCAAACAGGACACACCTTTCCGACTCGCTATAGCCGTTGAAGAAATATATATATTTTTTTAATATAATTAATATATATCCACGGGCTTTTGAAATCCATGTCCTTTTTTATTTCTAAAAAATGCTATTTTTTTTTATTAAGGTTCATGTATGAGTTCTTCTACTTTTTCGTTTGCAACAAGTGATCGTGACGCAGACGTCATACCCGTCGACGAAGATCCGGGCGTAGGGAAATCACGCGCACGCATGTAGTCGTGTTCCATCTTGCCGTACGACTGACCAACTAAGTTGGAGATAGTCAGCGAACTTGTATAAGGTAACCGTACTAATGAACAGTTGGACAACTTTTTAATTGTACGTCGATCGGAAGTGAATTTCGATTCTGATGCGATCGGTATCCAATTAATTAGTTGGACAAGTTAGTTGGAGAAGATGTGCGGGCTTCCGTATGTCACTATACCTATTAGTATACTCTGCAATTTAGTCGTAACGGCGTTCGGCCAACTTAATTGTATGTGTGCGGGAGCACTTAGACGATAGATAACTAGAAACCCACTAAAATTATTGCAAATTATTTATGATCAAATAATTTATTTATTTTATTTCTTCTAGACTTTTCTTCTTAACCTTTCTTATACTTAAAAATTACAAATATTATCGGTTGTGTTGACTCGATTTGTTTACCAACACCGGTCGCTCGCCCTCATACAGTATGCGGATCAGTCGAGCGACTGATTGGAGTCTATTTCCGAGAAGTCACTGTCGCCGAGCGATAGTGTTATTACCGGTTCGTTTGTAGATGGTTATCAATAAAAACGGCAAAGGCAAAAGAGGAGACAAACATTTTTGAGATTTTGATTTATTTAAAATATTATGTTGCTAGCTTTTTTTAATAAACATAGTTATATAATAAAATTGCATTAAATTAAATATAATACACGTATTATGAGTATTAACACATTTTACTAGAATTAATTAATGTGCACTTCGACCATAATGTTTTATATAAAAATTTGGCAGGTTTTCTAAAAATTCAAATTTATGGGATGCATGGAAAAAAAATTAATAATAGATTAACCTGGACGCCCACAAAAAATAGTGTAATTTGTTCAGATCGTATCAACACCACTAACTTTCAAGTGTTGGCGAACAATAGAAGGATTAGTCGAGGGCACCAAACCAACACTAACGCCACACTGTTTTTGTCCCGTAAGTTTTTTTCTTTGTCTCATGTACAAGGTAATGAAGATTCACCTTAGTCATAGTAGTGAAATGAAGCTTAGATTTATCAACTTTGAAAATTAACAATGTCCATCCTTTCAGAGTCATCAACAAATCATTCAATCTAGCAGATGACAAGCTATTATCTTATGATGCCATTAGTGCTACGCTCCCTATTCCCGATTCGTTGACATCACCGTGTACATCATCAACTCCTCAAAATGTATGTTATTTTTAAATCGATCCAACTGAGGTAGGGCACAGCAGGAATTTCCTGCTCAAATTATGGAGCAGCCCGACTAGGGTAGTACCTCGACCTTACAGAAGATCACAGCAAAATAATACTGTTTTCAAGCAGTATTGTGTTCCTGTTGGTCAGTAAGGTGACCAGAGCTCCTGGGGGGATTGGGGATTGGGTCGGCAACGCGCTTGCGATGCTTCTGGTGTTGCAGGTGTCTATAAGCTACGGTAATCGCTTACCATCAGGTGAGCCTGACGCTTGTTTGCCGACCTAGTGATATAAAAAAAATCGTTTATTGTAGACTGGCATTGTTTGGCACAACAACCTTAGACCAAACGTATTATGACATAATTATAATAGTTAGACATATGCTGTCGCAACACTTTTAAACCGACTTCCAAAAAGGGAGGAGGTTCTCAATTCGACTGTATTTTTTATGTATGTTACTTCAGAACTTTTGACTGGGTGGACCGATTTTGATGATTTTTAATTTAATAGAAAGCTGATGTTATAATTTCATCGAGATCTGATAACAACTTTTTGAGTAACCTTTGATAACGCGTATATATTACGTATATTGTATTACTTGTCGATGTAATTGAAGTCAGTTTTTTTTAACCGACTTCCAAAAAAGGAGGAGGTTCTCAATTCGACTGTATTTTTTTTTTTTTTTTTTTTTTTATGTATGTTACATCAGAACTTTTGACCGGGTAGACCGATTTCGACAAATTTTGTTTTAATCGAAAGGTGGTGTGTGCCAATTGGTCCCATTTTAATTTATTTGAGATCTAACAACTACTTTTTGAGTTATATCTAATAATGCGTTTTTACTTGACGCTTTTTTCGTCGACCTACGTTGTATTATACCACATAACTTTCTACTAGATGTACCGATTTTGATAATTCTTTTTTTGTTGGAAAGAAGATATCCCTAGTTTGGTACCATGATAAGGAAACCAGGATCTGATGATGAGATCCTGGAGAAATCGAGGGAAACTCTCGAAAATCTGCAATAACTTTTTACTGGGTGTACTGATTTTGGTAATTTTTAATTTAATCGAAAGCTGATGTTTATCATGTGGTCACATATAAATTTTATCGAGATCTGATAACTACTTTTCGAGTAATCTTTGATAACGCGTAGTTACTTGACTATTTTTTCGTCGATCTACGTTGTATTACTCGTCGATGTGATTGAAGTCGGTTTTTTTTCGTTTGCGAGCAAACACAATTATTTATTTGCGAGCAAATACAATTATTGTAGATAATGATGTGTTCTACAAAGTCTTACTACATTATATATTTCTATTATCATTAGTTTTTGCAGCGCACGCAATGTAAGGATTTTTTTAGGTTATCTTTTTATCCCTTGGATTACATTATTGGAGTTTTAGTAAGGATCCCTAATATTTTTGAAAATATAATACCTATGTGGTGGTGTAAATATAACCTATGTCACTCAAGGATAGTCTAGCTTCTCAATTGTGAAATAATTTTTTAAATCGGTCCAGTAGTTTCGGAGCCTATTCAATGCTAACAAACAAACAATCAAATCTTTACTCTTTATAATCGTTTATTTTACATGAAGATGTTTGATTTTTAGTATATATCCCGCTCCAGCGGGATTCGAACCCGCGGTCAATTTTTGATATGATATTCAAAAAAATGTTTAGAATCCCTAATGTGTGGGTAAACACAAAAATAAAATCGTACATATTAAGAATAGCATGGTGTCGTCTCCTGTCAAAAAGATTTTCATTGTAATATGAAACTTTGAATAGTTACGGGTCTCTGTAAAAGAACTCACTATAGACGGCGCCACGGTTCGCTTAAGCCGAAAATAAAAAAAAATCATCATATCAAGAATTTCGCTCTGGCGGGTACATCGTTCCATAGCTTAATTGGCTAGAGCGCTGACACGGTCAGTCGGAGACGCGGGTTCGAATCCCGCTGGAGCGGTCAATTTTTGATATGATATTCAAAAAAAAATGCTTAGAATCCCTAATGTGTGGGTAAACACAAAAATAAAATCGTACATATTAGTATGTGTGAGTTTCGTAGTGACAGACGATTATTTTTGTGTGGGAATTAGATAAAGTGTGCATGTGTGTAATTTCCCCTCGCAAAAAATGACTGACAGTTTTGTATCGGTAACAAACGCAATGGCTACTCCCCTCCGTGTTGCTCTATGTACGGCGCACAGTAGGCTGAAATTCACGTTTCATAGACATTAAAATTTATTTTTTCAAGTGACGCTTTTTTTGCTTGAATACGATTGAGAATAACTGCTATATGTCTTATATAATGAACTTTCAGGTTTATAATCGTAAACAGTGCACTTAGATTTTTTTTTAAATTTCTATGGAGTCGACATAATAAATTATGATATCTCCATAATCGCACAATTGCGCCTAATATCCTCTTAGGTCTCTCTTAGGTTATTAAAATATAAATTATTTTTGATTTTTTGACATACTTCATGCTGCGGTCAAACGTGCGTTTTTTTTTAAATCTTTAAAAAATTTACCACTTTTGTTTTCTTTATTTTTTGGTTTTTAACTAATATCAAGATTTACATGGGTGTATATATTCTTTACATTTACTCAAATTAATTGTGTGCTAAGAAAGTGAAATTCATTTTAAAACCTAAAGGTTTAATTATTCCAATAAAAATATAATACGATAAAATTAAATAAGGGTATGAATATATTATTTTTATTATTGCCTTTTCTGTATCACTATCTTCAGAGTCGAACTCAAAGTCAGAGTTTATTTCAGCAATATCCCTAAACTCGAATTCAGGTGTTTGAAGATTAAGCAGATCCAATGTTTCAGCAAATACATTTTTCTTTTTCTTTGCATTCATTCGTTGGGTCTTACTGCTGAAATAAGTGCATCGGACGAAAGAAGAAGGCAATTAAAAATATCTTTATTGGCATACCTTCAACAAAGAACATAGACAATGACTGTTAATAGTATCACACGATATTTATTACCTATGCTGCTTTGCTGCAGTGCTACCAACATAGCGCTTTTCACGTCATGTCTAGCGCTTTTTTTGCTTCGAAACGCGTTTTAGCACTTAGCCAAGAAGCTTATACAAAAATTCTTAGTCCGATTACAAAACACTATAAGCTTCTTGCACCTAGCTACCAATAAATCTAGCGCTTTTTATAATTATATCAAACCATAGAGTACACTCTATTTATTAACCTAGAATATTCTATATTATTCTAGAATATTCTATGTTTAATACATCTTAAAATATAATATAGAATATTCTATATTATTCTAGAATATTCTATATTTAATACATCGTAAAATATAATAAATTACGGAATAATATAAACAACGAAGAAATTCAAGAATCCAACGATGATGAAGATTTAACCCTGATTGGTTTGTCAAAAATGTTAATAATAAAATATTATCATTGTTATTTTATTATAAAAAAAATATTTATTATATGTATCTGTTTCATTTCATGCTATCCTAAAACTATTTTATCTAAATAGGTAGTTATTCATTGTAACTAGCAAATAGTAAAACAGTAGTGCAAGCAATAGTAAACATAGTGGTTGGCGCGAAATCTAGCGCTTTAAAAAAAAGCTATTTTAGCGCTTTCTAGCACATATTTATAGAGCTGACAGCGCGTTTTCGCTACCTAAGTGTTGTTGGCACTTGCTTGACTGTTGAGAGCATGGAGCATAGAGAAACCATGGTTGAGAGCTTATTGGTTGAGAGCACTGCTTTGTGCACTGCTTTGACCAGTGTTGCCAACTTAGTGGATTTTCCACTAGATCTGGTGGTTTAGACACCCCTTTTGGCGGGAAAAAATTGGTTTTAGTGGCTAGTGGATTTTTTAGTGGTTTAGGTATGTTCCAGTTAGTGGTAAGCTTCAAAGCTTACCACTAAAGAATGATCTAGTATATTTCTTGGATTTTTTCACAGGCACACAAAACGCAAAAATGGTATATTTTTGTTGTGTAGGCAACGCCGAACGACTTCAAGCCTGTCGGCTGTTGGAAATTCCCCGAAAATTGTTTATGAATTTCTTGAATGAACCTTTATATGTTCAACTATTGGGTTAAGTTTGATTTGATTCGAAAGACCAAGTTGTTATTTATTTACTCAGTTGTCAATCAGTTCAGTGAACAGTACAGTTCGCTATTAGTTCGCTATCGTTCTCTAATCTCTAAACGATACTTACTTCTCAATCTTGCTTTAATTTGTTTTTAAACTGTTTAGCGCTGTAAAATTATTTTTGAAATAGTTTTAAATAGTATTTGATAATGCCCAAGCCACAGTACAACCAAAAGTTTCGAGATTGTTGGTTACGTGACCCAGGATTAAAGTATTAGTTGCAAGTTGTGGAAAGCACTGGTGGTCCAGTAGCTAAGTGCAAGATGTGTGGTACGTTATTAAGGAATCAGGTAATATATACATCGCCGGCAAGAAATTGATGGGGTTGGGGGGAAAGTAGGGGTGGGGGTGGGAGGGAGTGTGGGTTTTTCACCCCCCTGGACAACTATTTTTGTGTAAACCCCGTTGTTACAGAGATATCGTGGTTGAAGTTTTGAGGTTCAATTTTTAAATCGGAAAAAATTAACCTACCACCCTTGAGGTTAGAATAACGCTTGACTTCAGCGCTGCGGGAAGCGCAGCCCTTCCGAGGGCTGCCCTCCCTCCGTGCCTCCGGCTTAAAAAAAATACTCTAGGAGTAAGGCAGACCAAGACCACATGGACAGTGGGGTGCTCCGATTCGGTTTTGGGTATTTTTCGAATTTCTATACCTATATTCTAGCACACAACGTTACTAATTTTATTAGAATATTATGTCTGACGCGTTATTTTGTTTAAAAGAGTCTATTTGTCAGTCGTTAAAGATCAGTTCGTATCGTATTTTGATTTTGTAGTAAAGATCGTCTTTACGTAAATTTGTTCGAAAATAACTTGGTTAAATTTGGTGATGAAAAATATATTAAAGAAAAAACTTAAATATAAAATATATATTTTTTAAAAATTCTTTATAGAATAATTAATGATATTTTTAATAGAGATTTTAAAAAAAATCATTGTGTATACTTGTTTTTTAATTGTTAATTTCGCGCTCCCACAAGTATTCGCTGCACCAGCCTCTCTGTGTCCTGAATCATTATTTATCATTTATCTTAAAAACTATTTATTTACTTACATTATACTTTTTACTTTATCAAGATTGTTAAAGAGAGCAATGTTATTAATAATTAAATTCTCTATAATTTGTTTCCAACATTTTTTTTTCTGGAATCAATTTAACAAAAGTTATTTAAGCATGAATCGGAAAATGTAATTAAAATAACTTGTTTATCTGTTTATATTACTTTTTTGTTACTAAAGCAGAAAGTAATTACATTACAAATTGCAGATGAAACTGATTCATCAGAAGACGATCTTCTTTAGTAGTTATGTACTTACCTAATTCTTTCCTTTTTTTCTGTAGTTACATTAATTATTGTTTCCTGTAGTACGTAACTTAAATAATTATTATTTTATTTCATGATAATAATTACGTTGTTGTTGTTGTATTTTCAAATTATATTTAGGTAGGTAGCCGTTGTCTTTGATTTTTTTTAGTGGAATTCTGGTGGTTTGAGAGGCCAATAAGTTTTAGTGGTTTCTGGTGGTTTACACGGCTTCATTTAGTGGGTTGGTAAAAATAAAGTTGGCAACACTGGCTTTGACGTTTGAAATACAGTGCTGAGTAGATGGTTATGGATGAGGATGTCTAAAAGTAGTTAGCCGAAATCGAAAACAATTTTAAATATCATTGCATCCAAAACAAATAGAGCTCATCATAGCTTTGTAGCAACTTATCTTATTTTTAAATTTAGTTACAATGTCTGATAACGATGACGATTACATGTGCGAAGAAGAAGAGGATTATGGCCTGGTAGGTTTCTATTGTTATTGTCCTTTAAAATAACATTATTTGTATATATTTATCATACAGTTATCAAGTAAAGTATAATTTAACATTTATAAACGATTTTGCAAACGCCGGTAAGTTTAAAAAACTCAAGTTTTTTTTACATCGCTTGTCAAAGAGAGTTTGATAATGCTTTAACCCAGCCATACTCAACCTTTTTTTTATAGGGGCCACAAACACGTTTCAGACATGGTGTTGCGGGCCGCAAGCAAAAATTACTTAGAATTATTTAGGTTTTAATTAAAACGTAATTCCAAGTTAATAATGTAGTTACTTTATTGATGAAAAAATAAGTTTTGACAAAGATGTATATGTTGAGTATAGTGTCTCTAATCCTACGAAAAAATTACTTATTTGTTAAGTAATATAACAATATAGTTATTTTATACTTATTTATTACACACAGGAATACTCGGAGGACAGTAACACTGAACCAGATGTCGATCTTGAAAACCAATACTACAACAGCAAAGCTCTCAAAGAGGATGAACCCCAAGCAGCCCTCCTCAGTTTTCAGAAGGTCCTTGAGTTGGAAGGTGGAGATAAAGGAGAATGGGGTTTCAAAGCTTTGAAACAAATGATCAAAATTAATTTTAAATTGGTATAGCTTCTTATTTTGGATAGTTTTAATTTCATTTCCATCAACACCTTATTGTGTACTCTGGTTGTTTAAAAAATCCTAAATAAGCCAAACTACACGACAGAACTAATTCGAAGAAGGTAGCAAGGCTTCATATAATGCAATGCAAATAGATGCTTGCAAACAGAACAACACACACATAGAAAGCATTTATTTTTCGTTTATTGTGTGAATAGCTGTGTGTACCTTTGATTTAATAATTTAATATTGTATTTTGTAGGGTAACTTCACAGAAATGATGGCACGATACAAGCAGTTGCTGACATATATAAAGAGTGCAGTCACAAGGAACCACTCTGAAAAATCTATTAACTCCATTCTTGACTACATATCAACATCCAGAAATGTTAGTACATTAATATATATTTTTTTTTATTTACCATCTAATTTTTACACTAAGAACTATTAACTTACAACTTTAATTAACTGGTTACTGTTGTATAAAAATAAATTTTAGAACATCTGAAATAAAAATATATTTATTTAAGATGGATAATTTTACAGATGGAGCTTTTGCAAGATTTTTATGAAACAACATTAGAAGCATTGAAGGATGCGAAAAATGATCGGCTCTGGTTCAAGACAAACACAAAACTTGGAAAGTTGTACTATGATCGAGGTGACTTCAACAAACTGGCTAAAATACTGAAACAGCTGCATCAAAGTTGCCAAGTACTGATTTCAATGTTTACTTATTTACACCAATATTGTTGTTAATAATGATTATTAAAAGATTGGTATTAAAGATATAAAGATTTATGATAGATTTTTTTTATAAATAAGTTATTTTAACAAATGAAAAATTTGAAATTACCTTCTATTTAATATTATAAAATCACTGTTATTTTTCTGTATTATTATGTATGTTTTAATATGTTTTGTTAGTTACCATTTAGTAAATGTTCGTATGTAATATTTTCTGGTGTAGTAATGCTTCGTGAGGTTGTCTTAATGACAGCAGTGTAAATATTTGTTTTGCGTCTGGGTGTGTGTTTTTGTGGTACTCCACATCATGCCTCCAAAAATCCTTAAAATTGCTAGTTCTGGTTAATATTATTAACATGTGCTTGTGATAACAAAACTACAGGAATAGCAATATTTAGATAACTCATGATTGTTAAATTATCCACCTACCTGCCACGGGCCATGTCAAACATGATGAATTAGCTATAATCTACAGTTAGTCATGATAATGTTTAAAGACTGAGTCAGCGAGTTAAATTTAATTAATGGTTCTTTATTTTGTCAAATAATTTCTTACAGACAGATGAAGGTGAAGACGACTTGAAGAAGGGCACTCAACTTTTAGAAATATACGCACTCGAGATACAAATGTACACCGCTCAAAAGAACAACAAGAAGCTCAAAGCTCTCTACGAACAATCTCTGCACATTAAATCAGCTATCCCCCATCCATTGATCATGGGTGTTATAAGAGGTGACTTATAACTTTGTTATTTTACGAGTGTGGCTTTTTATAAAGTTTAGACCTACAATTTACTTGAGTTTTTATTTTAATTTTATTTTATTTTAATTTGGATAGAAATTTTATTTTGGAAACAAACGGTATTAAATCAATATACAGAAATACAAAACACAATAGTATCACTTAACCAAAAATAGTTTCAGATATTTAAAAAGAACATATAACAAAGTTCAGAAGAGATGCTTCACATTAATAGTTATATATCAAAAACTTAATAATAGTACTAAAAACATTACTACAAATTGATTATAAACCACAGAGAGGAAAAAAAGTAATCAATAAAGAAATTCAAAAATAAATACGGGTATCATGAAACAAAATAAAAAAAACTAATTTTAATAAATCATTTGAATGCACTTGTGATGTTTTGTTTTGTTATGAAGGTTATAAATAATTTAACTTTATGAAGATGATAATTATCAACCACCCATTTAAAAAAAAAAAGAAATTCTGTATATATTATGATTAAATTTGAAGATTGAATTGTACTTAATTCTTTTTTTATTTAAAATGTAAAAGTTGAGCTCAGTAATCACATTGTTGTAGTACATCCCTATTGGTCTCAGGATTGAGCCCAGTTCATGCTATATTGTATTTGTTTATTAATAATATTATTTCACTAGCTGTGCCCACAACTTCGTTTGCGTGGAATGGTGACTTTAGACAGCATTTTTTGGATATATCTTTTGGTTTATTTTGGATCATAAACACCTTTGTCTGGGTATTTACATGTTCAACGTGATCATTTAAATGGGCATAACTTTTTCATTTATGAACCAATTGACATGAAACAAACACTAAATGTTAAGTAAAGTTGACCATAATATATTAGTGCAAAACCGCATCTAAATTGGATAAGCTGCTTCTGAGATTAGCACGCACAAACATATCACAATAACATTTTTATTATATGTATTGATTATCTATATATTGATACACTAAGGTTAAAATGTTTGCCTCCATTTTAGAAAAAAACCTTACAATTACTCAACATAAATTATATATCATTTTATAGATAATTGCTTGTTCTACCGTCATCCATAACTAAAAAATTTATACTATTTAAAATGTTTAAAAAGGAACGTTAGGCATGTCTTACAAAAGAAGGAAGGCTATTTTTTTTTCTCAAAATTGCGGGTGAAAACTGCAGGGTCCAGGTAGTATAAAAAAATCTTGTAGTATGTAATGTAGTAGATAATACGTAACTTTGTCCAGCTTAAAACATAGGCTATATTTTATTCCGATTAATCACCGCAAGTGAAACCGCCTGGCACAGCTAGTATATTGTTAAACAGTGCAATATTTTGGGTTTACTCATACAGTATATACATTTATTATACATTTTTGTTTTTTGTTACATGTTTATGTTTCGTGTTCACTGTAATACATTTATTTTATTTATAAGAAATTTAATATGAATTTCAGAATGTGGCGGAAAAATGCACTTGCGTGAGGGAGAATTCGAGAAAGCTCACACGGACTTTTTTGAGGCGTTCAAAAATTATGACGAATCGGGTAGCCCCAGGCGCACAACCTGTCTTAAATACTTAGTTTTAGCTAATATGTAAGATTCCTTCACCTTTGTAATAATTGTATAGTATAGTGTAAAAAAACTAAATGTAAGAAATAGTCATTAATTTTTTTTCCTTCAATTTAAATTAGAAAAAATTAGTATATAATGTATACTTATAATATAAAAAAAAAAAAACGAGTGTGACAAGTAAAACTTCTTTAGCAAAAGGCTTACACAATATGCCTGCACTGTGTCTCTTAGATATATGAAACGTAACTGGTTATGAGAGGAAGAGAGAAAGAAAATGTGTGCTTGCACCTCTCTTCCTCAGTTCGCCTCGCCCGATCACGCTTTTCACGCATTCACCAGCTTACTCCGCAAGTCAAGCTGTTTTTTCTCTTTATCGCAAATATTACAGACAAACTACGAAGCATAAATTACGAAATAATTATTTATTATTATTCAAAGCAAGGTGTGTCAAAATTTTAGTATTGCATGCTTTTATATATTTTAAATTTCAGGCTCATGAAATCGGGAATCAACCCTTTCGACTCACAAGAAGCGAAACCTTACAAAAATGATCCTGAGATTTTAGCGATGACCAATCTTGTGATGGCTTATCAGAATAACGACATCAATGAATTTGAATCAATTCTCAAACACAATAGGAACAATATAATGGATGATCCATTCATTCGGGAGCACATTGAGGATCTCTTGAGGAACATTAGGACACAAGTGTTGATTAAGCTAATCGGACCTTACACGAGGATACATATACCTTTCATATCTAAAGAGTTAAATATAGATGAGAAAGAGGTTGAGAACTTGTTGGTTACGTGCATTTTGGACAAGTGAGTTATTTTCGTTGTTTGTATATTTTTAATTTAATCAAATTTTTCAATTAATGACAAGGTTTATTTATAACTCTGAAGTATTTTTTTTAAATAACCCTTTTTTGTACAAAATAATGTTTCTGTTTTTATTTAATTATAAATTTTTTTGAATACAAGGTTTTCTTATTAAAATTACTTAAATTATTTTTTGTTGAAGTTAAAAAGTCAATATTTGCAATGGACCTTAAACAGAGGAGAATGTTTAAGAACCTCCTAAATTCGAATCAATTTAAGATTTGACTGTGTTACCTCAAAACTTAATTAGCTGTATAGATTTTGATGACTTTTTTTATTCAAAAGCTGGTACTTGTCACGTGATCTCATTAAAATTTAAGTTACACGCCGGGTAGCTATTGAGTTATCCGTAATAATGCGTACCTAATTGACTAAGCATTCAGCGTGGTGACTATGGGCAACACACATGAGTTCACGCCATTTTTGGCGCGAACTTGTGGAGGCCTATGTCCAGCAGTGGACTGCAGTAGGCTGAAATGATAAATTGACTATTATCTCGACGTAAATTGGAGTAGTTGTATGTAGTTAGCGAGCTATAACGTCCGCGCTCCCCAGCACGATCAGCGGCCGCATCGACCAGGTGAACGCCGTGCTGGAGCTGGCGGCCGGCGCGCGCGACGCGGCGCGCTTCCAGGCGCTCGACAAGTGGACCGTGCAGCTCGCCGCGCTGCACCACGCGCTCGCCAACAAGATGGCCTAGCGCCTCGTGTCGCCTCGTGTCCCGTCGTGTCGTCTCGTGTCACCTCGTGTCCCGTCGTGTCGTCTCGTGTCACCTCGTGTCCCGTCGTGTCGTCTCGTGTCGTCACGCCTCACGACGTGGTGCGATTCGGCGCAAATGCAATGCATTTCCATTTTGTGACGAACAGCCATTTTACGCAGGCTTCCATTGCACTCAGTATATTCCGTTTTTTTGGAAGAGTCTTATTTGGTAAACAAACCATACATGGCATAAAAGTTTACTGTAGTTCACAGGAAATTTTTTCGAGACTAGGATGAGACTTAGGATTACCCAATGAGAGCTTTGTGGAGAACAATGTTATTAGTCCTTTTTTAGATGTTGCCGGCGCAAGGTTTTTTATTCATAGTAAATACAAATAATGTGACAATAATAGGGTCGACTTTTTTTCTAGACACAGGTGGCCCGGCCCTATTTTGTTGTAAATTTTATTTTTGACGTCTTTTTTACCACTATTTCACGTAAACGAAATATAAATTTGTTGCCTTTTATGCTCGATGCTCGATTAATATTTTTTTATTTTTTTGTAATTCTGTACCTCTACTAATTCTTAGCAAAAATATTCAATATATTATTAGGTTTTGAAATAATTTTAGCAACATGTTAGCGTTAAATATTTGAACATAAAATGAATTTTATATTCGTCTATGGCTTATTAATATTGTTAATTCATTTGCTCTTTGTGTCACTTTACTTACAATATTACTCTATTGTTTGTGGTCGGAAGTACGCCATATTTGTTTACTATTTAAGACTATTCCAAAAAAATAGAATATAGGTATGTTAGCATGTTATTGCAATTTGATAATAGACTAAGATCAAGTGATCTGATCTTAAAATGTTAGTCAAAACTAAAATCAATTATAATGAGTCAAGTGTGCCTCCTTTTGCGTAAATAATTGTATTTATTGAATCAAAATGCATTGTGTCGCATCGCATCAAATTGTGACGACGGAATGACGGACATAATAATTATAATTTTTTTTTAATTTCTGGACAATTGTCAACAATCAAATTATGCAATTGCTAAATCAGTTTCAAACTTACCTAGTTCCTCAAAATCCCAACAAATTATGTAATTATAATACATATAACTTCATGGACTTTACACACTGCCGCACATCAAAATAGTTAAACGTATGTCTACACGTAGCCTCACATTATTAAATCCAACTCCAGGCGCATTGAAACGTCGATTAGGCTTTATTAACTGTGTATTTACTTGGAAACAACTGTTACTCGTTTACCTGAAACTCCCCATACTTGTTCACAAATGAAACAGAAGCTTTGGAAATGTTTCCCGTAGTAAGTTATTTACAATATGTCAACGATGTGTATTGCACATCAGTGGTTAATTAGTAAATACATGGCTTAATGTTTCAGCCGGAAAAAAAATCATTAAAAATTGTAATATTCATTTTTCTTTAAATTAACAATCAACTTATTAAATGTTTAGTCATTTAAAATGTTCAGCCAATGTGAAGTAAGACTTAAAAATACATGTTAGTTACTGAGGTAAAAATACCCATGTAAAAAGTTACTTCCGTGACATTGGTCAATAAATTAAAATACCTTTGAAGGCAATAAAATTCTTAAATTGAATTTTTTGGTGTATTATTTATCCATTTGCTAAGTTGTTTTCGTGTCATATCTCATCTACATAATATCATATAAGTTAAAATCATAGTATCTGTAATTTGCATAAGCAGTGATAAAAAGAAATTTAAAAGAAACTAAAATGCTTAGTCTGATAAGATAAAAAAAGTACAAAGTTGATATTAAGCACTTCATTTTTTTCCGCTAGTAAAATTAAATTATTCATTTCGCTACACCTAAAAAAATCCTTTGATATTTTGATATTTTAAGCGTTGCGATTTCAAATTTTTGAATATAAATACCAATGCTGGCAAACGAAAAAAAAAACCGACTTCAATTACATCGACAAGTAATACAACGTAACTAGAAGAAAAGATAGTCAAGTAAATACGCATTATCAAAGATTACTCCAAAAGTTGTAATCGGATCTCGATGAAATTTATTTTTTATTTAATTTATTAATTAATTCTTCTCGATTAAATGTGACCACATGATTAACATCGGCTTTCGATTAAATTAAAAATCATCAAAATCGGTACAACCAGTAAATAGTTATGCGGATTTTCGAGGGTTTCCCTCGATTTTTCTGGGATCCCATCATCAGATCCCGGTTTCCTTATCATGGTGCCGCACTTATTATATCTCCTTTCCATCATAAGAGGAACTTTTCCCTCTTATTATGTTTACGTATTATTACAGGCGTAATAAATAAAAGCAAAAATGTTATGAGTAATAGGTTTATTTTAATAATACATCGATTATGATCTCCTTACACTACTTTTATTACATAGTAATAATTATACAACAAATGGACGGACTGGTATATCACAGGTTAGTTAATATACATTGCCATGTTAAGTACCTTGCAATATGCAATATTAATAATTTTCTTATATGAAAAAGAACCGTCAAGACATGGCGGGTAGATGCAAAACATCTAAGCATATTTAAAATCTCAAAACAGTATACAAAATATATGTATTGATTTAATAGCAACAAATTTATGTAAGTAATAGGAATTTAGTCATAGGGCTATTCAAATATCTTATATCTTTTTAAGCTTGCATGGTTACTAAAATCATGATTTATATGTAAAGATAAAGTCATTAATTCATTCGTTCATCATAAATATAGGGCTGTCAAAATGATCTAAAAGTAACTGTTTTTTTATCCTGTCTTACATAAGCATAAAAAACATGTTAGATGTTTTACATCACGAGTAAATATGTAATTTTAAAGGTCGAGTTAATTAAAACGTAAAATATAATGGCACTAGTAAGTTAAAATGGTAGTTTTGAGTAAAATAATTTTTTTCGTTGATATGTCGGTTTGAACACAAAATATTTATTTCTATATAATATTTTTTAAGTTTACTTTCGATGTTCATTCGAACTGGCAACTCTGGACGTGCCAATATTTTTAACCTATAGGATATTTCTTTTAAATCATACGTACTTAATTAGATTGAGATTACAATTCGATATAAACATTATATTAATTTAAATAACATTTTTTGTATAATATAAAATATTCGAAAAAAATAAAGCTGTAAAAATATACATTTTTTTTTCTAAAAGAGCACCATCTTTTTAACCATACGAATTTATATAAATTTAAAGAATTGTATTCGAATAAAAAATGGAATATGTTATGGGGAATGTCAAGGTCAACTTAATGCCCAATTCAACTTAAGCAGGATATTGTAAATGCCTTAAAAATAAATGCAATTCCAGCTTTTTTGCTAATTTCAAAGTAATAATCAATTATGTAAATTCATGCTTTCCTAATGTACATATAAAATAACTTACGTTTAGTGACGCAATATTATTAAACAACTGTTCCATCTTTAAAATCTACCTTTTAAAATGTTTGAACTTAAAAGGCAGCCTTAAACAACCAAGCGAAGCGAATGGCTTCGATAGGGGAAATTATTATATAGTAGTATGTGTAGTGTAGTAATGGATAGTTGTATATAGCACAAGCAAAAATTTTTTTTTTATCGTCATTAAATGTTTATATAACGCACTGGTTGTAAATTCATCAGCCTGGTAGTTTGCCAGTAGCGTATTTTAAGATTAAGTGCTCTGGGATTATGACGATTGCCACCTTAGATTTAAATTAGCCAAAACCTAAAAAAAGTTCGTACACTACGTATACTCGATTTGCGGCTCCCTTCGCCGCTCCCGGGTCCTGACTCTTTAGACCCTGGAGGTCGTCCATTAATCACGATGTTTTAGCAACTTTTTAACCCCCTATCCCCGCTTGGTAATTGAGGTGGCCATACTCAAAATTGAAAAGGGATTTTTTTTGTGTAAACTATATTTCAAAATATTATTTTAAAATACAGGTATAATCTGATTAAATTTTTGAAAATTAATCATCGTAACAAACTTCCAGACAAACATCAAGCTTGCAGGTGTTTTTTGTTTTTTTTTTTTTTTTTTTTATAAATCGCACGTTCAACGAAAAATAAATATACGTGATATATCATTATAGTGTCTATTATTGATTTTTGTTGGTTTCCCCTTCGAGCCTCATGTGATTAATGGTCGGCCCCTAGTCGGCCTGCTTGTCGGCCAGCCAGGGCCGGAAGACGGGTAGCGTGGTGGGGTAGTGCGTGGGTGGGCGTGGCTCGTCCGCCGCGTCGCGGAAGGGGTACGTGCCCAGCAGGATGGGCAGCTGCAGCTTCACCTCCTTCTCCAAGCTCTTCGGCTCGATTATGAACTGGAACCAAGATTTTAAGCATAATTTGTGTTTTGGATCGGATACAAATAATAATAAAAAAAATAAAAAATAAATAAATCTAATATATAAAATTCTCGTGTCGCGGTGTTTGTAGTTAAACTCCTCCGAAACGGCTTGACCGATTCTCATGAAGTTTTGTGTGCATATTGAGTAGGTCTGAGAATCGAACATCTATTTTTCATCCTTAAGGGTAGTCCATCCCAATTTTTTATTATTTTTAGATAAATTATTAATTTTTTATTTTATTATGATTTGGCGTTGAAAAATACATAAAACCCTAAATTTTCAACCTTCTACCACCAACCCCTATTTTTAAATAGCGTTTAGCGGCAAGACAATGTTTGCCGAGTCAGGTAGTATCTTATAAAATTCACACACTGTCATCTGTTCCTATGGTAAGCAACTTAATGCGTGTTATACGTGGCGGCACGTACGGCAGGTACAGTGTGGTGTGGTGTGGTGCGGGTCAACACTCACGAAGACGTCGTACTGCACGGAGATGAGGTGGCAGCCGCGCAGGTTGGTGGGCGGCAGCGGCGGCACGTACGGCAGGTACAGTGTGGTGTGGTGTGGTGCGGGTCAACACTCACGAAGACGTCGTACTGCACGGAGATGAGGTGGCAGCCGCGCAGGTTGGTGGGCGGCAGCGGCGGCACGTACGGCAGGTACAGTGTGGTGTGGTGTGGTGCGGGTCAACACTCACGAAGACGTCGTACTGCACGGAGATGAGGTGGCAGCCGCGCAGGTTGGTGGGCGGCAGCGGCGGCACGTACGGCAGGTACAGTGTGGTGTGGTGTGGTGCGGGTCAACACTCACGAAGACGTCGTACTGCACGGAGATGAGGTGGCAGCCGCGCAGGTTGGTGGGCGGCAGCGGCGGCACGTACGGCAGGTACAGTGTGGTGTGGTGTGGTGCGGGTCAACACTCACGAAGACGTCGTACTGCACGGAGATGAGGTGGCAGCCGCGCAGGTTGGTGGGCGGCTGCGGCGGCACGTACGGCAGGTACAGTGTGGTGTGGTGTGGTGCGGGTCAACACTCACGAAGACGTCGTACTGCACGGAGATGAGGTGGCAGCCGCGCAGGTTGGTGGGCGGCAGCGGCGGCACGTACGGCAGGTACAGTGTGGTGTGGTGTGGTGCGGGTCAACACTCACGAAGACGTCGTACTGCACGGAGATGAGGTGGCAGCCGCGCAGGTTGGTGGGCGGCAGCGGCGGCACGTACGGCAGGTACAGTGTGGTGTGGGTCAACACTCACGAAGACGTCGTACTGCACGGAGATGAGGTGGCAGCCGCGCAGGTTGGTGGGCGGCAGCGGCGGCACGTACGGCAGGTACAGTGTGGTGTGGTGTGGTGCGGGTCAACACTCACGAAGACGTCGTACTGCACGGAGATGAGGTGGCAGCCGCGCAGGTTGGTGGGCGGCAGCGGCGGCACGTACGGCAGGTACAGTGTGGTGTGGTGTGGTGCGGGTCAACACTCACGAAGACGTCGTACTGCACGGAGATGAGGTGGCAGCCGCGCAGGTTGGTGGGCGGCAGCGGCGGCACGTACGGCAGGTACAGTGTGGTGTGGTGTGGTGCGGGTCAACACTCACGAAGACGTCGTACTGCACGGAGATGAGGTGGCAGCCGCGCAGGTTGGTGGGCGGCTGCGGCGGCACGTACGGCAGGTACAGTGTGGTGTGGTGTGGTGCGGGTCAACACTCACGAAGACGTCGTACTGCACGGAGATGAGGTGGCAGCCGCGCAGGTTGGTGGGCGGCAGCGGCGGCACGTACGGCAGGTACAGTGTGGTGTGGTGTGGTGCGGGTCAACACTCACGAAGACGTCGTACTGCACGGAGATGAGGTGGCAGCCGCGCAGGTTGGTGGGCGGCAGCGGCGGCACGTACGGCAGGTACAGTGTGGTGTGGGTCAACACTCACGAAGACGTCGTACTGCACGGAGATGAGGTGGCAGCCGCGCAGGTTGGTGGGCGGCAGCGGCGGCACGTACGGCAGGTACAGTGTGGTGTGGTGTGGTGCGGGTCAACACTCACGAAGACGTCGTACTGCACGGAGATGAGGTGGCAGCCGCGCAGGTTGGTGGGCGGCAGCGGCGGCACGTACGGCAGGTACAGTGTGGTGTGGTGTGGTGCGGGTCAACACTCACGAAGACGTCGTACTGCACGGAGATGAGGTGGCAGCCGCGCAGGTTGGTGGGCGGCAGCGGCGGCACGTACGGCAGGTACAGTGTGGTGTGGTGTGGTGCGGGTCAACACTCACGAAGACGTCGTACTGCACGGAGATGAGGTGGCAGCCGCGCAGGTTGGTGGGCGGCAGCGGCGGCACGTACGGCAGGTACAGTGTGGTGTGGTGTGGTGCGGGTCAACACTCACGAAGACGTCGTACTGCACGGAGATGAGGTGGCAGCCGCGCAGGTTGGTGGGCGGCAGCGGCGGCACGTACGGCAGGTACAGTGTGGTGTGGTGTGGTGCGGGTCAACACTCACGAAGACGTCGTACTGCACGGAGATGAGGTGGCAGCCGCGCAGGTTGGTGGGCGGCAGCGGCGGCACGTACGGCAGGTACAGTGTGGTGTGGGTCAACACTCACGAAGACGTCGTACTGCACGGAGATGAGGTGGCAGCCGCGCAGGTTGGTGGGCGGCAGCGGCGGCACGTACGGCAGGTACAGTGTGGTGTGGTGTGGTGCGGGTCAACACTCACGAAGACGTCGTACTGCACGGAGATGAGGTGGCAGCCGCGCAGGTTGGTGGGCGGCAGCGGCGGCACGTACGGCAGGTACAGTGTGGTGTGGTGTGGTGCGGGTCAACACTCACGAAGACGTCGTACTGCACGGAGATGAGGTGGCAGCCGCGCAGGTTGGTGGGCGGCAGCGGCGGCACGTACGGCAGGTACAGTGTGGTGTGGTGTGGTGCGGGTCAACACTCACGAAGACGTCGTACTGCACGGAGATGAGGTGGCAGCCGCGCAGGTTGGTGGGCGGCAGCGGCGGCACGTACGGCAGGTACAGTGTGGTGTGGTGTGGTGCGGGTCAACACTCACGAAGACGTCGTACTGCACGGAGATGAGGTGGCAGCCGCGCAGGTTGGTGGGCGGCAGCGGCGGCACGTACGGCAGGTACAGTGTGGTGTGGGTCAACACTCACGAAGACGTCGTACTGCACGGAGATGAGGTGGCAGCCGCGCAGGTTGGTGGGCGGCAGCGGCGGCACGTACGGCAGGTACAGTGTGGTGTGGTGTGGTGCGGGTCAACACTCACGAAGACGTCGTACTGCACGGAGATGAGGTGGCAGCCGCGCAGGTTGGTGGGCGGCAGCGGCGGCACGTACGGCAGGTACAGTGTGGTGTGGTGTGGTGCGGGTCAACACTCACGAAGACGTCGTACTGCACGGAGATGAGGTGGCAGCCGCGCAGGTTGGTGGGCGGCAGCGGCGGCACGTACGGCAGGTACAGTGTGGTGTGGTGTGGTGCGGGTCAACACTCACGAAGACGTCGTACTGCACGGAGATGAGGTGGCAGCCGCGCAGGTTGGTGGGCGGCTGCGGCGGCACGTACGGCAGGTACAGTGTGGTGTGGTGTGGTGCGGGTCAACACTCACGAAGACGTCGTACTGCACGGAGATGAGGTGGCAGCCGCGCAGGTTGGTGGGCGGCAGCGGCGGCACGTACGGCAGGTACAGTGTGGTGTGGGTCAACACTCACGAAGACGTCGTACTGCACGGAGATGAGGTGGCAGCCGCGCAGGTTGGTGGGCGGCAGCGGCGGCACGTACGGCAGGTACAGTGTGGTGTGGTGTGGTGCGGGTCAACACTCACGAAGACGTCGTACTGCACGGAGATGAGGTGGCAGCCGCGCAGGTTGGTGGGCGGCAGCGGCGGCACGTACGGCAGGTACAGTGTGGTGTGGTGTGGTGCGGGTCAACACTCACGAAGACGTCGTACTGCACGGAGATGAGGTGGCAGCCGCGCAGGTTGGTGGGCGGCAGCGGCGGCACGTACGGCAGGTACAGTGTGGTGTGGTGTGGTGCGGGTCAACACTCACGAAGACGTCGTACTGCACGGAGATGAGGTGGCAGCCGCGCAGGTTGGTGGGCGGCAGCGGCGGCACGTACGGCAGGTACAGTGTGGTGTGGTGTGGTGCGGGTCAACACTCACGAAGACGTCGTACTGCACGGAGATGAGGTGGCAGCCGCGCAGGTTGGTGGGCGGCAGCGGCGGCACGTACGGCAGGTACAGTGTGGTGTGGTGTGGTGCGGGTCAACACTCACGAAGACGTCGTACTGCACGGAGATGAGGTGGCAGCCGCGCAGGTTGGTGGGCGGCAGCGGCGGCACGTACGGCAGGTACAGTGTGGTGTGGTGTGGTGCGGGTCAACACTCACGAAGACGTCGTACTGCACGGAGATGAGGTGGCAGCCGCGCAGGTTGGTGGGCGGCAGCGGCGGCACGTACGGCAGGTACAGTGTGGTGTGGTGTGGTGCGGGTCAACACTCACGAAGACGTCGTACTGCACGGAGATGAGGTGGCAGCCGCGCAGGTTGGTGGGCGGCAGCGGCGGCACGTACAGCAGCTCGCCGCGCCAGCGCTGCGCCTCGCCCGCGCGCAGCTTACCGCGCGCCAGCCGCGCCAGCTCGCGGGACTCGCGCGCCGCCACCTTGCCGTGCGCCACGTACTGGATCGTCTGCGCACAACACAACGCTACACTCCGAGCCACACAGGCGCGTACACGTTCACGCACAAACACGCACGTACTGTCTAAAATACAGACGCACGCAGACCGACGACCAAGCACACAGTCGCTAGCAAATACACGTATGCATGTCTACATTTACGCAAACACAAGTACATCAACACACGCTCACGCACATAACACACTCACGCAGCAACTCAGGTTCATGGAAACGAACACACAAGCACGCCCACACTTGCACACGCAAGAAAACACACGCATTCACAAAAACGTAGACATACGCACATTCACAAAAACCTACACACTCGCACCTACACAAACTCGCTAGCACACACGCACGTGTACATTCACACACCGCCACTGACCTCGGTGAGCGCCGCGCGCGTGGAGCGGATGGCGGTGCGCGAGCGGTTGTCGACGAGCGCGGAGAGCGCGATGCTCTGGCCGGGCACGTAGGCGCCGCGGTCCAGCGCCACGCGGCAGCTCACCGTGCCGCTGCCCACGCAGCCCACGCCCAGCTTGTGCTCCACGCTCAGCTCGAACTCTTGCTGCGTGCACACATCGTACGATATACATGATTCTCATGAAATTTTGTGTGCATATTGGGTAGGTCTGAGAATCGAACATCTATTTTTCATACCTCTAAATGTTAAGGGTAGTCCAACCTTAATTTTTTTTTTAATTTTTAGATAAATTATTTATTATTTATTTTATTATGATTTTGCGTTGAAAAATACATACAACCCTAAATTTTCACCCTTCTACCACCATCCCCTATTTTTAAATAGCGTTTAGCGGCAAGACAACGTTTGCCGAGTCAGCTAGTCTTATATAAATTCTCGTGTCAAAAGTTAGTTAAAATACTCCTCCGAAACGGCTGGACCGATTTTTTTGAAATTTTGTGTGCATATCGGGTAGGTCTGAGAATCGGCTGACATCTATTTTTCATAACCCTACGTTATAAGGGGGGCGGAGTATTAAGAGGGCAAAACAACGTTTGCGAGGTCAGATAGTAATATATATAATTGAATATATTATAATTGACAGTTGAATTTCGTATAATTGACAAGTGAGCTCAAATATAATTTAAAAAAATATTATATAAAATTGAAAAATATGTAATAAAAATAACGCGTTATTTTGCAATCATCCGCACATATTAAAAGTTGACGTGCAACATAATATAAATATTACATATCGATTCTTTTTACTATAATAGTTATAAAAAAAAAGTACTAGTTGGGCGTGCATTCTGTATAAAAGTGTATTTTCTAGCATAATATTCATTGGTAATGGTAAGAGAGATATAAGAGTAAGCGCGTCCCGTACTTTTCATTTTGTGAGAATAAAACAGCTTTGGCAGGCAGGCGTGCAATATCATATTGTGTAAGTTTCCCATAACATTGAGTAGGTATATTTCAAAATGTCTCTTCGAGTGATCTCTTGTCTTCAACATTTTTTTTTTATTACAGTAAAACCCAAAGTAAGTGTAATATACTTCCCGTAGACCAGTTCTTCACTATTTTTTTTTAAATATTATTTTAATTAGAATAATAAAAATATAAAGACTAAATATAACTACGATCACTGCTAATTATATTTTGGTTCGTATTTCGATAAATTTTCGGCATTCGATTAAACGACAAAAAAAAAAAAACAAAAGTGATCAGTCTGTATAATAAAAAGAAAAAAAAAATCGTACAACGATTAGATTACGTTTAAGCAAAAAGACACATAAGAACATTCAATATCGCCAGTAACTGGTTTGAAATGGCGGAGGTAATCACGAAGCAAGTGAAGCCCAACCCAAAGACACGCATCATTACATCGCCACTCAAACGACGCATCTTCGAAGACGGTTTCACTTAGACTAACAATGAGTAATAATATGATAGACACGATTCCCTCCCGGTTTAACTCGTGATAAATTTTCATGCTTGTATCATTTATTGACATTTAACACTGTTTTGTGTCCTTAATATACAAGAATAGATTTTATTTTTTAATTTTTAATTTGATCAGAAGATTTTGACATTCTTGTGATGTTTGCGACATTCAGTTAGTGCCATCAAATGTAAAAAAACAAAAGAATACAAACATAAAATTAACTTTTTATTTTTTGTTGTTACTTAGTCTGGACTTTAAAAATGGAAAAGGTTGCTAAGGCAACTAAAACAAATATATGAAAAGATAAAAATTGAAGGTGAGATGGAAAAGTATTCTTTTGAATGCACAATTATTTAACCACAAACCCGGAACTTCAGCCGATAAGAGGTCAACGACCTTACACTGCAAAAATATGTATTTTAAACAAATACAATAAAAAAATGTTAGTACAAAAGAACATACCAAAAATAATTGTGTTTGCTCACAAAAGAAAAAAAACCGACTTCAATTACATCGACGAGTAATACAACGTGGATCGACGAAAAAATAGTCAAGTAACTACGCGTTATCAAAGATTACTCAAAAAGTAGTTATCAGATCCCAATAAAATTTATATGTGACCACATGACAAACATCAGCTTTCGATTAAATTAAAAATTATTAAAATCGGTACACCCAGTAAAAAGTTATTGCGGATTTTCAAGAGTTTCCCTCGATTTCTCTGGGACCTCATCATCAGATCCTGGTTTCCTTATCATAGTACTAAACTAGGGATATCTCCTTTCCAACAAAAAAGAATTATTGAAATCGGTACATCCAGTAGAAAGTTATGCGGTGCGGTGCAACGTAGGTCGACGAAAAAAGCGTCAAGTAAAAACGCATTATTAGATATAACTCGAAAAGTAGTTGTTAGATCTCAAATAAATTTAAATGGGACCAATTGGCACACACCACCTTTCGATTAAAAAAAAAAATTGTCGAAATCGGTCAACACGGTCAAAAGTTCTGATGTAACATACGTAAAAAAAAAAAAAAAAAAATACAGTCGAATTGAGAACCTCCTCCTTTTTTGGAAGTCGGTTAAAAAAAGGATGAACATGATATTATTAAGACTGAACGGTCTTATAGAAAGACATGAATTTATTTATAGCAATATGATATTTAAAAAAAGTTAATTCATCACTTCAGCCTATTGCAGTCGACTGCTGGACATAGGCCTCCACAAGTTTGCGCCAAAAATGGCGTGAACTTATAAGAAACATTTATTCATTTCTTTCATTCTTTCATAAAGTTTATCCTCCACACAATTTACGTATAGATTATTAACAGCAGGTACCACTTGCCTAGGAGCTAAGTCTATTAGGACCTGGAACGAGGAGTAGGCTCTATTACCTGTTTCTCTCATTTGTGTATTATAATTATATATTTAACGAGAAAATAATGTACAAGTGCCTTTATCGACTTCAAAATAAAGAAGGAGGTTCTCAATTCGACTGCATTTAATTTTTATGTGTTACCTCATAACTTTTTACTAGGTGTATCGATTTCGATGATTTTTTTAAATTGAAATCTGGTGCATGTCACGTGGTCCCGTTTCAATTTGTTCGAGATCTGGTGAGTACTTTTTGAGTTATCTTTAATAACACGTATTTACTTTTTTTTTTTTCGTCTATTACTTGTTTTTTGCTTTTCGTTTATTACTTGTCGTTGTAACTGAAGTCGGTTTTTTTTTTCATTTGCGAGCAAACACAATTAATTAGGAAAAATTCAATAAATATTAAGGGTCAAAAATATAAAATGTCACTTTTTAAACTCTATATATTACATCACAGTTATGCACAAGTGCGAGTGCCGAGAGTTTACCAATTGTTACATAACCAAGTATGGGGGTCAGGTTCTCTGTTGAAATACAAATAAAGACGTCATATCTACTACGTATACTTGAGGCATTATTTTACTTTTATGTATTGCATTTGTTTGTTGCGAACACCTCTACCGTTTTGATAATTTTCTCTACTTAAGGTCGTCTGAAAGAGAACAAAAAACCCCTCTTATATGTTTCTTTTGTAATTATTTTTACTGTGTACTTGTAATTTTTTTTAACAAAAATTTTGTTACATCGACAAGTAATACAACGTAAGTAGACGAAAAATAGTCAACTATTTCAATCAAAGATTACGCAAAAAGTAGTTGTAGTTAGCATCTTGATCAAATTGAAATGGGACTACAAGACAAGTATCAGCTTCCTATTAAAACAAGAGTAATCAAAATCGGTATACCCAGTGAATAGTTATGCGGTAAAATACAACATAGGTCGACGAAGAAATAGTCAAGTAAATATGCTGTTAAGATATACGAAGTTCCGTGAGCTAGGTTTTATATGTTGTTTATTGATAGAGTAATTGTTATGTGTTTTTTAAAATAATATTATAGTTGTCAGTTGATGTCACTAGCCGCGACAAGATCGTCCATATGTAATAAAGATTAAAAGCAAATATTATAGTAATTAAAACCTGCGGTTTTATTTGCGCCCTAACAGGTTATGGGCCCAGTGAACTATATACAATTGATTTCATAACAGTAAATACAGTGAAAAACTGTTATAAAGTATACAAGCGAAATACGACAACGGATGAATCTACGTCTGAGTTATTTGACATTTTTACGTCGTATTTAATTTTAAAGATATTTAATTTTAAAGGTATTGTTAAAAAAACATTATCATGGCTGCTTCTATTAAAATAGACCCGTTAACTGCAGATAACTATGATACGTGGAAGATTCACATGAGAGCCATTTTGAAGAAAAATGATTTGTGGGAATACGTATCGGGTACTATACCTAAACCGGTTCGTACCGATCCTAAGTATGCAGATTGGGTGAGGATGGACGGAAAGGCAGAATCAGATATATTACTGGCTATTAGTCCTAGTGAGCTCGCAGCATTAGATGGTTTGGATACTTCGAAACAGGTATGGGATAAATTGAAATCAATGTATGAATCTAGCGGACCAGCGCGTAAAGCGTCATTGTTGAAGAAACTTGTACTGACGCGCATGAAGGAAGAAGACGATCTTCGTAAGCACCTTGCAGATTTTTTTGATGCAGTTAAAAAACTCAAAGAAATCGGTTTAGTAGTGATTGACGAATTATTAGCGATTTTACTATTGTACAGTCTACCAGATTCATTTGCTATGTTTCGCACTGCAATGGAATCGCGTGATGATCTACCGTCTACGGAGATATTGAAGGTAAAGATTGTCGAAGATTATGAAGGTAGAAAAGTTACAGTAACTGATCAAGGAGCTATGTTCGTTAAACGCACTCACGAAATGCATCAAAAGAAAACTACACACAATAACATTTCACCCAATAATAACAGGCAAGTTGAATGTTATCGTTGTGGTCGTCGAGGACACATTGCGAGAGAGTGTAAAACTAAAATGCAAAATAAGGCGAAGCAAAGTGCAAAACAAGCAGAATGCAGTTCTGAGCGGCTAGAATATATGACAATGTTTGGCACGACCGAAAGAGGCTCGTACCGGTGAACACAGTAATCCTATTTGGTGTATCGACAGTGGATGCACGGCACATATGTGTAATGATAAGCGTATGATACGAGGGTTTATGCATCTGAAAAATGAATTGAAATTGGCAAATAATGGGAGTACACAAATAACCGGAGTAGGAAAAGTCAGAATCCCGGTTGATACAGGTAGTGAAAAACGCCAGATAGACATTCAAAAGGTTTACTACGTCCCAGACTTACGAACAAGCCTTTTATCAGTATCAAAAATGACTGATCATGGTTTTGAAGTTCATTTTTCAAAGAATAACGCTGTAGTTATTGATGAGAACAAAAAGGTTCATATTAGAGCAGACCGTGTAGGTAATTTGTACCATGTGAGATTGGGTCAACAGTACTCCAATAATGTTGAGGTGGCGAAGAAGCCAATTGACATGTGGCATGAGCGCTTGGGACACCTTAATGAACGTGATCTCAAGGCTATGGTTAAGAATAATTTAGTACATGGTTTGAGATTCGATGTTAATGAAAAATTATCAGAATGTGAGGTATGTTTAAGTCAAAAACTAACATCTAAGCCATTTCCTAAATCTAGTGAAGGTCGCACAAATGATTTGTTAGAGATAGTACACACAGATGTATGTGGTCCTATGAGACACCAGTCGTTTGGTCATAAAAAATATTTTGTTACTTTTATTGACGACAAATCTCGCTGGTGCGAAGTTTATTTTATAGCTAACAAAAGCGACGTCTTTAAAGTATTTAAAGAGTATAAAGCGTACGTGGAAAACTTAACAGGAAAAAAGATAAAGAATTTACAGTCAGATAATGGAAGAGAATATATAAATACAGAGTTTGATGATTTCTTGAAGAAAGAAGGAATTAGACGGAGATTGACTGTACCGTACACACCCCAACAGAACGGTGTTTCCGAAAGGAAGAATAGAACATTAGTTGAGATGGCGAGATGTATGATGCGTCAAGCTGGAAGCCCTCCAAGTTTTTGGGCAGAAGCTGTAAATACCGCTAATTTTATTCGAAATCGGTGTCCTACAACTGCTTTAAACGGTAATATACCATACACTGTTTGGACAGGAAAGAAACCAACAGTGATCTATATGAAAGTTTTTGGAAGTAAACTTTACTATAAAGATAAGGGGAACCAAAAAGGTAAATTCGACTCTAATTCGGAAGTTGGGATCTTCATGGGTTATGATAAAGAATGTAAAGCTTATAGAATTCACGATCCTAAAACTAAAAGAATTATTATAACACGAGATTCTTGATAGTGAAAGCGAAGATGATAAAAAGATATGTATAGATTTAAATGAACAGAACCAAGATAAGGAGAAAGAGAAGGAATCATACGCAAATGCTACAAAAAATGGATCTAGAGTGAGAAAATCGCTTGAGAATGCACATGAACATTTGGAAACAGAATCAAATGATAGATCAACAAAAAATAAATATTCAACTGTGCAATGGGAAAAACTGATAGAACCTGCAAAAAGAAGAAGAGGAAGACCGAGACTCATACGCACAGGGATGGCAGGACGACCGCGAAAGGAATATCAGTTTCACCAGGATGATAAAGAACGGACAGAAGGTGATACTGAAGATGAAGAATCTGAAGCACAAATGTTAACAGCAACAGCAACAATAAATCCAATGTCTCGGCAGAAAGCTAAAAGAACGAGTAATTCGATTAATTGGAAAAAAGCGCTAGAAGATGAATATCTAGGTCAAATATAAGAGAGAGTTCGGCTAGTTGCTAAAGGTTGCACTCGACGGCAAGGGGAGGATTTTCGACAAGAAATTATCATTAAAAGTATTTGTGTGTAATGCCTGCAGATGTTTTTACGAAAGGTTTGAGTGCAGCGAAATAATATTAATGTTTAGGTAACCTAAGAATGATAATGAAATAAGTACGATACGCTCACGACTTCGAGGGGAGGTGTTAAGATATACGAAGTTCCGTGAGCTAGGTTTTATATGTTGTTTATTGATAGAGTAATTGTTATGTGTTTTTTAAAATAATATTATAGTTGTCAGTTGATGTCACTAGCCGCGACAAGATCGTCCATATGTAATAAAGATTAAAAGCAAATATTATAGTAATTAAAACCTGCGGTTTTATTTGCGCCCTAACAGGTTATGGGCCCAGTGAACTATATACAATTGATTTCATAACAGTAAATACAGTGAAAAACTGTTATAAAGTATACAAGCGAAATACGACAACGGATGAATCTACGTCTGAGTTATTTGACATTTTTACGTCGTATTTAATTTTAAAGATATTTAATTTTAAAGGTATTGTTAAAAAAACATTATCATGGCTGCTTCTATTAAAATAGACCCGTTAACTGCAGATAACTATGATACGTGGAAGATTCACATGAGAGCCATTTTGAAGAAAAATGATTTGTGGGAATACGTATCGGGTACTATACCTAAACCGGTTCGTACCGATCCTAAGTATGCAGATTGGGTGAGGATGGACGGAAAGGCAGAATCAGATATATTACTGGCTATTAGTCCTAGTGAGCTCGCAGCATTAGATGGTTTGGATACTTCGAAACAGGTATGGGATAAATTGAAATCAATGTATGAATCTAGCGGACCAGCGCGTAAAGCGTCATTGTTGAAGAAACTTGTACTGACGCGCATGAAGGAAGAAGACGATCTTCGTAAGCACCTTGCAGATTTTTTTGATGCAGTTAAAAAACTCAAAGAAATCGGTTTAGTAGTGATTGACGAATTATTAGCGATTTTACTATTGTACAGTCTACCAGATTCATTTGCTATGTTTCGCACTGCAATGGAATCGCGTGATGATCTACCGTCTACGGAGATATTGAAGGTAAAGATTGTCGAAGATTATGAAGGTAGAAAAGTTACAGTAACTGATCAAGGAGCTATGTTCGTTAAACGCACTCACGAAATGCATCAAAAGAAAACTACACACAATAACATTTCACCCAATAATAACAGGCAAGTTGAATGTTATCGTTGTGGTCGTCGAGGACACATTGCGAGAGAGTGTAAAACTAAAATGCAAAATAAGGCGAAGCAAAGTGCAAAACAAGCAGAATGCAGTTCTGAGCGGCTAGAATATATGACAATGTTTGGCACGACCGAAAGAGGCTCGTACCGGTGAACACAGTAATCCTATTTGGTGTATCGACAGTGGATGCACGGCACATATGTGTAATGATAAGCGTATGATACGAGGGTTTATGCATCTGAAAAATGAATTGAAATTGGCAAATAATGGGAGTACACAAATAACCGGAGTAGGAAAAGTCAGAATCCCGGTTGATACAGGTAGTGAAAAACGCCAGATAGACATTCAAAAGGTCTACGTCCCAGACTTACGAACAAGCCTTTTATCAGTATCAAAAATGACTGATCATGGTTTTGAAGTTCATTTTTCAAAGAATAACGCTGTAGTTATTGATGAGAACAAAAAGGTTCATATTAGAGCAGACCGTGTAGGTAATTTGTACCATGTGAGATTGGGTCAACAGTACTCCAATAATGTTGAGGTGGCGAAGAAGCCAATTGACATGTGGCATGAGCGCTTGGGACACCTTAATGAACGTGATCTCAAGGCTATGGTTAAGAATAATTTAGTACATGGTTTGAGATTCGATGTTAATGAAAAATTATCAGAATGTGAGGTATGTTTAAGTCAAAAACTAACATCTAAGCCATTTCCTAAATCTAGTGAAGGTCGCACAAATGATTTGTTAGAGATAGTACACACAGATGTATGTGGTCCTATGAGACACCAGTCGTTTGGTCATAAAAAATATTTTGTTACTTTTATTGACGACAAATCTCGCTGGTGCGAAGTTTATTTTATAGCTAACAAAAGCGACGTCTTTAAAGTATTTAAAGAGTATAAAGCGTACGTGGAAAACTTAACAGGAAAAAAGATAAAGAATTTACAGTCAGATAATGGAAGAGAATATATAAATACAGAGTTTGATGATTTCTTGAAGAAAGAAGGAATTAGACGGAGATTGACTGTACCGTACACACCCCAACAGAACGGTGTTTCCGAAAGGAAGAATAGAACATTAGTTGAGATGGCGAGATGTATGATGCGTCAAGCTGGAAGCCCTCCAAGTTTTTGGGCAGAAGCTGTAAATACCGCTAATTTTATTCGAAATCGGTGTCCTACAACTGCTTTAAACGGTAATATACCATACACTGTTTGGACAGGAAAGAAACCAACAGTGATCTATATGAAAGTTTTTGGAAGTAAACTTTACTATAAAGATAAGGGGAACCAAAAAGGTAAATTCGACTCTAATTCGGAAGTTGGGATCTTCATGGGTTATGATAAAGAATGTAAAGCTTATAGAATTCACGATCCTAAAACTAAAAGAATTATTATAACACGAGATGTAAATTTTATGAAAGAAAGTGCATTTAATAATCAATATGAAGAGATTCTTGATAGTGAAAGCGAAGATGATAAAAAGATATGTATAGATTTAAATGAACAGAACCAAGATAAGGAGAAAGAGAAGGAATCATACGCAAATGCTACAAAAAATGGATCTAGAGTGAGAAAATCGCTTGAGAATGCACATGAACATTTGGAAACAGAATCAAATGATAGATCAACAAAAAATAAATATTCAACTGTGCAATGGGAAAAACTGATAGAACCTGCAAAAAGAAGAAGAGGAAGACCGAGACTCATACGCACAGGGATGGCAGGACGACCGCGAAAGGAATATCAGTTTCACCAGGATGATAAAGAACGGACAGAAGGTGATACTGAAGATGAAGAATCTGAAGCACAAATGTTAACAGCAACAGCAACAATAAATCCAATGTCTCGGCAGAAAGCTAAAAGAACGAGTAATTCGATTAATTGGAAAAAAGCGCTAGAAGATGAATATCTAGGTCAAATATAAGAGAGAGTTCGGCTAGTTGCTAAAGGTTGCACTCGACGGCAAGGGGAGGATTTTCGACAAGAAATTATCATTAAAAGTATTTGTGTGTAATGCCTGCAGATGTTTTTACGAAAGGTTTGAGTGCAGCGAAATAATATTAATGTTTAGGTAACCTAAGAATGATAATGAAATAAGTACGATACGCTCACGACTTCGAGGGGAGGTGTTAAGATATACGAAGTTCCGTGAGCTAGGTTTTATATGTTGTTTATTGATAGAGTAATTGTTATGTGTTTTTTAAAATAATATTATAGTTGTCAGTTGATGTCACTAGCCGCGACAAGATCGTCCATATGTAATAAATATTAAAAGCAAATATTATAGTAATTAAAACCTGCGGTTTTATTTGCGCCCTAACATATGCATTATTAGATACGCATTACTTGTGGATGTCGTATGAGGCGACTAAGGAATAACACAGTTCCACTACCACTTTGGAACTTATAAAGCCGACCGATGGCGGGATAACCATCCAACTGCTGGCTTTGAAATACACAGGCCGAAGACGGGCAGCAGCGTCTTTGGTGCGACGATCACAAACCCGCCTGCCCAGCGTGGCGACTATGGGCAACACACATGAGTTCACGCCATTTTATGGCGCGAACTTATGGAGGCCTATGTCCAATAGTGGACTGCGATAGGCTGAAGTGTGTGTGATGAGTGAGATATAACTCAAGAGTACTTGTTAGATCTCAATTAAATTTAAATGACACGCATCACCTATCGATATTTTTTTACTGTACACGTACTTGTTGTTTTTACTCGTATGCATCAATTTATTTGCAAGATATAGATTAAAAAACGACACATCTTTAAATACATAAACGAATCGCTAATGTATTTGTCAGCGAATTATTTCTGGACGACTGTAACAGACTGGATAATTCTTTTCAGTTTATGTTTATTATTGTCAGGATAATGTTTGTTTTAATAAATTAAAAAAAAAAATCGATATAATGATGCATGCACCCCAGACTCCATGTTAAATTAGTCCGCGAGGCAAACCATAGATAATTATTAATTCTTGGACTTGTTTTGAAGAGTCATTAATGTAATAATATACTGTGTGAGAATCAAAAATATACCAGCCTCCAAATCGGCAGCATGTTTCTCATTTTATTCCTTTAAATATAAGTAGTTATTTACAAAACCCTTTGTCCAAAGGGGAAAGACTAGACTATATAGTAAGCGTTAAAAAGATCGACTGGCCAACTATTATAGTATAAAAGAAATTACTTTAAACATAAATAAAAAACTTACCGCTAAAACTGGCGGTTCCAAGTTCAAGTCGATCGGGTTCATCACAATAAACACTTGCTGGTTTTTATGTGTTAAGCCGTTCGGTTCTCGTAGGGCAGCCTTACAGTAGTACTGCACCCAGCCGTGTGTGCCGAGAAATGTCGACGGGAGACCCATGGGAAGACCCAGTTTGAATGGAAAACTGTGTATACCAGGTGATAGGATTGATGTACCATGACCTTAGAATACGAAAGTTGATCACATGTAAAAAAAATTCACACTTCATCACTGAATTATCATTTTACAAATTAAAATTAACATTTTAATATTACAGGAGACTGTTTTAAAAAAAATTATACGTAGAATTATGTTGTAAAAAATATGTGACAAAGTTACAAAAGATACATGAAATCCATTACAAGCTCTCTTTAAGAATTGTTTTAAGGTAATATTATAAGTTACACATAAGTTCGCGCCATTTTAGGAACTTGTTGAGGCAGCAGTGGACTGTGATACGCTGAAGTGATGAGGATGATATGTTGCTAAATAGTCTAAGTACAACATAATTATCATAATATTGGTAAACATAAAATAAAAATAAAATTCAATCCAGACATTGAACAGAAAGTGATTATAAGGGCACTGACCTGGTTCACCCAAGAGGCGCATTCTAAAGTCGATGTAGTTTTCCTTATCAAAGAGCCTCTCGTGTCGACCAGATCCCACTCTAACTACTCCTTCACCGATTACATGAAAGTGTAGCCCTAAAACAATAGCACTGAGATTACTTCTGTTGTTCAACTGAGGTAGGGCACGGCAGGAATTTCCTGCTCAAAATAGGGAGCAGCCCGATTGGGGTAGTACCTCGACCTTACAGAAGATCACAGCTAAATAATGCTGTTTTCAAGTGTTGTAGTATTGTGTTCCTGTTGGTGAGTAAGGTGAGCAGAGCTCATGGGGGGCGGGATTGGGGATTGAGTCGGCAACGCGCTTGCGATGCTTCTGGTGTTGCAGGTGTCTATAAGCTACAGTATTCTCTTACCATCAGGTAAGCCGTATGCTTGTTTACCGACCTAGTGATATATTAAAAAAAGTCAGTTCATTTTTTTACCTATATAAAATTAATTTTTATTATACAACAAGCTGCTCGAACACACTTCGTTCTGTCAAAAGTTTATAGTAAATTTTTTTTTAATTAGGTATACAACCTTCCGTGGGCCTGAAGGAACATAAAAAAAAAATAGCCAAATTTGTCAAGCCATTCTCGAGTTATGTGCTTGGCAACATTCATTTTTATTTATAGACTATGACAACCTACCTTGGTGCTTATATTTCTTACATACCTATATGACATGTTACAAGCATGTTTCAGTTTAGATTACTTGCAAGAACTTAAGGGTGTTGGGTATATCAAAACAATCCTATAGATAATCATTACAATGTATGAATATTATAGTAGTTTAAAATTTTACTGGGATATGGTAATCATAATAAATATTCAAATTTATTAAACGCTTCTGTAACTATTTTGATTCAGGTCTCTGTATCTTATTATAACAAAAATTATAATAACAGAACACATGAAAATAATTACCAAAAAATGAATCAAAAAATAGTTACAAACTGAGTTTCAATTGACCAAAACAAATGTTCATTGGCAAGTAATTAACAGAAATAATTTGAACCATGATTAATCTAAGTGTAAAAATAAATTCAAAAGTAGAAACTAAATTTCAATTAAGTATTATTTTTTCTAGTTTATTTAGTTTATATAAAATAACTACTTTTGCATTATGAATTATTTCATTTTTTCTTTGTGTGCACATAAAAAGTGTATTTTTTATTAATATGTGGTACAAGTTTAAGAACTATTATACCTACTTGTAAGCATGTACAATAGAAAAAGAATGTCAATCTGACCTCACATCCCACGTATATACCAGAACACTCAAGGTTAAAATACAAGTTAAAAGGAATTTATAGCACATACAACAGATTTACCTAGAACTGGGGTGTCATCCTGCAGCTCCATTAACACTTTACCAGAGAGGAACTGTCCAGGAAAGTACAGCAGTGACGTGTTGTCGAACACTATTAGGAATTTTAATAGTTTTCTTGGCATTTTGACTGGGTGCAGCGGAGACAGCTATTTTAACTACAACATAACACTCTTATTTAGTACTCGTACTTCACTGGTAATAACATTTTTCACAGAGTTTAATTACACTGAACAAATTTATTTTATACACTTGTTGAAACAATACAATTTTTTTTTTTAATTTTTGTAATAATCAAAGATTACATGATTTTCAAAGCCAGACAGTGAGAGAATTCTGGATAATAAATCAACACCAAATATGTCATTATTCTAATTAAATTCTCAGCATGTCGTAGGCAGAGGATTAAGTAATATTATTACGAAGGACAAGTTGAAAGAAAATTACCTCGAACAAAAATTATATATAAATATTTTATAGTCTTCAATCGACGTCTATGTTTACTCAAAATCTCATTTTTGATTTATAAAGTTTTTACATAAAAAAGAGTTATAAAAAGTTTTACAAACTAGTAGTCAATTCGCTATGTACAAGCTATTATATGTATTGTATTTGAAACTTTTTATTTTGACATTACGATTTACGTGACAAATACATAGCACATCACAGACTGTAGATCCACGAAAACTCTAGGCTTGAGTTATGGCAATTGGCAACTATAAGTGTAACAAATTCTCTAAAAGATTTACTGGTTCTCTCAAACATGTTTATTAGAAACGTTACTATACTTTATTTATTAACAACAACAATAAGGAGACATAAACAATGCCTTTTTGGCATTGCTTATGTGCTTAGAACTAAAACTAAATTTGTTAATTTGTTTTGTCACAATTATTGAAACTAACATAGTTAAGGAAAAAAAATGTAACTAACAAAAATATGGACTACGTCTGAAATAAATTATTATTATTATTATTATTATTATTATTATTAAAACGTCTAAAACTAAAACCCATTTCTAAAACTATAGACTATAGCAATGGTTAAAAATCGTAATCTGTGCACCTTTATATACTCTTTGATCTGTGGCTGTCAGTTATAGTTGGAAAAAAAAACGGATGTAAATAATAAAATATGAATGTGTGTTTCGTATTGTTTTATACTTAAATTGCGTTAAATACAAGTTGTTCATTACCTTGTCTTGTTTAAGAAACCCTTTACTTTAACGCTATCTTGACAGGGAAGAAAAATCCATTTTACTATACTTGTAACAACAATGGTACAATATTAATTAGAACTTATTAGACAAACAAATAGTTAAATCGAAAAACCTTTTTTAAACTTTTTAATTCAAGGGCTATATTAGATACATAGTGCAAAATGCCTAGTGAAATGATAACACTCCAACTCGGCCAGTGCGGCAATCAAAGTAAGAATTCTGTTTATATTAAGAGTGAAGTCGAAATAGATAATTGTATTGATGATATTTTAATAAACCATTAAATTTTCAGTTGGTTTTGAATTTTGGAAGCAACTATGTATAGAACACGGGATATCCCCAGAAGGGATATTGGAAGAATTTGCATCAGCGGGCTCCGATCGTAAAGACGTGTTTTTCTACCAAGCTGATGATGATCACTATATACCCAGAGCTGTTCTGTTGGATCTGGAACCTCGAGTTATACATACTATAATGAACTCTCCTTACGCAAAGGTAAAATTTATTTACCTTCATCAGCATGGTTTATACACATTCAATGTCTTTATAAATTAAAAATGTTTACTTCAAGTTTCTTATAGTATAGACCTGTAATACCTAAACAACACATTAAAAAGACTGACTGTCTTCAACACTTCATCTTTTGATAAAAGTTATTCTTTTTGTTTATTTTATTTAGTATTATATATATTTTTAATTATTTATTTAACACTACAAAGCACTACACAGAAAGCAACATATATTACAACATACAACGTACATTACACAAAAAAAAAATACAGTTACAGCAAATCACAGGCAATATATATATAATTTAAGTTGTGTATTCCAGTTGTATAATCCTGAGAATGTATACCTGTCAAAGCATGGCGGAGGGGCAGGTAACAACTGGGCGTCCGGTTTTGCACAGGGTGAAAAACTCAATGAGGAAGTATTTGATATCATTAACAGGGAAGCTGATGGCAGTGACAATTTAGAAGTAAGTTAATTCTACTTAAATTAGTAGTGTTTGTTTTTTAAAACGAAATAATAGAATATATTTAATTATTATAATTTATAAGGTCTGTTTTAATTCTCTTTTATTCAGTAACATATTCTTATAGTTAATATCTTATATATATAAAAATTCTCATGTCAAAATGTTAGTTTCAACGCTCCTCTGAAACGGCTGGACACTTTTATGAAATTTTGTTTGCATATTGGGTAGGTCTATTTTGACATAAAAATAAGTTAAAATGGTGAGGGGGATTTAGAAGGTTAATAACATATATGGCAAAACAAGGTTTGTGGGGTCAGCTAGTAATTATATATATATATCTCTTTTATCAATTCCTTTGTTATTATAATGTCATACTCGTATCTCTAAAACTTTGTAATTACTGTATAATTTAAAATAATACTCAAATTTTTATTTTATTCAAATTGTATTGTTGTTTTATCGGTAACTAAAATAAAACATAAAATATTTTAGGGCTTTGTGCTGTGTCACTCAATAGCAGGTGGTACAGGCTCGGGTATGGGCTCCTATATACTTGAACACCTGTCAGACAGATTCCCCAAAAAACTTGTACAAACCTACAGTGTCTTCCCGAATCTGGATGAGATAAGGTAAGATTAATAAAATTATTAATAATTTGAATTTTTTACTGAAGATTCTTTCACAATTTGTCAAAAACACTGGACTTGCTGTGGCGCTTGTTAATTGTGGGTTTGATGCCCACTCATGGCAAACATTTATATTTCCTGTATAGATGTTTGTCATAATCTATTTGTTTGTGATTGTGTATTCTGGGTATACCTGGATCCTTAGGAGAAGATCCTATTTGCGGCTGTTGATTGTGAAGCAGTTATTTATTCTTATTATTTACTGACTATTCACACTAGGCTTGTAAATAATATATATATAGAAATAATGTACATATAATAGAAAGTAATAAAAATTACTAGCTTGTTATAGAATCTGTCAGTCAACATTAATCAATCAAAAAAAATTAAATATAATATGTGACAATTTTGTAATAAACTTGATGGTAATCATTTAAAACCAATGAGATTGGCTATAAAACAATAACTGAACTAGTAAGTCAAGCTTAGAGACTTGACATGAGTCAACAACAGTGCTAAGTGTAGAGAAAGACAAATTCCGACCGACGCGTTGGCGCAAGTGTTACAGCACTGGTTTGTGGCTGTTGACCTGGCGGTTGCGGGTTCGATCCCTGCACATGTTTAACATTATAATAATTTACGCTTCAGCCTGTTATATCCGACTACTAGGCATAGGCCTCTTTCCTCATGTAGGAGAAGGATCAGAGCTTAATCCACCACGCTGCTCCAATGCGGGTTGGTGGATATATTCCCTATTATGGGTAACGATCGCTATCAGGTGTACATGATAACAACCGGGACTGACGGCTTAACGTGCTCATCGAGGCACGGTGGGAAGACCCACAAGAACTGCACAAACACCCAGACCACGGCAAACATCTGTATGGCCAATACAAATGTTATAATAATAATAATTGTTTATTTGCAAGTACAGGGTGTTGAAGTTGTACAAGATTAACATTAGTATAGTCCAAACATGTTTTACCTTACGGTGTGCAAATATTAATTTTTTTTTTATGTCACTAGGTCGGCAATCAAGCGTACGGTTCACCTGATGCTAAGCGATGACCGTAGCTTATAGACGCCTGCAACACCAGAAGCATCGCAAGCGCGTTGCCGACCCAATCCCCAATCCCCCCAGGAGTTTATTTATAGTGTATTGGCCATACAGATGTTTGATGCGACCTGGATGCTCACGCTCGTGTATGTGTGCTACGGCACGAGCTAAGTAGTGCGTGCCCGCAGCGACGTGGTGGTGCAGCCGTACAACTCGCTGCTGACGCTCAAGCGGCTGACGGAGAGCGCGGACTGCGTCATGGTGCTGGACAACACGGCGCTCAACCGCATCGCCAGCGACCGCCTGCACATCCAGAACCCGTCCTTCGCGCAGATCAACACGCTCGTCTCCACCATCATGAGCGCCAGCACCGCCACGCTCAGGTACGCGCGCCGAATGTTTCATATGCACGACTATTACGTTCCTTTTTATTATAATTGAACTGAGGTAGGGCAAGCAGGAATTTCCTGCTCAAAATATGGAGCAGCCCGACTGGGGCAGTACCTCGACCTTACATAAGATCACAGCTAAATAATACTGTTTTCAAGCAGTATTGTGTTCCTGTTGGTGAGTAAGGTGACCAGAGCTCCTGGGGGGATTGGGGATTGGGTCGGCAACGCGCTTGCGATGCTTCTGGTGTTGCAGGCGTCTATAAGCTACGGTAATCGCTTACCATCAGGTGAGCCGTACGCTTGTTTGCCGACCTAGTGACATAAAAAAAAAAAAAATAACAAACGGGGCAATCGATTCGACGGAGCCATCTGATGTTAAACGGCTACTGTTGCCCAAGGACATCTGCGACATAAGATTAGTTGTGGGTGCCTTGTCCGGCCTGTAGGGAAAAGATGTCTGAACACTCGACGATTGAAAATATGGAACGGTTGATGAGATTGCAAATAATTGAAGAGTCAGAATAAAACATGGTGTGTTTATAAGTTTTACTGTAAACTTTCACCGTCACTATGAACAATTTTCATTCTACGTTATTTACGACGTGACGACGTGAATCAGTACGTCGCCGAAATGTCAGGAACTTCAAAATGACAATTGTGGTAAGTTCCGTAGAATGAAATATTGTCCAACTGCTTATCCCAACCCAACCCGCATTGGAGCAGCGTGGTGGATTAAGCTCTGATCCTTCTCCTACATGGGGGAAGAGGCCTATGCCCAGTAGTGGGATATTACAGGCTGAAGCGTAGGCGCTTATCCCAAAATTTTGACAGGATCAAGGTTTTCATACTTTATATCGATCACAGAATATTATATAAAATGTGTTAGTGTCAGCTACAACAAATGGTATTTGCTCCTTAGGAACTACAGTCATATTTCAAAGTATATTTATAGTTATATTCTTTAATGCCGTAACCAACATTATACACAAAAGCATAGCTACATTATAAATATAAAAAAAAAAAACTTCAGCGTTATAATATAAATATAGTAAGGAATTAATTCCAAGCACTGTGCAGATATTTCATATATACATCCTTGTAGATTATTGTCAATGAATTAATTCGACCAAGTTAGTAATATGTTTAAAACTGGATTAGTAAGTGATATTGCAAGGCACTAAACCAGTGCGCACGGCCAGGTACCCGTCGTACATGATAAGTTAATGACATGTTTGAAACTGAATTAGTAAGTAATATTTGTCACAAGGCACTAAACGGGTGCGCACGGCCAGGTACCCGTCGTACATGATAAGTTAATGACATGTTTAAAACTGAATTAGTAAGTAATATTTGTCACAAGGCACTAAACGGGTACGCTTATCCAGGTACCCGTCGTACATGATAAGTTAATGACATGTTTGAAACTGAATTAGTAAGTAATATTTGTCACAAGGCACTAAACGGGTACGCTTATCCAGGTACCCGTCGTACATGATAAGTTAATGACATGTTTGAAACTGAATTAGTAAGTAATATTTGTCACAAGGCACTAAACGGGTGCGCACGGCCAGGTACCCGTCGTACATGATAAGTTAATGACATGTTTAAAACTGAATTAGTAAGTAATATTTGTCACAAGGCACTAAACGGGTACGCTTATCCAGGTACCCGTCGTACATGATAAGTTAATGACATGTTTGAAACTGAATTAGTAAGTAATATTTGTCACAAGGCACTAAACGGGTGCGCACGGCCAGGTACCCGTCGTACATGATAAGTTAATGACATGTTTGAAACTGAATTAGTAAGTAATATTTGTCACAAGGCACTAAACGGGTGCGCACGGCCAGGTACCCGTCGTACATGATAAGTTAATGACATGTTTAAAACTGAATTAGTAAGTAATATTTGTCACAAGGCACTAAACGGGTGCGCACGGCCAGGTACCCGTCGTACATGATAAGTTAATGACATGTTTGAAACTGAATTAGTAAGTAATATTTGTCACAAGGCACTAAACGGGTGCGCACGGCCAGGTACCCGTCGTACATGATAAGTTAATGACATGTTTGAAACTGAATTAGTAAGTAATATTTGTCACAAGGCACTAAACGGGTGCGCACAGCCAGGTACCCGTCGTACATGATAAGTTAATGACATGTTTGAAACTGAATTAGTAAGTAATATTTGTCACAAGGCACTAAACGGGTACGCTTATCCAGGTACCCGTCGTACATGATAAGGTAATGACATGTTTGAAACTGGATTAGTAAGTAATAATTCTCACAAGGCACTAAACACCAGGTACCCGTCGTACATGAACAACGACCTGATCAGCCTGGTGGCGCCGCTCATCCCCACGCCGCGCCTGCACTTCCTCATGACGGGCTACACGCCGCTCTCCGCCGACCACGAGCTCAGCGCTGTGAGTCCTTACTACTATACTACTAATAGAAACCAAATTATTTGATTTAGTATCCGCCATCCCACAGTGGAGCAGCGTGGTGGATTAAGCTCCAATCCGTATCCTACAATTAATCATGATCGTGTGAAACTAATCGATTTGTCTTGTTTCTGGCTACATTGCGACATCTATAGGAGCAACTTATGAACTCAAAGATATCTTTTTGGGTTAGATAGCCTTATTATCAAATAACGCTTACGCTTCAGCCTGTAATATCCCACTGCTGGGCATAAGCCTCTTTTCCCATGTAGGAGAAGGATTAGAGCTTAATCCATTACGCTGCTCCACTGCGGGTTGGCGGATATATTCCCTACTATGAGTTACGATCGCTATCAGGTGTACATAATAACAACGGAACTGACAGCTTAACGTGCCCTCCGAGGCACGGTGGGAAGACTCACAAGGAGTGCTCAAACCCAGAGTACGGCAAACATCTTTATGGTCATTACATATGTTTGTCAAGTGCAGGGATCGAATCCGCAACCGCCAGCACAACAGCCACAAGCCAGTGCTGTGACCGTTGCGCTAACGCGTCGTCACGGCGCACGGTACTTATTATATTATAAAATCATCTTATCTTATTTATAAAATTCTCGTGTCCCAATGTTAGTTACAATACTCCTCCAAAACAGCGGACCGATTTTTATGAAATTTTGTGTGAATATTGGGTAGGTCTGAGAATTGGCCAACAATTTTGTTTCATAACCCTAAGGGGATTAATAACATATATGGCAAAACAACGTTAATGTGGTCAACTAGTACACTATAAAAACATGTGGATCACAAGCTTCTCCCTGTCTTACGCCGAGTTGCACGAAACAAAATTAAATTTAAGTAGAGATAAACTAATTTAATCACAAGAGTTTCATACAATTCTTGCGATTGAATTAGTTTAATCACTACTTAAATTTTAATTTCTTTTCGTGCAACTCGGCGTTAATTATCTTTTTCATTCTTAATAAGAGACTTATGGTAAAGAGTGAGCGTGCTGAATTTATGTTAAATTTTTAATGTATATCATTTGTTGACAGGCACCTAAGATACGAAAGACAACAGTTTTGGATGTGATGCAAAGATTATTGCAGCCAAAGAATATGATGGTATCTCTCAGTCCAGACAGAGTCAACCAACACTGTTATATATCTATTCTTAACATTATCCAGGTATAGTCATAGTTAATAAATACGTGTGGACTTAGTGACGCTGTATTTTTATGCAGCATGTTACTAATTTTGTACTAAAACACAGTTTATATATTATTTATCAAAAGAGTAACTGCGGAGTTTCTTGCCGATTCTTCTCTGCAGAATCTACATTCCGTATCGGTGGTAGCTTTACTTCTACAAATATAATAGTTTATTTTTAAAGTTTTAATTTGTAAAATGACGATTCGAAAGTACTCTTGGAGCCTATTTGAATAAAGCTGTTTTTGATTTTGATTTTGATTTAGAGTCAATAAAAATTATTACTAATTTTGAACATTTTTTCTCCAAATAAAAATACCTATAGTTATCTTAAGACATTATTAGAGAATATAAACAGTCAAAATGATTATTTGATATGAATTAAACAGTGTTGTTTTTATTTGAATTCTTTTTGAATTTCGAGTTTGTATTATAATATTACAAAGTAGGTACATAGGCCAGACCCAATCGGATAATGGCTGGTAATATGCATATATACCAAACCCAGTCAGAATATAACAAGTGATTCACTTGATTAATGGTTGCAGGGCGAGGTGGACCCATCGCAGGTACACAAGTCTCTACAGCGCATCAGGGAGCGTAAACTGGCGTCCTTCATCCCGTGGGGGCCGGCCTCCATCCAGGTGGCCCTGTCTCGCCGTTCGCCCTATGTACACGCCTCGCACAAGGTCTCCGGCCTGCTGCTTGCTAACCACACCAACATATCTTCGGTGAGTGCACCTCACTTTAACGAGCTTTCGTTGTTTTTTTTACAACTAGGTTGGCAAACAAGCATATGGCTCAACCCTATAGACCCTTGTAACACCAGAAGCATTGCAAGTGTATTGAAGACCCTACCCCCAATCCCTCGGATCTCTGGTCACCTTACTCATCACAGGAACATAACTACGCTGGAGAACAGTTTTATTTACCTGTGATATTCTGTACGGTCGAGGTACTTCCCCAGTTGTTGCTCCAGATTTTGAGCAGGATATATGTTCTCCCCCCCGCAGCTGTTCGACCGGTGCCTGCAGCAGTTCGACAAGCTGCGCAAGCGCGAGGCGTTCCTGGAGGTGTTCCGCAAGGAGCCCATGTTCCAGGAGTCGCTGGAGGAGTTCGACGAGTCGCGCGCCGTCGTGGACGAGCTGGTGCGCGAGTACCGCGCCGCCGCCACGCCCGACTACGTGCACTGGAATCCCGGTCCGTGACTCGACTGCTTGCCGTTACATGTCAGCCTGTAATATCCCACTTCTGGGCATAGGCTTCTTTCCCATGTAGGAGAAGGATCAGAGATTAATCCACCCCGCTGCTCCAATGCGGGTTGGCGGATATATTCTCTACTATGAGTAACGATCGCTCTCAGGTGCACATGATAATAACCGGGACCGACGGCTTAACGTGCTCTCCGAGGCACGGTGGGGAGACACGAGGACTAAAGACCATATCGGCTCCAAGCGAGAATCGAACCCGCAACCGTTGGTGTTTAGGCGCTGCTGACACGGCACACGCACCATTACACCATAGCGGTCGGCGCTATGCAGTTTTCATTGGCCTAAGCAGGCATCTCAGTATGTGATATTGCAATGACTTACTAGGTGGCCATATTGAAATGACTCACTAAGAGGCTATACTGGAATGACTTAGGTACTAGGGTGCCATCCATAAATTAAGTCACCCGAATTTCTTGATTTTTACCCCCCCCCCCTCGTCCTTGTCACAGCTGGTCACATTTATGAGACCGCCTAGTGTGACATCAAACCTGAGAGTTGAGATTTGATGTTTGTTTTTAAACTGAAGGCTGACAGCAAATTTAGTATTTGAATGAATAAAAAATAAGGTTAAATAAAACTACAAGATAGTGCTAAATTTTCTTCAGAAAGCATTACCTTAGATATTGTCATTATATACAAATCCTGTTTGTGAATTTCCCTTTTTAAAACTTGGACTTTTGGACTTGGTTTTTAAGCAAATTTATAGTTTATAAGTTGTTTACAAATGTTTTCTTTTCAGAGAGCAGTCAAATATAAGTAGTAAGAAACCTTTTGTAAGAAAAGAAGTACAACAAGTATTATTACAAGAACTAATACTATGGAGGTTGCGAATCTGTTGATTGTGTGCCATTAATCTCTCTCTTTAATTTCTTAAAAACAGATCTTAGACTTAGACTTTTCCTTTTTTAATTGTATAACTTTAATAGATCAGTTTTTAATTTAATTCTCATCAAAATTATAAATAAAACATTTATATTATAGACAAGGTCGTTAATTTTTGAGACTAATAAAAAAATTAGAAAAGGATGAAACCCGTTAGAAAAGTAAGAAAATATTACAAAATAAAAGGAAAAATAATTTATAGGCGAATTAAGGTCGAGAAGTGAAGAGGGGGGGATTTTAAGGTTGAAAACGGGTTATAACGATTTCCAGAACAACCACGAGTCCTATAGAAAAAATTTAAAGTTGTAGATAACAAAAATTAAAGGTAAAAAGATCTACAACTTTTGTGTTTGCACTTTTTTCACATAACCTTCAAAAATGTATTGCGAAAAATTAAAAAAAAAAGACTGGTTTTTTATTTTTTCCCACAAAGAAAAATTTTGGTTCACGAACTTTTGTGAACACTTATCTTTGTATGTCCTAAATACAGAGTAATTTTTTATTTAAAATATTTTTCCTTATTTTTAGTATAAAAAAGCATCCTTAATTTTCCATCGAAAATCGTGACTTCAAAGTATCTGTTTTTTGGAATCTTCTTTCTTATGTATACAAATAAATAAAATTGAAGTCAAAATGCTTATGGGTACATGTACCAAAATAACATTTTTTACCATTTTTGTCTGTTTGTTCCGGCTAATCTCTGAAACAGCTGGACCGATTTTGACGGGATTTTCACTGGCAGATAGCTGATGTGATAAGGAGTAACTTAGACTACTTTTATTTTATAACTTTGTGAACTGAAAAAATAACTTTTCTGTTAAATTCCACGCGGACGAAGTCGCGGGCACAGCTAGTGGTATATAAAACATACAATACTATGGAAAATATTTGCAGAAAACGAAAAAATAAAAAATCGAATTCAAAGAATTGTTTAACCATTATGTAAAATTTTGATTTATGTATTTCTTAAAATTTACAATTTAACTACTCGAAAAATGTAAATTTCCATGTTACAGTGATAATTACAAATTTTATTTAAAAAAAGCAGATAAATAATGTTGACGTTTCTAATGGGTTTCGTCCTGTCTACTTTGTTTTACTTTTTCACAGGTCTATTAATTAATATTTATACTGGTCTATTTATCTATTATTTAAAAAAAGACAATTACTGGCAAAGGAAACAAAAAGTACAATGTTTGTAATTGTTTCGAAGATGTCGAATGAACAACAGCAGAAAAATAAAAAAGACATTATTAGTGTTTTATTACCAAGATTTATTATTATTTGAATAACTCCAACTTTTAACATTCCCTTTCAGTTTTTTTACGCTCGTGTCTAATAACTTGTGGTTTGTACAACATATCAATTAATGTGCAAGAAGCCTAAAATACATGTTAATGTATAGTCATGTATATAAACATTTTTCATTGTTTTTATTTTATAGCAAATAAAATTAACAATTATTTACTGTATTTTATTTATATAGCTATTGCGAACCTTTATCGACATACCAACATCTTCTCACAAGAGTTATGTTTGTTACAATTACTAAGTTATCGATTATTATAATTTATAATAATATTTTTAAAAATAATTACTCCACTTTTAGACATTTAAAATTAAGAGTAAAATTAATTTTCAAGAATTTTACCATAAATGTTCACTTAAGTATTTTTATGCTATCAGTTTTATTTGAGGCTTTATGAAAAAAATGATATGATGTTATGTTTATTATACACACGGTTATACAGTTTCATAAGATTACTTCAACATTTACATGTACCTAATGTATAAAACTAACATTAGCAGAAAGCTGATCAATATTTTGATTTCAAATGTCTATCTCACTACCTAAAACACTATTTTAACTAAGCATCAAACAGTCAAGAAGTAGTGTATTTATATTACTCCTGTCATACATTCCTATTATTCGTACAGATGCAAGCAATAACATTGTCTTGAATTGTTTCTCTAAGAAAAGCACAGATATGACATATTTCTATGGAATTACTGGTAGCTATATATTAAGAAGTAAGATAGACAAATATTCACTGGACTGCCGATACATTTCCTTGTACAATCTCAAAACCAAATTTACACTGAAGGAACCAAACTTCAAAGGCATGCAATGTTCAATCACTCCCATTCATGCCTCTTAATATTATATTACCTAATATTTTATACATAAATATAACAGTTTTTTTCTTATAAAAGTATATTTTTAATTTTAAACATACAACTACAGATGAAATAGGATCACATGAATCGAAAATGACATATATCAGTGCTGTTTAACAATGACGGGGTAACTAAGACTGAAAGCTATGGCATGGTGCAATGCACAAGCGGATGAAAAATGAAAGCCTCCTAAAACAGCACAATCCTGTATTGCATGATAATAAAATAGTACTGGAATGCAAAATTAAATGTGGTTTGCTATGTGCTGTTTTACTAGGCCTCAATAATGGCATGTCTCTTATAGATGATGGCAAGGCTAGGAGGTCTGGCTCGGAGGCTGGAACTTGGGCTGAATGATGGAGGTCTTCCGCAGTGGGACGGTGTCGGGCGTGGGGATCGCGTCACCGGTCGGCAGCTTAGCAGGTGCGGCCGGGGCCTTGAAGGGCGCCGATAAATTACCTGGTCGCTGCTTCGCCATTTGATAGTCACCGGAATCGAAGAACTTTTGCTAGAAATTAAAAATATTTATATCAATAATCAGCTGGCTGAGTTGGCTGGAGAAAGCAGGAGGATGATATCAGTAAAGTAATTGTGATTATGCTTGAATTTTAAATAATTCTATCAATTAGATCATATCTAAAAATGTTAAAGACAATATAACTTCCAATTTACCTCAACGTTTCATATAATAAGATTCAGAAGACTTAAGTACGGCCAAACAATTGTTACAGAAGTGGTAATGTAAATGTTGACAATTGTTTGCTCAGAAATATTAACAACTACATGTGAAGCGAAAATTACTACACAGTATGGTGACAGTAAATCGAGTAATATATAAAATGAACAGTAATATTGATTGACTGATTGGTTTAATGGCTTTTAGTTGTGCCAGAGAAGCACGTTTGATTCTGCCAATGACATGTAGAGTGGAGAATACATGTAGGAGATTGATTAGTCGGTGCAGTTGAGATAACAGTCAAACAATATATATTTATTATTAAATATTTGTACATAGATATTCATGTTGTAATCAAGTAAATGTTTTAGGAAGTAATAATATTCAAAAGTGATCATCTCCAAATTAAAAAAAAAATCTATTCAGAAATGTTTTTCAAATCAAATCTAACATAATTAATTTAATAGGAATTTGTTAATTTGGTTTATGCTGTGTGGTTGATAATGATGATAAACACGGGCTATTTTCCGCAACTCGATGTCTTAATGCGCCTATGTTACGGCAGTAAAGAATATAGCTACCCCCTCTCTTCCCGTAGGTGTCGTAAGAGGCAACTAAGAGAACACTGTGCCACTACCACGTTGGAACTTATAAAGCTGATCGAAGGCGGATAACCATCCAACTGCTGGCTTTGAAGTACACAGGCCAAAATCGGACAGCAGCGTCTTCAGTGCAATAAAGCCAACTCTGCAGTCACCAACCTGCCTGCCCAGCATGGTGACTATGGGCAATACATATGAGATCATGCAATTTTTTGGTGCAAACGTGTGGAGGTCTATGTCCGGCAGTGGACTGCGATAGGTTGAAGTGATATGTTATTTTTGTTGCCATTTAAAAATATACTCAATTAGAAACATGTGTACTTTAAATGTTGTCATAGAATTGAAAATTGGATTCAACTAGTTTTGAATATGACCTCCTAATTTATCATTACCAAATTTGTCATATTATTTTACACTTACTCCTTTAGCCAGCCTTTTCTGTAGAAATGCTGAGTGCCCTCCCGGACCTCGTCCGAGCATGGCATTTGGAAACTTTGCCTTTAATTTTGCTTCCTCTAATTTTTCTAATTCCATTGGCTGAAATATTCACACATCATTAAATACAATAAATTTAAATAAAAAAGGTTTTAAAAAAATATAGGGAATTTAACTTAAGGATAAACTTTCCATTATGGAACATTGATTTAGATAAAATTAAGATATAATTTTTTAAATTTTGCAATGGAATTGGCAAGGGCGGAAGGGCTGCACTTCTCACAGCCCCGGAGTTAAGGCGGAGTCGAGTTCCGCAGGTGTGGATGGTACCGGAAATAGCCCCCTCACCCCTCAAGTCGACAACTTGACGTCTACAAATTGTCAATTTAAGCTACTAAAAAAGTACAATGGCGTGTTATATTCCAATTCCATAGCAAAATTTAAAAACCTTAAGTTTCCGCAACCTGAAAATTCACAAAAAACTTTCTATTTATGAGTACTATCTACAGAAAAAATACGAACATCTAAATCCATGTTCCATAATGGAAATTTTTACCTAATTTAATTGCCAGATAACCATGCCAACAATTTATTTTCACATATAAGATGAGGTATTAGTTATATTAATTTTTCAGTGTTCATGAAGTAAAATACGTAATTAATCAATTTCATTTAAATTTCTATTTATCATGATCTTATCTTAAATTTAGTTAGGTCATAGTATTTGATTATTAATTTGTATAATGATTAGAATAAGCACTATCAGGAACATAATCATTAAATTAGTACTGACATCTGACGTAATTCATGAAATTTGTCTATATTTATTTGTTACAATACACAAATTACGTAAAAAATAAATCTTACATCTTTTGGTGGATCATTTTGGTCTGGAGAATCACTCATTGTGATATCTGAAAAAAAAATTGTGATGTAGTGTGGTCTATTTATATGGTAAACAGCACAAAATAAATACAAATAATTATTTGTTTGATTACGGAAGCAAACCGTTGAACGACTTTACACAAACACATGCTTCATTGATGTATATTTACAAAGGATTTTTCGCCAGCTGTTGCTAGGAGGGTTACCTTAAATTTTCTTCCAATATTTCAACGTTTCAAACAATGTAATTGCGGTTAAGCACAAAATTATATGTAAAATAAACGCTAACTATAACAATGTTTTTGTACGGTTGTTGTATTGAAAAATCCAATTTTTCTGTTAGGTTTTGTTTCAATAAAATGGCGTTTATAAAAGTGTTGCCACCAAAATTATTTATACATAACGGAAAAATAAATTATAACGTGATATAAAATTTCCTTGCAGTAAATTCGCAAAATTACTTTTCTGCAGATATTATTTATACTTTATATTTTCTATATCTAGTATGTCCTAAAATTTATTTCTTTCTGTCAAATTTGATATAAAGAAGATAGTCAAACAAAATTACAAAAAGTATGTTAGACTAGTGGCGAAGGGTTTGAAAATGGTAAAAAATAAGAAAAAATTAGAACAGGCCAACAGGGTGAAATCTTAAAATGCGAAAACCTAAATTATAATAATTGTGTTTGCAGGCAAACGAAGAAAAACCGACTTAAAATATATCGACAAGTAATACAACGCAGGTAAATGAAAAAATATTCAAGTAAATACGCATTATCAAAGATTATCCATGATGGATCCAGATAATGTTTACAATAACTTCCGATACATCAATCATAGTTTTTTATTTGGAATTTTCAGCAGGGGAGGTTCTTTTTCTTTCTTACTTGCTAGAGTTTTTTTCTTAAGGTCGTGTTATCGGATTCTGAACAAATAAGCCTCATTCTTCGCGAATGTTAAATTCTAAACATTCGTTTAATTCTAAGAAAATTAAATTCTATTATAATAAGCTTATTATAATTCAAAAATTGTGCTTGTACATTGAAAACATTAACTGTAAGGTTTTTTGTTGTGTTTTATTAGGAACCTATTGGATTTCCTAGGGAATATGCTTATATTGTAGTTAGTACGGCCTACTGGATACTAAGCAGTTACTTTTGCTTTGCAGTTACGCCTGCAACACTACAGAAACATCGCAAGCGTGTTGCCGATCCTACTCCTGATGACTTTCCCCAGCCCAGGAGTTCGGGCCAACTTACTCCTTACTTACCACAGGGACGCAATACTACTTGAGACCAGTATTATTTAGTTTTAATCTTCTGTAAGGTTGAGAAACTTCCCTAGACGAGTTGCTCCAGATTTTGAACAGGATTTATCCTGCTGTGCCCTACTTTAAGACTTTATACTTAATATAATATACTTAAGTAATATTTGTGAACAAAGAATAATACTCTCGTTTAGTTATGGAAATATCTGTTATTTTTATTTATACAGGTTAACAGTGAATGTAATAAAAATATGTGTACTAAAAGCACGTTAACTTGGCGTTTGCGTAGTCAAGCCGGTCGGGCGACCGCGTAGTCACGTACAGCCGGTCGTAGGCCGTAGCAGTTTACTCTCAATTTCAGAGTCAATGCAACGCCTTAAGAGATATAGAGACACAATAATTTTTTTGGATAAAATTTAGCATAGCGAGAGAAGAATTCGATGGATATATTAGAGCAAGGATATATTAGACATACTTCTGAGAATAATTGTGTTTGCTCGCAAACGAAAAAAAAAACCGACTTCAATTAGGTACATCGACAAGTAATACAACGCAGATCGACGAAAAAATAGTGAAGCAACTACGCGTTATCAAAGATTACTCAAAAAGTAGTTATCAGATCTCGATAAAATTTATATGTGACCACATTATAAACATCAGCTATCGATTAAATTAAAAATTATCAAAATCGGTACACCCAGTAAAAAGTTATTGCGGATTTTCGAGTTTCCTTCGATTTCTCTGGGATCCCATCATCAGATTTTGGTTTCCTTATCACGGCACTAAACTAGGGATATCCAGTTCCAACAAAAAAAGAATTATCAAAATCGGTACATCTAGTAGAAAGTTATGCGGTATAATACAACGTAGGTCGACGAAAAAAGCGTCAAGTAAAAACGCATTATAGGATATAACTCGAAAAGTAGTTGTTAGATCTCAAATAAATTTAAATGGGACCAATTGGCACACACCACCTTTCGATTAAAACAAAATTTGTCGAAATCGGTCTACCCGGTCAAAAGTTCTGATGTAACATACATAAAAAAAACAGTCGAATTGAGAACCTCCTCCTTTTTTGGAAGTCGGTTAAAAAAGAATGTAATTTGTTATTATAAGAAGGAAAATTTGATGATTAAATATTTTCACAAAATTGTCGCAACCACACTCCACATCTACTTTTAGATGTATGATACTTTGATATTGTATCCTATTTGTGGAGTGTATTACTCTTTTATGTTAGGATTAATCTTAATAGTTTTTAAGTTTCTACGTAATTATGTTTATTTATTTTAATAAATCAAATAAAACATCATCGTCAATCAACTGAGTGCTTAGTAATTAATAAAAATATGTACGGTAAAAAAAACATCATAAAAAATATCATCAACACTGTTTATTATTCGCCATCAAAACGAAGTACATAGATTTCAATGCATATTTATTGCACAAGTGACGACAAATAGTAGCAATAACCATAGCTTCCTTTACAACTCATGAGATCACACACATTTTACTTGAAATACAATTGAAAAAAGTACTATATTTTTATATTAGTCTCAATAAATTGATATAAAAATAACTCAAAACTAAAGCGACTTAAACTAAGAATATATTTATATTATTCTACAAGAAAGTAACAAATCTAAGTCTTACTTTATAAGGCTAATCGCCTTAGGGGATAAGCGTAATCGTTGTACTTAATTCTAAATGAACTTAAAATGTGATACCACCGGCTTGGGCGTCGACGCACCCTCGCTCAATAAAGAAATGTAGCCTCGAGCGTAAGTTTTTGATAAAAAAAATAGTAGTAGTTTTGTGTTAACGTTATTTTTCTAGAAGTTCGTTACAATATAACCCATTGCAGGTTGACAATTGTACATGAGCTAACACAAAGATAAACAGGAACTTAATATACAAAACTTACACTCTGACCAAATAGATGGCTCGATAGCGAGCAACAATTCAACATTTCCATATAAGACCATTTACAATTTACAGATAACATTCAGCCCTCATACTAAAGTTCAGCAATTCAGTTACTGGATTTTTTTTAAGTTTTTATTTATTATAAAAATGAAAAATAGGAATTTTAGATTTCAGTGTTAAGTAAAAACAATAAGTCAGGGTTGTATTTGATTAGGTAAAAGATAGAACAACAATTTTTCTTCTGATACTATTATCGTTAATTTTTTTTTTAGTATTATCTTGTAGCCGTACAAAAACCTTAGCCGATTTTCAAAATATTAACCTAATATTATTTATTCGACAAAGATCTAAGATTATTATTCTTTCTAATTGATACGTCAAAATGTGTATATATTTTTTTGCTATCAATGAATAGTAATAATTTTTATATTATTTTTAATTCAATACTATAAATATTGATGTAAAAAAGTGACACATATGATGTCAAAATTTACATAGGACAATATACATTAGATGTGACTTTGTAAAATAAAAGTTTAAACCAAACAGACACGGTTAGGTCACTGTAAATAAAATCAAATTTTTCATAGAGCTTCTTGAAGCATGTTATGAAACACAACTTACAGTAATTAATTAAAATTGTGATACGCACCTACGCGAATTACAAAAACAAAGTCCAAATTTCTACATGTTATTAATCAAACTTAAATATGGTCTAAGTCGCAACAGTAAGTCGCGCCCCTTAGTTTTAACTCTAAAGTCACGCCCCTTAGTTGTATCTGTAAGTCACGCCTCTTAGTCGCAACTGTAAGTCGCACCCCTTAGTTGTGGCTGTAAGTCGCACCCCTTAGTTGTGGCTGTAAGTCACGCCCTTAGTCTCAGCAGTAAGTCGCACCCCTTAGTTGTAACTGTAAGTCGCGCTCCTTAGTCGCAACAGTGAGTCCCGTCCCTTGGTTGTAACTGTAAGTCGCGTTGCATAATATTTCAAGCTTAACACTTTTAATCTATTGATTTCATTTTTAAATTTTATATTAAAACAAATTAGTTAAGTTCCCTTTTATATTATGCTGAATAGCATTACACATCGATTTCATACTTTAGATCTGTCGCACTAAATGTTTGAATTAAGATGTCAATTATACTAAAAGTTATGCAGATAACTCCGCAATCAGATTGTTCAGCATAAACAGTCTTTGGTTATAATTTAGATGAAAATTGAATTTTAAATAACAGACACGAGTCTCTATCAGTCTCTTACATTTAAATTTATCAATCCACAGAGTGATACCGTTAGTAATAAATTATATTTCGTTTATTTACAATTTATATTTCGAGAGCTACTTATTCAAACTTCGGTAATTCGCTAGGACATAGCTGCGAAGCGATTCCTGTCTCAATTAAATACTTTAATGATAAAATACAACTATTAAAGTTAATGATTTTAAATATCTATGCGAGTACTAAGCACTAATATTTAATATATTAGTGAATATAGATGATTACATACTTTAGTATATTTAAAAGTTTTTTATAATGCATCTAAGACACTGATTTTTCTACAACACCAATAATAATTAACAAATAAAAAATTTACATATTTAAGATTTTTTTTTTGGAATGTTCACAAAATGTTAAATACATTTTATGGATAGATTAAGTGCCATAAAAAAGCCTACAACTCATATTCTTTTTTATTATGTATAGATAATAATATTTACAAAGCGTAAAAGAAAAAAAATATTCATCGATTTTTTTATTCAAAACAAATTATTGTTTTTGCAAACATTACATGCAAAATCAAACGTCTTAGTGAGGTAGTAGAAGCGAAACTGCACACTGAATTAATTCATGCCTTTTATAATTAGTTATCACAACAAGATATTTTGAATAAAAAAACAATAATAATTCCTACGGAAGTTCAAACAATAGAACCAAACTTCATTGTCAGAGGACCATTAAAATTGCACCTGTAGTTGCAAATAATGAGTTGCAAGCTTACACATATATGGGATCATATTTTGATATTTATCATTTTTTTATATTTTTTTTAGTACAATTTTTTCTAATAAATCATGTTACTTACTCATTTAAGATATATGTACATAAATTATTTTCATTTACACTAAAGAGTTCTGCTTGCCCACTTAACTGTACAAGTCTCTAGACGCAGGGATCAAAACCTCGACATGCACGGGGTCAGTCTCCTGGCGTCTGACACATAGTGTCAGTCCCGTGACACACAGTGTCAGTTTCTTGACGCATAAGCTCAGTCCCCTGCCATTGATCATTAGTCAGCAGAGACAACAGTCAGGCGGTCACAGCCTCCGGGAGTCGCGCTTTCAGCGCGTGGGCTTTTCTGTCCAGATTGTGGAGGCGTGGGCGGGAATACATGTTCCGCCCGCTGTGATGGTTCTTCTAGCAGTTCTAACTGCTGGTACACCTGGTCCTGTGGGGAGCAAAGCTTACTTTTAGAGGCGTTACTATTTAGTGTTTGGTTTATTTGGGAAGTTTTAAAGATTAAGTATTGATTGGTATTATGTTCTGTGTTTGTAAGGATTTTTTTTAAAATATATAATAGCGATAAATTAGTTCATTTGAGACTGTACAGAGACATCGCTAAACTTAATTGACTATAGAAAAATGTGAAAGGAAGCAATTAGAATTTGCTACCTAATGGTTTCATTTTAACAAATAATGTTAATTTTAGTTTCAAATATGTTCCAAAATTTGAAATTTGTGTGTTCTTTTTCACTTTTATATAAAAATGTTTAGTTAGAAAAAAAGGTAAAGGATGCCCCATTACAACACAGGTCAGGCAACGTCTACGTTATGATATTTCGAGTGGTATCGTGTGCGGGCGTGGGCGCGTGCGTGCACACATGCACACGTGCGCAGGTACGTGTTGGTGTGCGGCGTACTCACAAACATGTCGAGCGAGACGTCGTGCGTCTGTATGCGGTGGCTCTCGTCGAGGTTGAGGTCGGGGCAGATGAGGCGCAGGCCGGCGGCGCGCTGCACGTGCTCGCCGTCGCCGCCGCGCACGGCGCGCACGCTGCCGCAGCGCCGCACCGCGCGCGCGAACGGCGCCAGCCAGCGCTGGCACGGCTCCAGAGCCTCGCGGCTGTAACCTGACACACAGAGACCATTACTATACGCCACTTTAACATTATTAAACTTAGTCTTTTTGAAAAAAAAAAAAAATCGCTCTCGTCTCCCTCTCAACTTCCGTTCGTCTCGCCCGATCACACTTTTCGTAACGCTTTCGAAACGCCTTCACCAGCTTGCTCCCAAGTCAAGTCAAGCGTTCGTGAAGAAGTTTTACTTCAATATTAGTTTCGAATAAGTATGTTTTTAGCCTAATTTGACTTTTCTAATCTAAATCCTTTAGTCCACGACACAGTAGTTAAACAGTATAAACAGTAGTTAGTAAAATCGTATCATGAAAATGATTTGAATCGTTTCTAGGATAGAGTAATAGTGACCATAGAGGGGACTCACCCGACACCCTGAGAGCGAGGTCCTCGCTGAAGGTGTGCGCAATGGCGGCGGCGGCCACGGCGCTGTAGGGGAACTTGTTGACGTCGACGTGTAACACGGCCAGGTCCACCAGCTGGCCGCACACCACGAACTCCAAGGACGAGTATTGCGGGAACACGAACGTGTACCCGCGCAGCGCATTAGCCCCTACATCACTCTCGCCTAATAACCGCCGCTTAGCACTCCGGCCCTCACTCGCCAGCTGCATATAAATATTCAGCCAGCTGTTGATCGTGATGGGGGTGATGCTCCACGACAGGATCTTTAATATGAGCAACTCCTCTAGTAGGATGTCTTCGGCCGTGCAGGCACCGTCCGTCACGTATGCGAACTCGCTGATTTTAGGTGGGTACACTTCTTCTACTTTTGCAGCGATAAATAAACATGTTATTCCTGAAAGGACAATATATTAATACAGGTTTTAGTAAATAAATTATTTTAGTACTACTTATTGTATTATTCAACTTACCTATGAGTTGTAAGCGACCTTTCTCCACGTCGTCAGTATTGGTCAAGTAGCGATCGACGTAATCAACGGTCAGGTGAAAAGTTTCTCTGTGCAGCTTGTACACTTCGCAAACCTGAAAAAAAAAAATGTTCCATTTTACTAAATTAATAACGAAATTTATTTTCTTCGAAAGCATTTTCTGTAACGTTCGAGTTCCTTTGTCAACGTGTTATCACATTTGATAATCTTTATCAAGTTATTGTTAAAACAATATTAAGGTGCACATAGGTGTGCCTGGATATGGTCAACCGTGGATATTATACATATTGATTGATATGTAATAACCACATTGATTTAATGTTGTTTTTCTAACTGAAGAATTTTGTTCTGAGCTTAATACCGCCGAATGAAAGAATTCGACGTGGGAGGTATTTCTATCTTAACATAATAACGAAGAGTGTTTGAAGACATTAATAGATAGCATACATTAAGAGCTACATAAATAAACGCAAAAGAAAAAAACCGACTTCGATTACATAGACAAATAATACAACGTAAGTTGACGAAAAAAATTAACAAACGCACTAGTCGTCACTACGATTTTCGAGGGTTCCCCTCGATTTCTCTAGGATTCCATCATCAGATCCTGGTTTTCTTATCATGGTACCACCCATGGGATTTCTCCTTTCCAACAAAAAAAAAAAGAATTATCAAAATCGGTTCATAAACGACGAAGTTATCCCCGAACATACATTAAAATATATATTATATATACACGGTCGAATTGAGTAACCTCCTTTTTAGAATTCGGTTAATAAATATCAGGAACTACTCCGATAACTAAATTAGATAGTCTGTTTATTGTAGCCGACTATAAAATGTCATATTATTATAATATCAATAAATGATGTTAGTAGATATTAAGTGGTATGATAACTCTAACATAAGTCTCTAAAAATAAGTGATACAGTCAGCACCTTATGTGCCTTATATCGCAAGCAAGGCGATAGTAAAAACTGGTCATTGCGTTAACGACAGCAAGTATGAACCACGCTCATGAGAAATGTATTGGTCATAGAGATATTTATCAAATAAGGTGTGTTTCCAAAACATAAAGATTGGACTATGTTATACTGGAGGCCGCTAAATGAGAAGCGTATAATATTTATAATAAACGATTGTGTACTCAATATAATTTGTTTTAAGTAGTTCAAGCAAATAAATATAATTACCAATGTATTTTTGTTCGTGACTGTATTTATTTCTAGACTCATTAGGAAGTGTTGACAATTATACGTACTTTGATAATTGAATCGGAATACGGATGTAGTGCGGTTTCTGATGATATGGTCATGCATGGGATCAAAACATTTTAACCGACCATCAATAAAGGGTATTGTGGTAGGTTTTTGTATTAATGTATTACATTATAAAATATAAATATTTTTTAACAAATTACTTCGCTTCATCCTGTAATATTCCACTGCTGTGCATAGACCTCTTTCCCCATGTAGGAGAAGGATGGTGCTTAATCCACTACCTTGCTCCAATGCGGGTTGGCGGATATATTCTCCAATAGAATTAGATATAAATAATTAAAATAAGTGAGATAAAAGTTAGCTAACGTCTTTGAAGTCTTTTCCGATAAAACACCCATTGATCTAACTGATCGACTGAATTCGTCTTCAACAAATTCTACTCAACTTCTTAAAGCATTAGCAAATGTTTTGTTGATTTTCCATTCTCGCATGTTGTTCTTTATATATTCTAAAAACATTTAAGATCTTTACTATTTAAAAAAATATATCTGTCGACCGCTTCAACCTGTAATATCCCACTGCGGGGCATAGGCCTCTTTCCCCATGTAGGAGAAAAATCAGAGTTTAATTAGGCGAATATATTCCCTACTATTAATAACGATCGCTATCAGGTGTACATGATAACAACCGGGACCGACTGCTTAACGTGCTCGCCGAGGCACGGTGGGGAGACCCATAAGGACTGCACAAACACAAAGACCACGGCAAACAGATGTATGGCCAATACAAATTGATTGTTGATTTTGATTGCGGCACATAGATCAGTATCTGAAGCTGAAAAATTATTAAGCAAAACAACTATAATCTTATTTGTAAATGGGCCCATGATGTTGGGCTGGTGATTAACGCTCAAAAAACTAAATTTATACATATACATTCTTCCTATAACGTACCTATCATCTCCCCTGCTATCATGGCCCACACTCATGAATGTTTCCATAGTAGTCATATTAGTTTGAATTGTCAATGTCCACTGTTAGAAAAAGTAAATCAACATACTTATCTCGGCATCGTTATTGATGACAGATTTAGCTGGAAGCCTCACATAGACCTCGTCTGCTCTAAATTAAGATATCTACTTAGTTGATTGTTTATATTGAAACATAAGTTCCCACATAAAATTTGTAGAATACTGTATCTAGCCCTGGCTCAATCTGTTATCAGTTATGGACTGAGTAGCTACGGTAGGACCTATAAAACACATTTAAATAATATTTATGCTTTACAGTTACGTTTATTAAAAACCATTATCCCTAAATTTAAAAAAAAACGTATCTTGAATGAAAGTGATATTTTTAAATATTGTAATGTCATGGATGTATTTACTTTGGTGAAATTCAATATCCTAAATGAAGTTAATCATTTCATTTCATTACAGCCTATACAGTCCACTGCTGGACATAGGCCTCCACAAGTTTACGCCAAAAATAACGTGAACTCATGTGTTTTGCCCATAGTCACCACGCTGGGCAGGCGGGTTGGTGACCGCAGTACTGGCTTTGTCGCACCGAAGACGCTGCTGCCCGTCTTCGGCCTGTGTATTTCAAAGCCAGCAGTTGGATGGTTATCCCGCCACCGGTCGGCTTCTTAAGTTCCAAGGTGGTTGTGGAACCTTGTTATCCCTTAGTCGCCTCTTACGACACCCACGGGAAGAGAGGGGGTGGCTAAATTCTTTAGTGCCGTAGCCACACAGCACAATGAAGTTAATGATCCTTCTTTATTAATCGAAAAATGTAGACCCAATACGCTAAGAAATATTCATAACTCAAAAAAATTTGTTGTGCCGAATGCTAGGAATATTTACGGAGCTAGAAAGTTAAACACTATTATACCTGCATTTGTTAATGAACTTCCCGAAGACCTACAAGAGTTATACCTGGACAAACGAAAATATAGAAGATCACTAAAAGAAAATTTACTAAAATCTTTAAGCGTTTAATAGTTACAAAATTTTGGTTATTACCTTAGTTTAAATTTAATGGCTATAACATGGTACGCTACGATAAAGATATATGATAATATGATATGCGACGCGGCGGCTTGTCCGGATAAGCTCTTGGGAGTTTTCGTGGCAGGCTTATGTATAAGTTTTAACTATGTGTTTTTTGTATTTTGAACAAATAAAAAAAAATGTTTGTCATGTGCGGGGATCGAACCCGCAACTGCGAGCGCAACAGCCACAAACCAGTGCTGTGACAGTTGCGACAACGCGTCGTCAATTACTATTTATTCACTATAAACCTATGCAATCATGGTTAAGAATTATTAGTCAATATAAAATGTTTAATTATTATAGATATTTGTTTCAAATAAATAATAATTCAAATTCTCTTATTTTCTTCATATAAATTCGCATGTAATTATTGTTTGTTTACTCATAGCAACATATTATACGTTACGTTCCTGAATAAATGATAAATTACTCAAAAATACATTTCAAATAAAGAACGCTTATTTTAGTTCATTTTTAACCGACTTCCAAAAAAGGTGGAGGTTCTCAATTCGACTGTATTTTTTTTTTTATTTTTTTTTTTTATGTATGTTACATCAGAACTTTTGACTGGGTGGAGCAATTTCGACAAATTTTCTTTTAATCAAAAGGTGGTGTGTGCCAATTGGTCCCATTTAAATTTATTTGAGATCTAACAACTACTTTTCGAGTTATATCTAATAATGCGTTTTTACTTGACGCTTTTTTCGTCGACCTACGTTGTATTATACCGCGTAACTTTCTACTAGATGTTTCGATTTTAATAATTCTTTTTTTGTTGGAAAGAAGATATCCCTAGTTTGGTACCATGATAAGGAAACCAGAATCTGATGATGGGATCCCAAAGAAATCGAGGGAAATTCTCGAAAATCCGCAATAACTTTTTACTGGGTGTACCGATTTTAATAATTTTTAATTTAATCGAAAGCTGATGTTTGTCATGTGGTCACATATAAATTTTATTGAGATCTGATAACTGCTTTTTGAGTAATCTTTGATAACGCGCAGTTACTTGACTATTTTTTCGTCGATCTACGTTATATTACTCGTCGATGTAATTGAAGTCGGTTTTTTTTTCGTTTGCGAGCAAACACAATTATTTATAATATAAATTTCATATTAACAATTAACACGTTTCATTTAGCTAAGAAACTACAAATGTAAGTACTAGTTTATTAGGGGAAACTCAATAAAAGGGCAAAGGGTGATTTGACTGTAGCTACTTAAAACCTGATTTTTGTGAGAACGATGTTACAATGGTGTCACAAACGGTAATATTACTTTACACTCAGTTGACCTGTGACAATGGCGCTTGTAATGATAACGAAATATCGATATTTTAAAAGGTCCAATGACAAACATAATAAATATCGGGATTAACATTTTAATGATTATGGCATTTGGGTTTAAATCATCAATTGGGGAGTGTCGGGTGTAGGATCGGCAACGTGCTTGCGATGCTTCTGGTGTTGCATGTCTGTAGACTACGGTAACTCTCTTACTATAAGGTGGACCGTGTGATTATCCAGCCTAGTGGTATATAAAAAATATGACCCGAAACTGCACTCCAATCATGAGAAAACCTTGTTTCGGAGAAAAAAATTGGAATTAATCTGCTGCACCCCCTCCCTCTGATATAACCCTCTGGCGCCTCCGCGCCAGAGGGTTATATCAGACTCCTACTGACTAAAAAACCACCACGTGTGAGCAGTCGTCCACCTGGGTGGGGCGAGATGGGGTCGCGCTAGCATTCGCCACCTCGCCCGGTAGGCCCGGACGAAACCTCCGGGCCGCGGCACAATGGTGGGGGTGGCCTCGCTCATAACAAGGCCACCCCACAGACATGTGAGGTCGTGTCGTCCGGCCGGCCGAAGTCCCTCGACTATCGGCCGGCGACTAGAGGTGCTGACCTGCCTTAACACCTGCGACTGTCTGGTGAATGGATTCACGTTTTTTATCAATTAAATCAGTTAAAAATAACATAGATATTTAGTAACACTTCAATTTAGATATTTAAGTTATTTTTAATGAAAATAAAGGAGGTAAAGTTAGTCACAAACTAAATTATTATAATTAGTAAAAGTGATTACTCCAATATACCATTACAGCACTGCTACGAGCGTAGCACTGGAGCAAAATAGTCGTAGCTAACAGCGGATAAATGATTATAGCATTTTTTTATTGGGAATAAAATTTTAAATTAATCAAAGACGTTAAGGGCCTGTTTCATCAGTTATGGATAACGCTATTTGATGGATGACAGTATCCAACAGATAAAAGTTACATCATTATTACAGGTACATTATTCTTTTTTACTGTCGACTTCCATTTTATTTATGTAATATTACTATTTGTAAATATGAATCTGAAGTTCATAATTGAGACTATATAATAGTTACATTCAGTCAGTTCAGCCTATCGCAGTCTTCTGCTGGACATAGGCCTCCCCAAGTTCGCGCCAGTCATCAAGTCCGCAATCTTCATATGGCCTATTTGGTCGTTGTTTAGTTGAATTTTTTATATATATTTGTATGTGTATCTACAGTAAGTATAAAAACCAAACTTATTTAACTTAAAAATTAATATATAGTTTCATTCTTGTATCTACAGAATTCCTACATCAATTACTCCGACCGCATATATCTCAGTAGGAATATATATGAGGATGACAGTCGAGAGATTAAACTACATTAAAATAACAGAATTTATTAGTTTACTAAGGAAAGTCATCACACGAACATATAATCGACCAGAGAAGCAGCAATAATCATAATCTAAAGTAAACTTAGTGTATCTAACTAAATTATTACGAGAAAGGTAACAATGGAAAAGAAATGATAATCAAAGCTAATGAAATAGCATTCTTGTTTTTTTTAGATTTTTAAGGGCAAATATACAAAAGTGACCAGAATAGATTGTGGTAATTAGATTTAATAAAAAGATGAAAAACAAATTTGTTCATTAGCTACATAATTATTTGCTATTATGCACTTAAAATGTTCTCATATTTTGTACAGTAGAATATTGTTTCCACCGATATTTGAATATTTAACGAAATCGTAAAACGCGAAATTATAATTTGAGATGACCTTTAAAAAAAAAATGCAAAGACTTTAGTCCAAACTTATTTTAGATTTTAATTTAAAAACATTGTCTTCTAAACAGTATTTTCTACTGAATAAGCAATTTTAATGATAAAAGTTGAAAATCGTTAAAAGATACTACCTCGCTATAACAACAGGCGTCGGATAGGAAGTAATGAAAGTGAAGTAGCATGAAACATGGGCGTGTCCAGAATGTTGTGACAGTCTACAACATGGCAGACAGCAAATAAAGACAGTGGGCAGAAGCACATTAATGTAAAATTTAAGTAGGTACATAGAAAAAAAAATTACCTCCACTATTTAAACTATTTCAATAATATCATGCGGACGTTTTGGCTAATCTTAAATTTAAAATATAAAGCTAAAAATTCAATGGACAAATGTCCGTCTTGTCCCACTGACAGTACGCTCGTGACAAGAAATGTTTTCTTATAATCTCCTTTCTTGTTGTAATAGATCAGACCTTCAAAAATGCCTTGGCAACCAGCAAGTTATGTGATTTGATAATAGTTGCAAATTACTCGAACCGTTTGGGTTTTTCTAAATATCTAATCTAAATCTTATTGCAAAACATCTAAAATTCATTTGAACACGCTCATTGAAGATTCCATTGACTAATTAGAATATAATTATTTGCAAGCAAACGAAATAAACCGACTTCAATTATATCGACAATACAACGTAGGTAGACGAAAAAATTAATTAAAAATCTATTATTATTATGAAATTTAAATATGGCCACATGATAAAAACATCAGCTTTCGATTAACTTAAAAATCATCAAAATCGGTACACCCAGTAAAAAGTTATGCGGATTTTCGAGTTTCCCTCGATTTCTCTGGGATCCCATCATCAGATCCTGGTTTTCTTATTATGGTACTACACAAGGGATATCCCCTTTCCAATAAAAAAAAGAATTATCAAAATTGGTTAATAACGACGAAGTTATTATCCCTGAACATACATATAATATATATACGGTCGAATTGAGTAACCTCCTCCTTTTTTGAAGTCGGTTAAAAATAAAAACAATTTTTACGTACACAAAACCAGTTTATCTAGGATTAATATAAAACGTTTAAGGATATAAAATCAAAATCAAAAATAGCTTTATTCAAATAGGCTTTTAAAGCACCTTCGAATCGTCAGTATATAAAATGAATTTTTAATTAATTTTAAAATTAAAGCTACCAGCGGTTAGGAATGGAGATTCTGCAGAGAAGAACCGGCAAGAAACTCCGCAGTTACTCTTCTCTTACTTACTCTTTCACGAAATACAGCGTCACTCAGTCCACACATCTTTATCATTTATGTCATTCTGTACCAAATAATAAGTTTTAATTTCTTTTTAATAGAAAGTTTTAATTTATTTTCAAACAATTTCAATATCGTTTGTAGGATATTATTTACATGCAAATACCGTAACTCAATAAGGAAACGTTTACTTCGCGCAGTCGGAAACTTAGGAGTTACAATTTTTATTACTATTTATATGAAAACAATAAATATTCTAGTGAATATACATTACATTGTTATAAATATATTAGAACAATTTTTTTTTTTATCTCTAACTTATGAAAGTCATCCCGCAGGGAGACTCAAGCTCCAAGATCATATATACCGCCATTAGCCCTATTTTCAAAATAAATACAGTCTCAATATCTTTAGCATTACTCCACATTATCAGACCGTAAGACATAATACTATGAAACTAACTAAATTTATTAAATGCGCAGTAGCAACGCCGGTCAGTTGCCGAACTTTTCTAGCATTCTGTCTACCGTCCAAGGATGGCAAATGGTAATTCCACTGAAGTTTCGATGCAAATTTAGATCCTAAGAAAACTTTAGTATCACTGACAATAAGCTTCTCGTTATTGATTTTTAAATTATAATTCAAATTTCAATTAACATTGGGCAACGAAAACGTAACTCTGTTTTCTTGGCGTTCAAAATCGAAGTTGTTTGTTTTAAACCAATCTTGAATTTGCGGTAATCCTATCGATTTTAATTTTTTTAGCGATGTATTATTAGCAAATAACGCTATGTCATAAAATCCTTAACATAAAATGTAAGATCATTTAAATAAATTAAAAAGGAAAACGACCTAAAATCGATCCCTGTAGAACAGAAGATTTCGTTCCGTTAATTGATACATGTGGTCCACGCAATTATAAGGTTCATATTTAAGAAGCGCCACACCCGCATCTGTCGTACAGCGATCTCTAGTGAAACCATAGGTATTGCTCACTGAGAAAATGCCGTAAACCTTAAAATGAAAAAGAATTTGGTTTAGTATAATTTTTTTGTAATGTTTTACTTAAGGATGGCAGGATTAATATGGGTATATAATTACAGGGATTAACTTCGATTTCCCTTTTTAAGAAGTTTAAAAACTTTACTACATTAACAAATCTGCAAAAGAACCTACTTTAATGGCATTGTCAAAAATTAATGCTAAGTATGTAGTGAGGTCGTCAATGACAGTACTAAATAATTTTACTGAAATGATCGACAGACAGACGACGCGTTGGCGCAACGGTCACAGCACTGGTTTGTGCCTGTTGCGCAGGCGGTTGCGGGTTCGATACCCGCACATGACAAACATTTGTATTGGCCATACAGAAGTTTGCCGTCATCTGGGTGTTTGTGCAGTCTTTGTGGGTCTCCCCATTGTGCCTCGGAGAGCATGTTAAGCCTTCGGTCTCGGTTGTTATCATGTACACCTAATAGCGACCGTTATTCATAGTAGGGAATATATTCGTCACCCCGCATAGGAGCAGCGTGGTGAGTTAAGCTCTGATTTTTCTCCTACATGGGGAAAGAGGCCTATGCCCCGCAGTGGGATATTACAGGCTGAAGCGATCGACAGATATATTTTTTTAAATAGTAAAGATCTTAAATGTTTTTAGAATATATAAAGAACAACGTGCGAGAATGGAAAATCAACAAAGCATTTGCCAACGCTTTAAGAAGTTGAGTAGAATTTGTTGAAGATGAATTTAGTCGATCAGTTAGATCAATGGGTATTTTATCGGAAAAGACTTCAAAGACGTTAGCTAACTTTTATCTCAATTTATAATAGCATTATTTATATCTAATTCTATTGGGATAGTTTGCTTATTACGTTTCCCGCTGATACTATTAATTATGTACCATATGTAGTTAATTTTATCATCAGAATTAATAATTTTATCCTTGATGTATGTCGATTTAACAAACATGCAAAAAACCTATTTCTACTCTTATAAATACCTTCAGAGACATTAACTAAATTTTAATTTTATTTATATCTACAGTTTTTAGTTTAAAAATGTTATTAACGTTAAAAGTAAGACATTCGTTCTAAAATTAATTTAAAATTATGAAGTACGTCTGGATCCTGTGCCATCATATCTACATATTTACTGAGCCGCAATACCTTAAAACAATTAGTTTTCTTTATCTTATTGGTCTACATGTAATTCTTCGCGAATTTATATCAATTTTCCCTTCAAGAGACTTCTCGACCCCAGTGATCGGAAGTTAAAACAGTTATAACAGATTTATCGTAAATTTCAATACTACTAAATACGTTAGTGATACAAGTTGAAGCTGTCTTAGTGACTCGAGTTTGTTCACAATATCTGGGTGCTAAATTAAATGAGTTAAACAAATTAATTAATCTACTTCTAATCGTTGTTTAGGGTTTCCTTTAACATGTCTACATTAAAATAACCACATCATCACATTTTTAGAAGTTTTAAACAACTTTTTAAGAATGTCTTCCTTAATTGTCACAAATACCTACTGTAAAATCACCTACGAGGGGCCAGTAAAACTATGTATAAACGGAAGATAAAATATGCAAGAGAAGTAAAAATATGCAAGTGACACCACGGTAATATTATAGTTATTAAATATTTCAGTATTTTTTAGGATATGATATATGTATTAATATTTTATACGTAGAGCCGAGCGGAGCGAAGGTGCTCGAAATTTATTTAAATCTCAAAGTTCGGAGGCCCGTCGACTGCGGAGAGGTGTGAATCACAAATTAACGTGTCGTCTGTCCTTACATATACCGCGTTACTTGTACAATAATTGTAATAGCATTTTCTTTTTCGCTAATATGACAAATGTTCTGAACCTGCATCAGTTTCAAGTTACACTGTATTCTTATACTTAGAAAAATTATACGTGATATTAAATTGGCGTCCTTCCGTTTAACTGCGATATCAGAATCGATATTATAACCTAAATATGCAACTTACTTGCCCTAATGCTTTACGTATGCTAGTGTCGTATCAATCAATGACCGAGTAACCCGAGTTTTACAGTTAAATTGGTTATTTAGGCCCAATTTTCCCATATATTCTCATTTTTATATTTTAACTTACATATTAATAAGATGTACTTACTACTGTTTCGTTTTTTTTTTCATGTAAATTTTCGGCTATTGCATTTCTCCATATATCTCTATATGGCCCTAAACGGAAGGACGCCAGTTTAATAACACATGTATTACGCAATCTTCCCCCCTTCCTCCCGGAATTCGTATTGCCATATTATTATTTTTCTCTTGAAACACGTGATTTTATTTTAAATTTCTTTTATTTAAACATTGATATTTTAGTAACCAACACAACATAAGAAAAATTATCCAATTTTGAGCGTAGCTAAAGTTCTGCGCGTACATACATTTTTTATACTCTTAAGATAGGAATACTTATTTATTTATTTGGAGAACTGTACAGAAACAATTACAAGAATACCAGTTGCTATTCTGGTAAAATAGAAAAATAAATACAAATTGTTCCCTTTATGTCTCACTAAGAACATGATAGTATGACGTTTATTTAGACTTTAAGAGCAAGGACAATAAAGGTGGTTAGTTATTATTATTCATAATCTAGAGACAGATTACAGTACGTTTAAGTGTATGTTAATAACATAAATACATTTAAGTGAAATGTTTCTAAGCGGTTAAATTATAATAATTTTGTCGATTCTAGTGTCTAGTAGTTACACTAAATTATATTGGCTCAAGTTTGTACATACACTTGAATAAGAATTACATTTAATCATCATTATGCGACTAATTTTAAAATACCGTACATCCTTTATTCACAAATCTTACTAGAGTTAATCGGTTTATTACATAATTTATAACTCTACTGATTACGTTATATAACCTCATAATGGTCCCAGGAAAATGTGATAAAGATTCGTTAAAATTATTCCAACTGTTAGACGAAATTCCTCAACTAACAACGTCAAATATTTTGCAGTCATCAACAAATTGACTCAAAGCCTAAACTTTAAGAAACAAAAATATTAATGTTCCTATACATACTTAAAAATATGAAACTCTCCGATGTGTGTACGATGCTTTTTTTTTTTGTTATATTCCTTATTGTCAAGACAAGGGACAAACATATGATGGTATGATACGTGTCAACTAGGGAATAAATAAACAAATTTTAACATACACGATCGTTTGATCCATAACTAGGCAACTTAACATTCAAAACATGTATTTTGGGTAAAATGTACTCATGAACATTAAATGTATACCGCATCTATGTAGAATCGTGATAGGATTCGCCACAATGCCCAGAGCTACAGCAGGATTACAAGTTTCGTCAACGGGCTAGTATAGGTATGTACGGATTATTTTCAGAAATATAACTGTTCTCTAAGCTTTGTAATTCGAAATTCTTTTTAAACGTAACTCAATCAGTTTCTGTTTTAATTTGTAATTTAATCAGAAACTTAATTATGTACACAGCAAACAAAGAAACGATAAAACTCAAAAATATTTTCTTTCGTGTTCAACTATAATGTTCCAGTAACAATTTTTAATAGAAAATCATCTAGCTGTTCAGGACATTTACAAATTATAATATCTAATTAAAAAATAGATGTTTTAGTTTAAGATAATTATGGGAAAATAATTAACTATATTTTATCGCATTATGTAAAATAAGCGATTCAATAAATACGGGTGAAACCGCGTAAATGTACAAATTTTATGTGCATAACTTGGGTAGCATTCAAACTCGAACTATCTAATGATTTAATTACAGGCATGTTTCGTGGAACTCACTTTATCAATATCCTATCTATGAGAATGAATATCTTCTTTATAAACTTCTATAGAATTAGTATCTATTGGAACAAGGAATTTATAAATCATCAACTAGTACTAGCTGCGCATCGCGTTTTTCCCGCGTAACTTCCGATCTTATGGAAATTTAGAAATAAAAAAAAAGGTTGTGTTAATCTTGATCTGCAGGCATACGTCTAAAATAAAACTAGTTGGTTCAGAAGTTTTGTGTGAAAAAATTAGAAATCTTATTACATTTTCGCATTATTAATTGGACTAGACACTGCTGGGCATAGGCCTCTTTTCCCACGTAGAAGGATCAGTGCTAAATTCACCACGCTGCTCCAATGCGGGTTGGCGGATATATTCCCTAGTATGAGTAACGATCGCTATTAGCTGTACATGATAACAACAGGGACCGACGGCTTAACATGCTCTCCGAGGCACAATGAGACCCACAAAGACTGCACAAACACCCAGATTACGGCAAACTTCTGTATGGCCAATACAAATGTTTGTCATGTGCGGTTAGCTTTTCGTAATGTTCTATATTGAATATTTTGTTAATGCATATGTCTAACTGAATGTTCAATGCATATTATATAGCAGTTGCAATACACTATTTCTCATTTTTTGTATTAGAATAAGGCTTGCAAGTTGACGCTCAAAATTATGTCAATTATGTAGAACACAATTCCACCAGTTTACATGGTCATATTTGCATTACTTTACCAGCAAATTTGTAAGTGTGATATATGGTTAGAATGGTGATGAAGTACTCTATTTAAAAATAATTTAAGTGAACCATTATGTGAAACCTGGGGAGGTAAAGAATTTTTATTTCAGGACCTAATATTCTAACCTTATTAGAAACTTTGCATAGACTTTTGACAGTTAGCGGTGTCTGCCCATGTCTTAATTTTGATAGCATCGTATAGAGCAGCTAATGTAAAAGTCAGGGCAAAAAAAATTGAAACAAAAAATGGCTAATGGGGAGAAAATACAAAATATTCCAAAAATTATTTTAGTTCTGATTAATGAGATTTTTGGATATTTAGATCACTTTTGACCTTTTTTTTTTAGACAAAATTATCTATTTACTCAATCTTTAGGTAAAGTGGGAGTTTTGGGTAATGTATTAGTATGTAGTATATTTTTTTTATCGTGCGGTCAGATGTGGTTAATGTTTTGTTATCACTGTGTGAATTACACGTTTCTCATATAGTTTATGTATTTCTCTATCGCGGTGAAGGAAAAGGGAGCAAGTGGTATCTAGTCATAGTTGTTAGTATACATTATCAGTACCTACCTACTACTAACCACCTTCATAGATAGTGGTTAGGAACTTGATAATGACACTAGATAGTAATATTTTATCACACGAAATTTCAGTATAAAAGTTATTGATTTACGTTGTCATTTACCAGTACTTTAGTGTGCTTTAACATAATATAGTCTTCACCAACATCGGTAAAAAAAGTAGTTAAAAATAAAAACAAAATGAGTAAATTTGTTGTGCCTCGACGAGTATTATGCGAATTTTTTATTGGCCATGGAACAAAATCAGAAGATATTCAAAAATACTTAGAACAACATCACCATTTGTCGTCTGAAAAAAGTGAATTAATTGTGTATTCAAAAAACGCTTATAACAAACAGCGTTTAACGATCGGTGGACCAAATCTAACCGAACTAAAGAACGTTTCTTTAGTAATAATATATCGTGGTTAGACGGTGAATTTAAGGTACAATTCGAAGAAGCACCGATGGATATTACACCTACAACATCTGAAGAACGTGGACTTCCACCAAAGTTTTATGAAGATCTATGAGAGAAATCGAAAAAAAGAAAGAATATGGAATTGGTACAAGAATATGGACTCGAGTATATATATCAAGGACGTTCAAGGATTGCGGGCTGAAGGAGAAATCGAAGAAGCTACTGTAGTTTCAATGATGCGGAATTGTGAAAGAAATGAAAAAAGGATCATGAAGGAAAAATTATTGCATGAAAGTAGCAATGGAACAGATTTTACGGTGGATGAAGCTTTAAGTATGTTTGCAGATTTAGATCTTTCGAAATCACAATTTCGAAAGTTCAATCGGATTTCTTCGAGCAAGTTTGATTAACAAAAACTTCGACATATTGCCATCACATATTGACGAACGCCAAAAAACTGTGTTATCCTCCACTATCCAGCATTCAAATAACCGATATAAGTGCTAAAGTAAATCTACAAGATTTGGTGGATCACACTTGTGCTCGCATCTTAAAGATTGAAAATGTTTACAACCCAAGAAGAAAATCTCTTAAATTGTTTACCAAGTGGGGATGTGATGGTTCATCGGGGCAAAGCGAATATAAACAAGTTTTAACAGATGTGTTTTGAGAGTGACTTAGTCTCAGATACAAACTTATTTATAGCGTCTTTAGTACCAATAAAGCTGACTGACACAGAAACACATGAGATAATTTGGCAAATCCGGCTTGTTCTTCTATTCGTTATTGCCGACCAATCCTGATGGAACTTGCAAAAGAAACACCCGAGAAAACCCGATCAGTGGTTAGTGATATTCGGGGTCAAATTAATAATTTGCAAACATCAAAGATACACAAGGAGACGCAGGTAATTGAAATAAGTCACGATCTATTTCTAACTATGGTGGATGGAAAAGTTACACAAGTTCTTACTGACACAAGTTCTGGAGCTGTATGTACAGTGTGTGGGGCTAAGCCAAGTGAAATGAATAATTTGGAGAAGATTGCATCAAAGCCAGATAATATAAATGCTTACGAATACGGTTTGTCTACGTTACACGCGTGGATCATTTGCATGGAGCTAATTTTACATATTTCATATACCCTTTCATTTCAAAAATGGGCTGCGAGAACTTTGGAAGATAAAAAAAGTAAAGAAGACAAGAAAAAGCTTGTACAAAGTTTGTTTCGAAGTCGGATGGGATTGCACGTTGATCAGCCCCGACAAGGAAGTGGAAACTGTAATGACGGCAATACAGCTCGGCGTTTTTTTAAGAACTACTACTGCGCTTCAGAAATTACAGGGGTTGACGAGGAACTTATTAAAAGGTTCTATGTTATTCTGCAAACCATGGCATCCGGTATTGCTGTAAATCCAGAAAAAATTGGTGAATATACTCGTGCAACCGCACAACTGTACGTAACAAAATATATGTGGTATAATATGCCTTCTTCAGTACATAAAATCTTAATACATGGGGAAAGTATAATAAGACACTTTGCTGTTCTGCCCATTGGTCATTTATCTGAGGATGCCCAAGAATCGCGTAATAAAGATTACAAAAAATTCAGATTGCATCATGCTAAAAAATGCTCTAGGTCCGCAACAAACGAAGACGTATTTCATGGTCTTCTATTTACGTCAGATCCTTATATATCAAGTATCAGAAAACCATCAATCACTATATCCAAGAAATTGTTAGAGGAAGCTAAGAACCTCTTAGCTATTTAAATCGAAATAATTTCGTACATTATTTGTAAAACATATTTTTGGAGTGGGTTATTATATATTTGTCATTTATTTAAATGTAAGATTCATGTGTAATATAAAATAACATAAAATAGGTTTATTAATATCATAAAACTGTAAAATTATAATTCAATAAGTTAACCAAACCATGGTTTAATATTAAAATAATACTTTTTTATTTTGTTTTATTTTATTTTATATTATTTATTAAACATTTGACAATGATACATTTATTATTGGATTGTATGTACTCTGGAGACACTACATACCAAATTTCAGCGATTTACTTCAATCAACAAAAAAGTTACAGATTTTTGAGACGGTACGCACAGTTCTGTCCCACTGTGCGACGGCTTAACGTGTTCTCCGAGGGACGGTGGGGAGACGCACAAGGACTGCACAAACACTCAGACCACGACAAACATATGTATGGCCAATACAAATGTTTGTCTTGTGCGGGGAACGAACCCGCAACCGCCAGCGCAACAGCCAAAAACCAGTGCTGTGACCGTTGCTCCTACGCGACTAATTTGTCATTTATTGTTGTCTTTCATGTGCTCATCGAAAAGTATTATCCGATTTTTATCTAATATATAAAATTCTCGTGTCGCGGTGTTTCTAGTTAAACTCCTCCGAAACGGCTTGACCGATTCTCATGAAATTTTGTGTACATATCAGTTTGGTTTGAGAATCGAACAACATCTATTTTTCATACCCCTAAGTTGTAGGGGGGGGGGGGAGATGAAGGGGGATAATAAGATATATGGCATGACAACGTTTGCCGAGTCGGCTAGTCTAATATATACAATTCTCGTGTCGCGGTGTTTGTAGTTAAACTCCCCCGAAACAGCTTGACCAATTCTCATGAAATTTTGTGTCCATTTTGGGTACGTCTGAGAATCGAACATCTATTTTTCATCCCCCAAAATGTTAAGGATAGTTCAACCCTATTTTTTTTTATTTTTAGAAAAATTATTTATTTATTTTTTAATATGATTTGGCGTTGAAAAATACATACAACCCTAAATTTTCACCCTTATACCACCAACCCCTATATTTAAATAGCGTTTAGCGGCAAGACGTTTGCCGAGTCAGCTAGTAATCTATACATATAATAAAATGGTAGGAAAGTTAAAACTGTACATTGAATATTTTTTTAAAAGAATACTTGGGGTGTAATCTACTATCACCACCGAATCCAAAAATATAGTTTATAGAATTTTTGTCTGTTTGTCTGTATGTATGTCCGGGATAAACTCAAAAAGTACTGCATGGATTTACTTCAAATTTGGCACGAATATTATTAAGAAGTCGGGTCAACATATAGGATACATATTATCACGCTATCGCCTACGGGGAACGAGCAGTGAATCTTTATTTCTTCAACGCATTCTGTAACAACGTGTAATCTAACGACAAATATTTGAATGTTGTTGTTATTATGTTAATAACCATGCTATAAGCTAGCTTCACACTATAAATAAAGACATTCTGTAGTATATTTAGTATCAGCATTGCACCCGTGCGAAGCTGGGGCGGGTCGTTAGTGATATAATAATTATATTTTGTGCCAGTGAACGGCTGTGGCATTAGCGGTCGTGGAGTCGATGCCTTTCGTGACAAATGTTTGTGTATACCGTACTTGGTGTGCTATGTTTTTAGAGATCCGTCAGAGAATTAATTTCAACGAGGACTGATTTTGTTTGAGGTCACTAAATTAAAAAATAAGTTAATTAACGTAACATAGAGATCGTTCGAATTGATGCAACAAAGTATTTTATTGACGATAGAAAATTCCTTACGACTGTTGCAAAGTATAAAGTACTCAATGTAAGAATTTATAACTTAAAACTATTCATTTGTGAAGTAAGTTCATTAATATGTCATGTATAAAATGAACTTTAACTTTCTAGTTACAACAATGTAGCCCCACCATCGTTAGTAGATTGCTAATAGTAATAAGATAGCTTTTGCGTACTGTACTTATAAATTTATATTTAGGGCCTACATTTTTAATATAGACTGTTATAAACCAAATATACTTTAGTGTACAGCCAAGAAAAATATTAAAAAAAAAAACAAAATATATACAAAAGGCTGTCTGTGGAGTCTGAGGCTTTTCTTTCAGAGAACTTATAGCATTATTATTTGAATACATGTAATTATGTCATAACTGAGGTAGGACTCTGCGGAGAATTTCCTGCTCAAAATATAGAGCAGCTCGATGGGGGAATCACCTTGACTTTACAGAAGATCACAGCTAAATAATACTGTTTTCAAGAAGTGTTGTGTTCCTGTTTGTGATTAAGGTGACGAGAACAAGAGTTCTCTCCCTTCAAGAGAAGGGAATTGGGGATAGGGCATTTATAAAGCGCTTGCGATGCTTTTGGTGTTGCAGACGTCTATAAGCTACGGCGTAATCGCTTACCATCAGGTGAGCCGTACGCTTGTTTGCCGATCTAGTTATATATTTAAAAAAAAAAGTTTTTATCTAATTCGAGACAGGTGTCTTATTTCATTTATATACGTATCAACGCGTAGTTGTTTCCGTAGGCTACGTCATCTAGTCTAGCTCCTAGACTGAGGCATTTGTTTTTTTTTAAAAAAATATCTAATGTTTGTGGAATGAACCTCTTTAAGTAACAGTTTTAATTCGCAGCAGCTGTTTCAATTAAAAACTTATACCTACGTAATCATATCGCGAACGTATACACTTGTCGTTCTTTGGCTATTATCGCCAAGAGTATTAAATCTAAGATTTAAAAAAAAACTATGTTTAAATGTTTGGCAAGAATCGACAGTTCAATAGAAAAAAGGTACAGGTTATATAAGGCCGCGTGGTGTTTAAGTATATATATCAGAGTAATTGTAAATTTTGTGCTTTTGTTATAAGATTTTATTTCATTTATGCTTTTATCTGAATCACAGAAATTGACTATGACTTAAGTAGCTATTATTAAGAATTTAAAATAAATTATTGTCTTTGTAATTTGATCGTGTTAATAAAAAGAAAAACGTTAAATATTTGCACAAACTCCGCCGTTAGTGCCGCATTCGCGTACATGTATTTATAATCTAAATGGAATTAATATTAATATGAGTTAACCTCAATCGAAACTAATCAAAAGATAGTCACGAGAATAGATTAAAAAATGATAAAAAAGAAACAAAAAGTTGCATAACGATAATGTATAAAACGCGTTGGTTCTGCAAGGGTCAACGAACGCCGAAAGAAAGGGGTTAATGCCCCCAAAACAGTACCCTATATAAGACAAAAAAACTGATGATATCATGTAACAATAGCCAAGATTATTTCATCAATATACATAATGTGAAATAATAAATCACAGAAAACTTACCACTAAACCTGTAATGCAGCATGAAAAAATAAGACAGAAATGTAAAAAAAAAAACGTGTAATCAATATTTTAGTACAGTTTTTGTTAAAAGATAAACTAAACGGCGCAATTGTTATGACTTTGATATTCTGACCTATATATCCCAAGGTCAGAACAAAAAAAAATCAAATGCAACCCGGAGGTCTATAAATATGTGATAATAGTAAAATTTGTAAGTTCGCAAATCATACTTACCTAAATTTTTAATAACATAATGAAATGTTACATGTCAATGATATAATGTTATAATTGAATGCTAGTAATAATTATTTTGCAATTCTCACCTCATTTAGCCAATCCAATAGGATAGACCTCATCCTTGGCTGGAGTTTAGGATGATGGTCAAACATATTGGGGTTTTTCTTCATGCTGGACTTGGTATCACACTCACACATACTTCTCCACACATCTGTAGGGTCTGCCCAGGATAATCCAGGCAGGGGACACTTGCGCTTCGGTGGTGAAGGGCAAAGGGGTTTACTTGTGCTGAAAGTATTATAAATAAACATTAACATGCAATGAATATACTCTACAATAATGGGATTTAAATTGTCAGGTTGGTAATTACCTTGGCCTCTTGTTAGAATGTGGTGTGCAGTCACCCCTCGCTACATTTTCCAAGGGGCTTAACACACAGTTAGGTAGTTCAGGTATACTCGGTGGGCTTAGGAAACTATCAGCATTATAATCTATATCTGTGAAAACACTCCTGGGTTGCTCGTTGCTTTCTTCATCACTTGAGCATGATGATGATTCCACCACAACATTGTGTCCTGGCTGGTCGTTAAGATCATCGTCTCTTGTTATTATTTTCTCAGGTGGCATATTCTCTACCTATAGAAATGTATGAATTAACGAACAATGTTTACAAAAGCTTATGGTATAAAATTATTAATTTTCAACACCTTACCTCATCGTCAGTTGAATTTCTCTTTCTCTTCAGGCCAGACCTCTTCTCACTGGCCTCACAGGAGGGACTGAAAGAATTTCTATAATTAGTTAACTTATTGAAGGCTGGTCAATAAGTGGCTGTGTCTAATCAGCTGTACATACCCTGCTTGCGCCATATCGAGGGTCGTAGATAACTTGGAACAGCTTCCACTGTCTATAACAATAACAAAAATGAATATGAGTTCTAAAATGTGTGATAATAAAATTAAAATATGGAATTAGTGGTCTAAATTACCGCATGTCATGATCAAACCGTAAATAGGGTTATGTCAATTGACAACCGTGATAGAGGACGTAATTCTAAAAAAATCATCCACTAAATATAACTAGCAAAGGCTTAAAGTAACGTCGAAATCATAAATCGACCGATACTAATGTAAAAGTATCATTTTTTTTATCAAAATACAGTCAGCGTGCCCTCTACTGTTTGGCGGGAGAAATTTTTTCATGTCGTATTTTGAGACCGAAATACTTAATAAACGCAATTATTTTTTCGTCATATAATCAGTAGAATACGTAATACATCATTAAAAGGTGTATAAATACTAAAAATAATGAATCAGCTGGACTAAAATATGCCACGAATCCGTCACAATCGCGCGCGAAATCCTCCCGTCAGCGCCATTAGACACGTCGCTAGCTTGGGTTTCTCAGCCCAACCACTTTTGGAAATTGTTAAAAATAGCACATTCTTAATCTAGTATGATCGTTTTAGGTCAATTTTTACTTAAAATATCGAAATAAACGTTTTAAAGAGTAACATAAGCTGTAACCGTTGAAGTCATAACCGCCTGAGCTTATCGGCTTATTGAAATTTATAACCTAATTATAGACAAAATGAAGATATAGTTGAAAATTTTCATTATAATATTAGTAATATTATATCCTTAAGAAGATAAAACTAAACTAAAAACTTACCTGATCATTCACAAATTAATCCAAATTGTACAGAACAAAATTTCCTCGTATACCAGATATTAAGTCCAAACGTATAGTACAATTACACTATATTTAAAGTCTTATTATATCACTTACACAAGTTTAACAATAAATATTCACAAATTTCTTATGAAGAAAGTAATTTACTCATTTTACATGCTAACTTTTAGCTTTCCACGGCTCAATAACGCCCGGCTTTCCGCGCGAAAATGTCGCGGTAAAACATCGGTGCTCAGCAAGTAGACAAACGGATAACTTCACGTTTGTTTCTTCTTAAAACGAAATGTCATTAGTAATAACGTTCCATTCTCTACAGAATTTTTTGTTTAATTAATTAATCATTATTATAATGTATTGTTTTGATGTGAAATCATATCATCAATATACATAATTTAACGTAATAAAATACATTAAATATTATGTTAGTGCAATTTATTTATAATTTATGCACATATAATTTACCAGTACAGTTATCGTCATTAAGTTTTTAATAGAATAATTATTCGCTTAAAATACTTATTTTTATTTTATTTTTTAAAATGTAATTGATTCATATTATTTAATCAATTACATTTAGTAATGAACAAAAAATGGAACGTTATTTCAAATAATCGACTCTTATTGGATAACTTGAACACTAGCGCTACAAAATATTTCACTAATGTTGTCATAATTGCTATAACTAGCTTCACTACGCAATACAGCTGGCGCCCAGCTGATGCGATTTGAGTGAGAAAAGTCAATTATATCGTCAACTATTTGTATGTTGATAACGCTTTACACTTGTCATATATATTAGGAATGGAATAAAAACAGGTTCAATCGCTATCAATTCAAATATGGCAGTGCAGAATATTGCTGTAAAACTTTGCGGGATACTGCAAGCAAACAGTGATGATGGTAACATACAGTTTGTGTTTTCTTTTGAATATGATAGCTTTGGATATTTCTTATATATAAATTATTTGCAGAAGTCACAGCTCGAGAGTGGCGGCTAGTTGGTCAAGAGCAAGACGGTTCCCAAATTTTAACCTGGGTTTCGACGGTTAAATGTAGCGATGTAATGAATATTGGTGTATACTCAAATAAAACGAAATCTCTATCTACGTTGTATACTTTTGAGAAAAAACTCAATATAATTCAAGCGTCAGTCAATTCCACTCACAGTTTACTTGTATATGTAGAAAAAATATTAGCTACAGATGAGTCTAAAGAGGCTTTATATCATCCCTACATTGTCTCTCTGTTGACTGATAAAATAGGTCTCCCAGAAGCAGTGGAAGAAGCTTCTACAAAACAGATTATGTTGCAGTTTGTTTACGGAAAAAGTAATAAATACAGTCCTGGAATAAGGAATGATAGATTTTTGCTTTTTAAACATTTGGAATGTATGTATATATAATCAGATTTAATAACTAATCTTAGTATCAGCTGAATTAAATATAATTAATTTTATAATATTTTCAGGTATTAAAATCTATCGCTCACCTCTGTTCTTAAATGAATGTGATGATGGGACGGAAAAATGGGGATTTGATGGGGTTTACACTGATCCGGAGACAATTGTCAATGTATTTTCATGGGCCCAATGGGATTGTGCTAATCAGGTAAGAGTTTGATTATATTGTAGCAGTAGAAATAGTTCTTAATTATCTCATTTAGTGGTAATGGTATATAAAATATTACTATTAATTGTAATTTCATCTGATTTATTATATTATATAATTACTATATTGCTTTTACAAGTCATAAGGAGAGGTTTAATAGCCTTAATTACTCATGACTAATTAGGTTTCTAATAGTCAAATATCATTAAAGTAAGTTAATTTTTTGTAATTTTTATCATAACAAACATTTTAATTTTTAAATTATGTTCAGTGAATTTTTGATATAATATCTTTGTCTAGGATTAACAGACCTTTATTATTTTACTAGCGGCCCGCCCCGGCTTCGCACGGTTGCAATGTTGACACTAAATATACTACAGAATGTCTTTATTTATAGTGTGCAGCTGGCTTATAGCATGGTTATTAACACAATAACAACAACATTTAAATATGCTTCGTTAGATTACACATTGTTACAGAATGCGTTGAAGAAATAAAGGTTCACTGCTCGTTCCCGGTAGGTGATAGGGTGATAATATGTATCCTATATGTTGACCCGACTTCTTAATAATATTCGTGCCAAATTTGAAGTAAATCCATGCAGTACTTTTTGAGTTTATCCCGGACATACATACAGACAAACAGACAAAAATTCTATAAACTATATTTTTGGATTCGGTGGTGATAGTAGATTACACCCCAAGTATTCTTTTAAAAAAATATTCAATGTACAGTTTTGACTTTCCTTTATTATATGTATAGATGTAACAAATATTTAGTCCCTGGTATCATGCTAGCACTTCAGTGCCAAATCAAAAGAAGTTAAAGTTTAAAAGTCAATTTAAAATATTAATAACAACCAATTTTAAAATATCTATCTCCTAATTAAAAAGATTAATAGTTCTAAACAATTCTATATGAGTTAGAAAACTACATCAGTTCAAAATTTGCTTTATTCTAGTAGACTGAAGGTGCACTTTCGAAAATTTGTACAATAATGTATTATGTTAATGAGATGTTATTACAGTAAAATTAAATGAAAAGTACAATATGAATCATAAGTAAATGTTATGTTACATAAAAACCTTGAACTACATTCTTTTGTTTATGTAATGATTTCAATTTTTTTCGAGTAGAAATTCTTTTGCTTAATTCAACACTTTTAGGTATTTGTATTGTATCTTTGACTGTATTCAGTTTGAGTTTCTAAAGGTTTTCAAAATTTAAAGGTTCAAATTTTTTTTTAATTTCTATTGAAATTAGAAAGTCTCTTTATTTAATAAGATTATGTTCAAAGATAGTGCAATAAAATGTTGTGCTGTGACTAATAATATTAGTAATAGAGAGGAAAACCATTTAAAATGACCATTGTGACAAAAATGAAACAAAAATGAAACCATAACAAGAATGAAACTCGTAACAAAAAAGTAACAAAAATGAAAACTTAGGGTCTTTATACAATTCACACAATAACGGATAATTATTACTATTAATTTTTTTTTAATTTTATTAAATGTTAATTCTTCAAATTTTTGCGTCTATATCGTCGCTGATATTCGCTGCTGTCATCGGCATTCTAAAAAGAAAAATAAGACATATTATATACCACTACTTTTTAATGAGTACAAAAAAAAAATGGGATGCTCAGTATCGATCACTGATCATATTTGCAAAATCAATAATAAGAAGGCGAATTCCCAAAATTATCCATTGCAATAAGGAAATACTGGGAAACACTTTTCAATACTATCGGTTACGCTCGTACCTTAGATTTTCGTATTTGACCGCTTTGTGAATTCATTGATAAATGCCGGAAAACTCGAATTTTTATAAGAAATAATTTGACAGAAATCCAAATATCACGTGATCATAGTCAAAATTGATTGATAGTGCATTTTATGAATGGGTCCACCAATAACAATAAAATGCTCACTCAAGGAGCGTTAAAGATCAGACACAAGAAATTCACCATAAAAACTGTCGTTACAGTCATTGAATTAGGTACTTGAGAGAGACGTACCAGTAAAAAAAAACTTTAAGGTTAGGTTATTAACTTAACCCTTTAATCCCCCCTTAATCGCCACCTCAGGCGGGAGTCTACTCACATGTAGTTGTTTTTAGCCAAAAACAGTCTGACATAACCTAAAAAAAAAAAAACTTTAATAAAAATAAAAATCAGACTTGTGAATGCGTCTTTAGTTCATTTTTGTTACTTATATCATTTTTGTGACGAGACAAAAAAAGTGACAAAAATGAACAAAATAATGGACATCATGTTTGGAAATAATTATTTGTATAAGTAAATTAAGTTAGCTTTACCCGATAACTATAAGTAATCATATTATCTTTACAAAAAATAATCATATATTTCCATACAATATTTAGTATTCTTTTTAAAATGTTTTTTGTAACGCGAGTCATGAAAAGGACAAATTATTTTGTATGGAGAAAATCCGGTTTCGGTCTGAAAAAAGAATTGCACTTACTAAATACGTTTAATAAGGTACATAAAACTATAATATTATGTTAGATACTGTACCATTTTACCATAGCAAGCTCTTATTGCTTGAGACAAGAGAATAGTTTATTAAATATTACGCATGGACAAATTATGATGTCAAAATGGTCATTTTTAATGGTTTTCACCCAATAATGATTAACAAAGGTTAACTGTCTTTAATCTTACAATTTTAACTGGTTTTGGGCTCAACTATCAGGTAATAAACCACAGGATAAAACGACCATCTAATATAATATAAAATAAAAGTTAAGTACTTCAAGTGTATAAATAACATAAACAAGTTTTTATTGTATAGACATATTAATGTCTATACAATAAAGTTTATTAATAAGAACAATTAAACAAATATCATTGATGATAAACATATTTGTCATATAATACAATATATTTGTTTTTACTTACTTTTACGTTGTACTGTGTGGCTACGGTACTAAAGAATTTAGCCACCCCCTCTCTTCCCGTGGGTGTCGTAAGAGGCGACTAAGGGATATCACAGTTTCACTACCACCTTGGAACTTAAAAAGCCGACCGGTGGCGGGATAACCATCCAACTGCTGGCTTTGAAATACACAGGCCGAAAACGGGCAGCAGCGTCTTCGGTGCGACAAAGCCAGTACTGCGGTCACCAACCCGCCTGCCCAGCGTGGTGACTATGGGCAAAACACATAAGTTCACGTTATTTTTGGCGTAAACTTGTGGAGGCCTATGTCCAGCAGTGGACTGTATAGGCTGTAATGATGATTTGTTTTTAAATTTGGCACACAAATCAATTAGCTTATCGCTTTTTGTGATATAATCTTCTAGCTTTCATTTTAAGCATTTCATGTGGGACAAAGAACTTACGAATGTTTCTATCAAACTATACATAAAAACCATATGGGGTTAAAATTAAGTCTGTAGATTGAATATCTTGAACATCAGCTTCTATTAGAAACCTTTACATAAGGTTGAAATGCGCTTTTGATCATTATCGTGTTGTAATCAATCGTTGATTTATCGATTCTAAAAAAATAACATTTGTATCTAAAACTTTTTACAAGTTTTGCATATTTGTCAATTTCTTGTTCTAATTATAAGCTTAGCTTATTTCACAGTTTAAGACATAATCTGGCTTATAATCATTGTTTCTTCTGCTGACTAAAAGTAAAACTGTTATTATTAAACTAAATACTTCCAATTTCGATTCGTTAGTGCTATGTAATTTTTAAAAATCTCCTTTGCATTCTAGATGAGTCAGTCAACTTCAACCGTTATTTCTTTTTTTTTGGTTTTCACAATCATTTTTGACATAATTACGAAGAGAGTATTATACCCAAATTATACCTATAACATTAGAATTTTTGTTGTCGATAACTATAAATAGGAGATGGAAACTAACAACTACAGTGAAAGTTTAAAGAAAGTTCTACTGATAATATAAGCTTTTACAATCATTCTTTATCATGTTTTGACAATACAAAAATTAACTCACTGTTATTGTACAGTTAAAATACAAAAGGATGACTACAACTAATGTTCATAAACAATAGACAAAGGTGTGCAGGTTTTTTTTGATATATTAATATTTTTTGTGATACAAAAAAGTAGCAGTTTTTATAATAGATTTTTTTGACTGGATCTTTTCATATCTTCTGTTATAATAGACACCGATGAAAATATTAGAAGTAGTATTTACTGTACTACGTGTATTTGTAATAAAAAAGGAATGTAAAGCATTTTTTTAGTATTGAATCAGCGAAATAATTTAGCTGTCATATTATAATGTCGTGCATATTTTGTTTGCAATTATAATGCTATAAGTTAAACTATAAATAAAGTATAATATTAAAAAAATGTAATAGTTAAAAAAAGCCTTATACTTTGTCTTAACTATCATCTTTGTCTATATCGTCTGTCTGTAGTATTCCACAGTTACATAAAGAGATTAGAAAAGAGCTCAAATAATTCCTTAAAAATCTAATAAAAGGCTTATATTGTTAGGCCGTATATTTAATTTTAGTGTACTCGTAGTGCATTATATTACATTGTTGTAAATCGATATACGATACTTTCATGCAAGTATCACGGTTGTCTGGTAGAAAATGCAAACAGCATTAAACCCGTCTTGTAATTATTTGTAAAATTGAATCGCAAAATAAAGAATTCAAGTAATTTATTAAAAAAAAAAAACAAAAAAAAAAACGTAAAATTGGTTTGACTTTAGAAATCGCGCGTACCGAGAGACTAGCTTGAGCCGTTACTAATTTTAAGAAATGCATTAAATTAAGGATTAATGTGTAATGAGTCTGGTATGACATTCATTGCAAATTATGCTAACAAACTTATTTTTGCTGATAGAATAATTTTAGTATTAATTACAATACAAATACTTTGCCATCTGTTTAAATGACATAGGTACATATACGGGGCACTTAATAAAAATATTATCATAATAGTTCTCAGAAAATTATCATCATTACAGAGATTAGGTCATATTTTCAGTCAAGTACATAGTATAAAAAAAGTCGCTTCCCGCTGTCTGTATGCTTAGATCTTTAAAACTACACAACGGATTTTGATGCGGCTTTCTTTAGTAAATAGCGATTTCAGAGGAAGGTTTATATGTATAATACATGCATAATATAGTAGAGGAACACTGATAGTTTTTGCAACCGTGCGAATCCGGAGCAGGTCGCCAGTCAGATATAATTCTTCAATATTGCAGGTTATGGGTTATATATAATTTTGTAATTGTTTTTTATTGTTAAATAATTGTACGAAGTAAGAAACAAAAGAATTCTCTCAAAGAAACAAAAAAAAAAAAAATATCTATGCTAATCTAATAATATTATAAAGCTATAAAGTGTTTGTTTGTTTGAACGCGTTAATTTCAGAAACTACTAAGGTTCTAATTGAAAAAACCTTTTTGTGTTAGTTCATATACCGAGGTAGGCTATAATATTTTACCACGTTTTTTCCTCAAATGAACGCGGGTGAAACCGCGGTGCAGATCTAGTATATTATAAATTAACGATTTCACAAAAATTAGGCGATTAAAGACTGCTGACTAATTATTTTTTCCAAAGGTTCTTTTCTACATCCACTATCGAGCACCCACTCAAAGTTTCGCCGAGGGCGAGGAGGTTAAGTCTCCATCAGAGTTGACGCCGACTCTCTCCGCTTTGCAGTTTCACGCTGATCTGCCTCACGAGACTGTGGTATGTACATATATTTATGACAAAAATGTTTTATCAAAAAAAAAAAAAAAAAAATTAAGTGCCCAAAACGATACATCTAAATATCGAAACTAGTTATAAGATTTACATTTTATGCTGTTTTAGTATAATATAATAAATAAGTCAATAAACGCCTCACACTCATTCGATTCACTATAGGATTTTCTCCCTATATGCCTTTAGAGTCTGCTACAAATATCGTTGTGACCGACAACAAATGTTTGTCATGAGCGGGAAACGAACTCGAGGCCAGCGCAATAGTCATAACGTCACTTTGTCAATTCTATAAACCTTTCTAAAATGCAGCAATAACACTAGACTAAGGCTAAGATTACATTTTTATATTATTGCACAAAATAAAAAAAGTACTTACAAAACGATTAGATTTAAAATAAACTTAGCAATAAATGCAAAATATGGCGATCTTATTGCTAACTACTATATGAAACTTGCCTATAAGTTTCGATTTTTTTAAAAAATAAATAAATAAAGCTTGTCTATGGGTGTTGATTTTTTTTTAAGTCCAACGACAGAAACTGTTTGTATCACGAATGAAACAAACTTTCTAAAATTGTTTTTTTTTTAATTTATTTTATATAGTACAAATACAGTGATTACTGTTTTTTTTTTGTATTCTTAGCAGACAGAATACATTTGTATTGTTTACAAAGTGTACAAGTTTCTACCTCATGTCGTTCACATGGTTCACATTCGTATGGTGATGTATAAGTAGTGCATGGTCTCTGTCACAACGTTTTACAAAACGGACTATTGTTTGTTAGTTTTTTCTTTTTTTACAAATGTGTAGGTTACCTTCTCAACGAAGGAAAATTTACTGAACAAAAAAGTCATATCTCAACAAGCTGTTATTGCAAATTTAAATTTGAATAAGCTGTCTGACATACAAAATGGTTTTTAAGAAAGATATAACAGACTAAATAAAATAAAAACGTATAAATTATATATTTAAAAAAATCTGTTTGGTTTTTGCTTCATTGATTCAGTCTCTAACTGAAACTACTGTCTTTTTAACTCGTCTCCACTAAAGGCCTCGTTCTCTATGTAGGACAAGGGTCGAAGCTTAATCTACCACGCTGCTCAGCTGTGATTTGGTTGATAGTTTCCTTACCACGAGTAACGATTTCCGTTAGCTAGGTGTCTATATATCCAAGCAGTTCACCTTTAGCTCTGCGAATCACAGTGGGGAGAGTACCACAAACATTTTAGTTTTTTCTAATTTCCAAATTTAACTTAAATAAATTGTAGATAAATATGTATAACAAAAAATAATAATAAAATAATCTAACATCGATGTTCTATAAGTCGAGTGACCATCGTAGAAAGATTAGGCTTCACCCTGAACAAATGTACCTACACTATAATTACATAACTGTGTCTAATGACGTAATAAGGTTTCAATTGAAATGACTCAAATATTCTGTCGCTAAAGTTTGTAAATCTCTTTAATTTTTTCGATAGTTTTTTTTTTAATGTGTACTTTATATTTAAAAATTTTCGAATTACAATCGTAACAAAATAATTTAACTATTTTTTTTTTATTAATAAATTTATATTTATTTTGATATTTAAAGATAGAATTATTTCAACAAATATACGAGATAATTAGCTCTTAATTACAACATTCAAATTTGACAAAATTGGTAAAATAATATTTATAAATGAAAATTAAAAATAAATAAATTTCGTTCATCCTTGACGCAAATCGAACTCGGTAATGTACGATTTGCGATGCGTCGACGACGGTCCATTTATTTCGTTAGATTATGGCATTTGGATGAGTTCACCTGCGATTTCCATTGACCTCGCCGTTACAATTTATGTTTTCATCCTTTAGTGCTACTGACCATTTATATACCAGACTTATGAATTATTGAATTAGCTTTTAAATGTCTTACTACTGAGCGAATGCCTTTTTTCCAAATAAGTGAAGGGTAGGAGTCATACTCTTCATACTAGCCTTCATACTCTTATTTAAATAGGGCTCAGTAGCATCTTGTTCAAAATTTAGAACAGCCCTTTTGCATCTTGAGCAGATGTCTAGTAGTGTCCGGCCGACAGTCGGGGGACTTCGGCCTGCCGGACGACACGACCCCACACGTCTGAGGGGTGGCCTTGTTGTGAGCGAGGCCACCCCATCATTGTGCCGGCGCCCGGAGTCTGTCCGGGCCTACCGCCGGAGCGAGGTGGCGAATGCTAGCGCGACCACATCTCGCCCCACCCAGGCGGACGACTGCTCACACGTGGTGGTTCTTTAGTCAGTAGGAGTCTAACATAACCCTCTGAAGCCCCCGCGCCGGAGGGTATCCATGATGGACTTTCCCCACGTAAAAAAAAAGATGTCTAGTAGTGTTGTGTTTCTGTGGTAAGGTAGCCTGGGGCTCCTGGAGAGGGTCGGCGGTAGAGTCGGCGGTAGGGTCGGCGAAGCGCTTGTCTTGGCGTTGCAGGCGTCCACAGGCCATGGTATCCGCATACCATCAGGCGGACGAATATTCATTTGTCACTCTAGTTGTATAAGAAAATCGCTGCTTCACTACTGGTTGACGAATATTTTCTCTACCGCGATTAGTAATTATCATCAAATCTATTATAACTTCTATCTATACCTTTGAGAAAAGATGGCTTTACGCCCTCAAATATGTAATGCATAATAATAAACGGAATATCTAGTGTATTACAGTTTTAATAATTCAAATGCTGAGATGAGTTTAGACGTCCCAGTGAACACGACACGTGGATCTTAAGGGAAAGTGAAAGGTCATGAATCAACTGAGCTAATAGTAGTTGTAGTCGAATTATCAGTGAATTTTTTATTATTTTATCTCGTAGAACTCGGCACTGAAAACTAATATCTCATCAAAGAAACACTGTTTCAGGATAAAAATTTATTCATAATCATAATCCTAAGTGATGCAACGTGATAAATGAAACTCAAATTCTTTTCTTTAACAGGTTATTAGGGCAACTGGGAGTGGGACATTATTATACAAATAAAATCTTTAACATACAAACACACTATAAGTCAAACAACACACATGTTTACTGTACAGTAAATATTATTTATATTTAATATTTGTTTCAGCTCAATATACCTCTCAGCTTGCCGCATGTACCAGGAGCGCATGGCGCCGCAGCAGCTTGCGGTTCCTACGAAGACGATCCTATACCGCTGCGTGTGCATGATTGCAGTTTGGATTTGTATATAGTGTGTGATCAGCGAGGTTTACTATGCGTTTGTCATCACTACCTTTATAAGGTAAAAAAATAAAGGTTGAAGTAATTGGAACTTTCACACTTTATAGCATAATTCATTTATAGATATCATGACCGCTGATAGGGAATTTTATCTAAAAATGTTATATGTATATTTTACGCATAATAATTATTATATATTATATATTAATATTTAATGCAAGAATAAAACGTCGGTTACTCTATCTATAATCTTGATTTTAAGTACCTCCTCATTCTTCGAATTTGGAACGCATTGGAATTCTCTTTAGAAGGAAACGTTGCTTAGTTGTTTATTGATATAATATTCATAATTGATTGTGTTTTAAAGCTCTTCTTACCATCCAATATTAGAAAATTCCAACTGTACAATTGCAGCTTAGAATTTTATTATTATACCAGCTGTGCCCGCGACTTCGTCCGCGTGAATTTTAACAAAAAAGTTATTGTTCAGTTCGTAGAGTTATAAAATAAATAAATTTCTAAAATAAAAGTAGCCTAAGTTACTACTTACTACATCAGCTATCTGCCAGTGAAAGTCCCGTCTAAATCAGTCCAGCCGTTTCAGAGATTAGCCGGAACAAACAGACAGACAGACAGACAAAAATCGTAAAAAACATGTACATCCATTTAGTAAAAAGCGGTTATTTTAATATTACAAACAGACACTCCAATTTTATTTATTTCTATAGATATCGAACTAACTTATTATCATTTAATGAAACAACTTTTTTTCGGATTTTATCGCGGTTTATTATTAACTTTTGATTCCCGACGTTTCGGATACTTTACAGCAACCATGGTCACGGGAGGATTGAGGTGTCAGACGTCCTAACGTCACAAAGTTATTCGAAACTACCCGACATACATCAATATTTTATTTAGTCCTATCTACGCAGAATGTGCTAAAAAAAATATAACTTATTATCATTTTATTTCAGCCTCTAGACGATTCAACGAGTTCCTTGGTCCTGGATGATGTTGATTTAAAAGACTCCGGTGTAAACTTTGCATATTCCGTGACATTGCTCCATCACGGTTGCGTGATACACAGCGTCGTGCCGGACCTGCCGTGGTCACTCGCCAAATCATTACGACCTTCTTACACGTTGTATAATGGTTAGTTATTTTACTTTGATAATCTATCTTATATCTAGGGATAACCATCCAACTGCTGGCTTTGAAATACACAGGCCGAAGACGGGCAGCAGCGTCTTTGGTGCGACGATCACCAACCCGCCAGCTCAGCGTGGTGACTATGGGCAAAACACATGAGTTCACGCCATTTTTGGCGTGAACTTGTGGAGGTCTATGTCCAGTAATGGACTGCAAAAGGCTGATGTGATGTGACGAATCTATCTATTTTGGAGATAATGTTAAATTGATCTGGAGGTTTAATTATATACTCTTTGGTCTAGTCTCTTCCTGTGTGATTTTTTTGAGGATAAAATCATAAATTTTTTTTATTTTCTGTTTACTTATGGTACTTATCTTATGAGCCGAATTTAGAAAAATCTATTCTATGATCAAATTTCACATTTTTTTTGCTAGTATGTTGTACTACTGGTGTGGTATGTAAATTCTCACGTAACTCACGTAACATGATTCTTACTTTTCAGACAACCAACTGCTAGTCAATATACCGATGTTATTCACACATCTCATTGACATCAGTCCGCACCACGAGCCTTGCTGCCATATCGTCATTCCCATGGAACCTAGTGAGAGCGGGCCGAGCTTAGCCCCACTGCTGGGATGGGGAGCCCACGCCATGGTTGACCTCAATACCCTGGATGTGCTTACTATGAATGTGACGGAGAAGGACCTGGCGTCCACCTTTAAGAGCGATACGTCAATTGAGAATAAATTGGGAATCATGCATTATCTCGTTCAGCATGATGGGAATACGGATTTGGCTGAAGAGGTAAATCATTCAGGTCTATACAATGGGAATTCTTAATAACCGAATTTTTTCACATAAGCACTCTCTCTCTTCAGCCTATCGCAGTCCACTCCTTGCCATATACCTCCCTTAGTTCAAACCAAATATCGCGGTTTTCCGCAGTCCTCATCCAGTCTCCATAAAATAAGAACATTAAAATGTCAACATTTTCACCTTAATATGTGCAGTTAATATCGTGGCTCTGCCTGCACCAACACGACGGCCTGGGCGGCCTGCAGCGCGTGATGCAGGAGTACCTCATAGGAACCACGTACGCGGTGACGCGACGGTCGCTGCCCGCCTCGGCTGTTAGCTTGATGAACTGGCTGCCCTTCACCTTGCATCTGAAGTTCTCTGATGTTAAGGTTAGTATTCTAGATTTTTTAACGGTAGCAGTTTATAGCATATTATGTTATCGTGTGCGATTTGATGTTTTTGATGGTTAATCGACTTTAAAACAAAATCAAAATCAAAAATAGCTTTATTCAAATAGGCTCCAAGAGCACTTTCGAATCGTCATTTTAAAAATTAAAACTTTAAAAATCAATTATTATATTTGTAGAAGTAAAGCTACCACCGATTCGGAATGTAGATCCTGCAGAGAAGAATCGGCAAGAAACTCCGCAGTTACTCTTTTGAAAAATAATATATAAACTGTGTTTTAGTACAAAATTAATAACATGTTGCATAAAATACAGCGTCACTAAGTCCACACACCTTTATCAACTATGTAATCCTGCAGCGAGTAATAAGCTTTATCTATTATTTTTTTTTAATAAAAACTTTAAATTTATCTTGAGACAATTCCAAAATCGTTTGTGGGATTTTATTATACATGCGAATACCATGACCCAGAAAGGAAACGTTTACTTTGCGCAGTCGGAAACTTGGAGTTACAATTTTGTTATTCGTTCTCGTGTTTACAATGCGATGATTACTATTTATTTCAAAACAATGAATATTGTGGTGAATATACATAATATTGTTATAAATATACTGCGACGCAATTGTTAATATGTCTACCTTTTGGAAAACATCCCGTAGGGAGACTCGAGCTCCAAGATCGTAAATACCGCGAATAGCCCTTTTTTGCAAGATAAATATCGTCTCAATATCAGCAGCATTACCCCACAGTAACAGGCCGTAAGACATAACACTATGGAAATAGCTAAAATATATTAAGCGTGCAGTTGCAACGTCGGTCAGTTGTCATACTTTTCTAACTGCGAATGCTGCGGAGCTGAGTCTACCATTCAAGGACAAATGGGAATTCCACTGAAGTTTTGAGTCCAAATGTATCCCTAAGAAAACTGTAGTATCGTTGACAATAAGCCTCTCGTTATTTCGACACCAACAATTAATACTACGCCAATTCGACTTTTCGATAAGATTGTTTTTTTAATGCGAACTTGATAAAATGTGTTTTTATACGTAATAAAAAAATGTGAAATTGCAATAAATAAATTAACTATTAAAGATACCAAATTTCAAATAAGTTTCTTAATTAATATAAAAGGTATCACGTTTTTCCCTTTTATAAGCCTCTATTGTAAAGTTTACTTTTAAGAGTTAGCTTAGTATAAATTGCTGGTGTCGGTTTATTATAAAGTTATAATTTGGATGCTTAACATTAGGTAACGAAAACACAACGCACTTGGTTTTTTTGGCGTTCAAAAGTTGTTTATTTTAAACCAATCTTGAATTCGCGACAAAGAAGTGTTCACGTCATCATAATTTACTTTTTTTCCTATCAACTTTAAATATTAGAGAAGTGTCATCTGCAAATAGCACTATATCACAAATATATTTAACATAAAATGGCAGATCATTTATATATAATAAAAAAAGAAATGGATCCAGAATCGACCCCTGTGGAACGCCCATTTTTAGCACAGATCCAGAAGAATTCGTTCCGTTTATTGATACGTGTTGAATTCTATTAGATAGATATGAAGTAATTAGATTAAGAGCTTTACCATTAACGCCGTAATACTCAATTTTACTTAATAAGATCCCGTGGTCCACGCAATCGAATGCCTTTGATAGGTCATAAAATATACCATAATAGCATTTTGGGTTTTCTCGCAAGCGTCATATATATGTTTGAGAAGCGCCACACCAGCATCTGTCGTAGAGCGACCTCTAGTGAAACAAGGAGGAGGTTCTCAATTTGATTTTTTTTGGGTGTATCGATTTTAATGATTCTTTTTTTATTTTAATATTTTAATTTTTATATTTATATTGGAGTTTTTTTTCGTTTACGGTCAAACACAATTATGGTTCAACACTGGGTACAGTACCTAAGTTGTGTAATCTACCTAATGTTAAAATGTAGCTTTTTTAAAATTGTTAGTGGATTTGCTACCAAGACTTTTTTTTAAAAATGTATAATTATAGAGAAATAAATATTTTAATTTAATTTGGCCTTTAATGAGATGTTGTCCGGCTGGCGCAGGCGGGCGGCGCGCGGCTGTGCGTGTCGGTGTGCGCGCTGTGGCGCGGCGCGGCGGCGGCCGTGGTGCTGGCGCCGCGCCAGCGCGTGGCGCAGTTCGCGGAGGACGCCTGGACGCGCCTGTGGGCCGCGCTGTGCGCGCTGGCCGCGCCGCGCGCGCGCCTGCGCCCCGACCACGTGCGCGCGCGCCTCGCCGTCTCGCTGCACTGCTACCAGGTGAGCGCGGGCCGCAGTTCGCGGAGGACGCCTGGACGCGCCTGTGGGCCGCGCTGTGCGCGCTGGCCGCGCCGCGCGCGCGCCTGCGCCCCGACCACGTGCGCGCGCGCCTCGCCGTCTCGCTGCACTGCTACCAGGTGAGCGCGGGCCGCAGTTCGCGGAGGACGCCTGGACGCGCCTGTGGGCCGCGCTGTGCGCGCTGGCCGCGCCGCGCGCGCGCCTGCGCCCCGACCACGTGCGCGCGCGCCTCGCCGTCTCGCTGCACTGCTACCAGGTGAGCGCGGGCCGCAGTTCGCGGAGGACGCCTGGACGCGCCTGTGGGCCGCGCTGTGCGCGCTGGCCGCGCCGCGCGCGCGCCTGCGCCCCGACCACGTGCGCGCGCGCCTCGCCGTCTCGCTGCACTGCTACCAGGTGAGCGCGGGCCGCAGTTCGCGGAGGACGCCTGGACGCGCCTGTGGGCCGCGCTGTGCGCGCTGGCCGCGCCGCAACACCTAAGAGGTTCGGGGGTAGGATTGGCGACTTGCTAGTGATGATCCAGGTGTTGCAGGCATCTATGGACTAAAGTAACCGATTTCCATCAAGTGAGTCGTACGCTTGTTTTCCACCCTAAACGTATGAAAAAAGGTTGTAGCCGTATCGGGTTACGAACACCGCTAAACTCTTGTCGCGTTCGCGGTCTGGTCATAGTGTTCTCGTGAAACTTCTCTCTGGCTAAGAAATAATTATAACTAATTGTGATACTACTCTGTGCCAGGTTTGCTTAGTAAATATTAGTTAAGATCACTGACCGAGCAGTACTGCCCCCGCCCGCAGCCCGAGGCGCTGTCCCGCTGCAGCACGCCGCTGTCGCCGGGCGGCCCGCGGCGCTCGCTGGCGCCCCAGGACGCGCTGCCCTTCGCCGAGCTCGACGTGTGCACCACCAGCCGGCAGGAACACGTCATTGCGGCCGTGAGTACTGTCCTGACACACCGCATCGAGTTTGCGCGCTGTTTATTCATTTAATCTATATATTAATGGGAGAAGCAAAAATTTTGTTCCCTTTTTTAGTTTATATATAAAAGGAGCACAGAATGCTATTTTTTTTAAAATTATGCGTAAAAAATCAATAAAAAAAACATTACATACATGACACACACACACGCATAAATAATACTCTTTTGTTTTTTATTATAGAAGTATAGTCTTTGACAACAGAACCTTAATAATGTTCAAACTTATAATTTAAATTAATTATGGTCGACTAAGGGATAACACAGTTCCACTACTACCTTGAAACTTATAAAGTAGACCGATGGCGGGATAACCATCCAACTGCTGGCTTTGAAATACACAGGCCGAAGACGGGCAGCAGCGTCTTTGGTACGACAAACCAGCCCTGCGATCACCAACCCACCAGCCCAGCGTGGTGACTATGGGCAACACACATAAGGTCACGCCATTTTTTGGCGCGAACTTGTGGAGGCCTATGTCCAGAAGTGGACTGCAATAAGCTGAAATGATGATGATGATGATGATGATAATGGTCGAATTTTGACCACTGGGATCGTATGTTAAAAGAGACGAACGACTATAATATAGTAATTTTCTTCTGTTACTGTGTAGACGAAAATGATTTATGTATTTGACATTAGCTTTAATTCTCATAAAATATTAAAGTATAAGTTAATTATTAATAGTGTTTGTAATTAAAAGAATTTTCTCAAAGAAAACTTTTCGTCTCTTACTATAGGTGTATTTGTTAGATTTATTTTAATTTTTATCTTGAAATTTAGACGATTCAAGGCTTAAGATTATAAAGATTTTTTTCGCGTTAAAAATGCTGTTGACTGCACTGCAGTTGTTGAATTGTGTATGTAAAATATGCGCGAGATAATTACTCTTAAGGATGTTGAGAATTATACACGATTGAGAACGTCTTGTAATGCCAGTTGAGGATAATTAAACTTGAGCGTTTTCGACTGTCCATTGGAGCAAAAAAATTGTTTTTTTTTTTTTACTAACTTCTGTATAGTCAATTCTTCTGAGACCAAATGTTATCAAAACCATTAGTGGTATCTTCAATAATTAATGATTCAAATTGCAGCAGAAGTTATTCCTTTTTTAATTTTGGTTTCTCGTATCTAAGGGTTTGGGCCCAATATCTTCATGACTAGTATATGGAAATAGATTTTGTTAATATCTTCTACCTGATCTAAATCTGAGTCATGATGTAGTTCAGAAGTATGTTCATACCAAGTTTTGATTTCACGGTGAAGTATTATAGTCTAAATTAATCCAAAATTTATCTACTTGTTAACCCCCACCATTTCTTACTAATAGTTTACTAAATTATCTTTTTGATCATTCCTTTGTCCTCGTGACATTGCCTTGAATATTATCCTAATAAAAACTGCCCTGTCTATTTCCAAATTAATTTTGTGGATTGTCTCTAAATTGGTGAATATGAGAACTAAGTTGTCATGGAAACAACCAATATGAAGAATGAAATCTACGTATAATTTGTCGTCTGCAGCAATGCCAAGGAGTTCGTTCAATGTCGAATACTGCGTTAGTCAGCGAGTCATAAAATAGAAGGTTATTAACTAACGTTTGTTTTATAAACGTAGCCTATCGTAATTCGTTCCCGGCGTTATGGAAGATTCGAAATCATTGGTCCTCGGGTTTAAATGACTGTATTTCTTTGCCATTCGTTTTGAGTCACCCTGCCCTTTGGCCTTTTTTTGCGTTTAGTGTGAACGGAGTCAGTCGAAGTGTAGAGGTTTTTTTTTAAACCATAACATGGTAACCTTGCTCCACACCCGTGGTTTGCTATGACACGAAACAAAACCCGCCAGTTAGCTATACCTATCCCTATTCACCAATGGTTAGTTTATACATCTCGAGCGAGTGATAGTGAGAGAGTCAGTCGCACAAGACCTGCGCGCGATTACCATTCACCTGATGACGGTTAGTTAGATACTCCAACGGAGTGATAGTGAGTGGGTCGCACAGAGCCTGCGCCGGCCGAGTGACGCCAACCCATCCCCATCCCCCCGGCTAGTTACGCACTTCGCCCGAGTGACGTGAGCGGATGGCACAGAACCTGCGCGCGGTGAGCGTGCACCTGCTGACGGAGGGCGGCGCGCTGGAGAGCGGCGTGCACGCGCTGGCCACGCGCTGGGCGGCCGCGCAGCTGGACGCGGCGCGCGCGCTGTGCCGCGCCGCCGTGCGCGCGCTCGCCGCGCAGCACCCGCACTACCGCGGCTTCCACTACATGTACGGCCCCTCCACGGGCGACTAGCGACTGACGAATTACGAATGTCAGAAATATATTTTCGAAACATTTTTGAATATCATATCAAAAATTGACCGCTCCAGCGGGGTTCGAACCCGCGTCTCCGACTGACCGTGTCGGCGCTCTAGCCAATTAAGCTATGGAACGATGTACCCGCTAGAGCGAAATTTTTGATATGATGATTTTTATTTTCGGTTTAAGCGAACCGTGGCGCCGTCTATAATGAGTTCTTTACAGAGACCCGTAACTATTCAAAGTTTCATATTACAATGAAAATCTTTGACAGGAGACAACACCATGCTATTTTTCAATATGTACGATTTTATTTTTGTGTTACCCACACATTATTAATATATTTTCGTTTAGTTATCCGCACTGATATTGAGCGCTGACTTTTAATCTGTTTCGAAAAGAATTTTGGGGTCTCTTTGGTTGTAAAAATTAGGCACAGGGACGAGGTGATCATATTGTAGCACAATTTTCAAACTCGTGCCTTTCGTGATCGGTTCCTTTACTTTGCTTCAGTAGCGCTAAACTTTTGGTACTTATATCTTTAATATAAAAATGAGTCGCTGAATGTGTTGCTAAGCGCAAAACTCGAGAACGGTTGGACCGATTTCGCTAATTCTTTTTTTAAAATATTCCTTGAAGTACGAGGATGGTTCTTACGGAGAGAAAAGTTCTAAAAAAAAATTAATAAAATTAAAGAATCGACTGTTAGGCGATACGAAGTTCGCCGGGTCAGCTAGTATACTTATATAAAAAAAAAACATTATTTTATTGGCTTTATGACTTTAATGGTTTAATTAACTTTATAACTTATGAATAAATGACTATCACCAATATTAAAACATCCGTAATTTCATGGATATAGATATTTCAGAAGTAGACACTTGTATGTACACACACTTACATTTTATTTATGTTATTATAAATTTATTTTCTGTTTGTGACCTCCACGATTCGCACAGAGATCTATGGATGAGCGCTTAATATTCGTGTCAATAATTATACTTTTCTCGATAGTAAAACGTGTGGAAATTTCAGAAATATATTTTCGTATATTTTTATACAGTAACAGGTGAGTTCGTCAGTCGCTAAAATGAATTTCGATTGTCGGTTTTTTTTTGCTCTTTTATTTGATACACGGTGTGGTAAAAGTTACTCTCTTTTTATGACTGTGAAAATGTCAAGACAAATATTCTACTTAGATAGATTTCTAAAAGTTTAGACCAAAACTATATCTAAAATTTTCACACGAATAATGAGAGTAAAATCGGTGCGTCTTTGTGAATGGTTCACTGGTTTGTCGCTAGTTGATATTGTGCCTGTTACCACGCTAATTTTTGTACACGTTATTTCGTTAAGATGTTTTTTTTTTGTTTAATTAAGCTTGCTTTTGTGTGGTTTTTTTTTTGTTTTTGGGTTGTCCAGGCTTTTGTCCAGGTTTGGTTTGTTTTTGTTTTGTGTGGTGTGATTTTGGTTTATACGGTTTTAATTTCTATCATTATAATCATGATTTGGCTTTAGCTCACTGTTTTTACGTTTGGTCGTTTACTGTTTTCGTATTGATTTTTTTTGTAGTGTGATTGGCTTGCTTTGTTTTTTAAGTTGATCGTTAACATTAAAACTTTAAATTAACTCTTTTTACTTTTCTTATTCAAAAAAAAACTTCCTAAATGGCATTTCAGAGATGAAATGGATCCCACGCATGCGCTGTACCTCTTCAAGATCCTGGAGCAGTACTATGCTGCGACGGACTCGATCGCGTTTCCTCAGCCACAGGGCTTCAGTTCGTTCTTTACGTACCTCGGCTACCGCACGCTGCCCTTCCACGCCTTCGTGCAGTACGTGCACCGGAACGTCTTCGAGCTGCAGATAGATGTGCTCAAGGCGATTATTGCAAGTTAGTGACCAATTTATTGACATAGGGCACTGAAACAATTATCTTTCTCAAAATTACGAGCTGCTCGAGCTGGTTGTTCTGGTGTAGTGGTGCGTGTGCTGTGTCGGCGGTGCCTAAACACCGACGGTCGCGGGTTCGATTTTCGCTCGAAGTGGATATATGTGTTTATACAAATGTGTTTGTGTTATTTTAACTGAGGTAGGGCACAGCAGGAATTTCCTGCTCAAAATATGAAGCAGCCCGACTGGGGTAGTACCTCGACCTTAGAGAAGATCACAGCAAAATAATACTGTTTTCAAGCAGTATTGTGTTCCTGTTGGTGAATAAGGTGGCCAGAGCTCCTGGGGGGATTGGGAATAGGGTCGGCAACGCGCTTGCGATGCTTCTGGTGTTGCAGGCGTCTATAGGCTACGGTAATCGCTTACCATCAGGTGAGCCGTATGCTTATTTGCCGATCTAGTGACATAAAAAAAAAAATACAAATAATTATTTCCGGTCTGTTTGTTAGTCTTTGTATGTGTGACCCTTCTCTGACATAGTTGAAACAGGCCTATGCTCAGCAGTGAGATATTACAAGAAGCGTGCCATATGTCTATACATTCGCGTAGCACGAACTCTTTCGCGAACCTAATATTGTTTGCAGGCAAGGACGCCAGCCCGCGCACGGTGAACAACAAGCTGCGGCTGGTGCAGCTGGTGGGCGAGGCGCGCGGGCGGCGCGCGCTGGGCGCGTGGCCGCACCGCGCCGCGCTCGTGCTGCGCGCGCGCGACCACGCCGCCGCGCTGCTCAGCGGCGGCGCGGCGCCCGCGCGCGACCACGCGCCGCACCGCCCCGTCAAGGACACCGGTAACGGCACCGACCCCTCCCGAGGTAACCCGACGCCGGCCCTCGCCCGCCCGTCGGCTGTCATCTGTCAACTGTCGTCTGTCAACCCGTCCCGTCGACTGTCACCTGTCAACTGTCGTCTGTCACTTGTCAATTTTTACTGTCTACTCTTGCATCTTCGTTTGAGTCCGTTTCCTACATTAGTGAAATCATTTGTGCTACTTGGAAGCCAGATCTTAATGATGAAGTTCGGTTCCTATACTCAGAAAACGATTCGTTTTGTGAGCAATTCGTTCAATTTCTAGCAATTAATTTTTATTGAGGTAGGGCACAGAAGAAAATATTTTGCTCAACATTTGCAGCAGCCCGACTGGGGAAGTACCTTAACCTTATAGAAGATTCTAGCTAAATACCACTGCTCTCAATTTAAAGGGAGAGCAAGAGCTCTTGAAAAGGGTTTGGAATAGGGTCAGCAACGTGCTAGCAATCCTCCTGGGTTTGCTGGAGTTTATAAGCTAAGGTATCCACTTCACATCAAACGGACTATTTGTAATAAAAAAGTTGTTCAAAATTTAACGATAGGTAACGAGGAGAAGCGTTTTCTGAGTATAGAAACTGGGCATTAGAGAACCTCGTAATTGAACAGCTGGCCTTTGCTCTTAAACTCCCTCGTTGTTGCTGATTCTTCTGTGTTGTCTGTATCATGTCCCTTTTTGTTTCAGTGATGTCTGTGATGGCTCATTCAGTCTACTCTACACTGTAGACTCTATAATACTAGTTTGACCTTTCAGACTTGGGGATTATTTCTTTGGTTTTTGTTCCTCATTATTTTGTATTGTTTAGACGGGTAATTAAAATCGGGTTTTCCCAAATTTAAACTATTTGTACATTTACCAGATGCTTTGTGGAATAAACCTATTAAATTCCTCTCAAACCAAGTCTTATATAATGTAAAGTTAAAATTGTTTTTTGCAAGTGAAATTATCAAAAAGTGCCACTTGAAATAACACCAGTATAAGACCTTTTATTTTATTTTTTAACTTATAATAATTTAAACTAGAATTTTAAAATTATATATAACAAGTATAAAAGTAAAAGTTCTTATTACTTATATCAAATCTAAATAATGGATATCATACACAGGTATAGCAGCTCTGCCTTCAGGCGAACGTTTGTCTCCACTCGACACATTTTTGGACCTCTTGACTGCTAAAGCTAGCCTCAACGAACTGGACTTCAACCTTATTATAGAAGCTACATTGGCATCTGTACAAGAAAATTCATAAAACTGTTAATCGTAATAAATTAAGAAACCTTCTAGTCGTATATTAATATTGACAGATTTAGATTGAAGTTATGGGAAATTTAATTTGATTATTATTAATGACAAATTGCAGTTGCCTTATGGTTGCTCTTTACTCATAATTCCAGTGTCAAATTTTGTAAACAATATATAATTTTGAAAAGTAACTTAATACTAGTCATCTGTACTTGTAGTATGTAGTACATAAAATTGTTTAGTGCAATAAATATACATAACATTCCTTTTTCTTAAAAAAAAATGATTTGAATATTGTTAATAGATCAATTCAGTCTTCATCAAGAAGATATATTTTATTTGTTAATTTCAAAGTAAAGGTTTACTTACGACCGTTTTCAATAATCTATTTCTGGTATAGCTAACCATATTACCAATAGATTTTTAACAAAATTTGTATGGAGCTTACGACAAAATTCTATCTCTAGTAAGCAAATTCAGAGTTAGCCAGTTTCAGATAGATTCCAGAAACTGGCCATTAATGGAAATATTAAGCACAAAATTAGAGTACTTTAGATTCGTCGTTGGTTATAATTTTAATATTATACGTGTAAGGCGAGTCTAGGAGATAAGTGAATCTATAAGACTACTTTAGTAAAATAATAAATTAGTTAAACATAGTGTTCACATAGAGAACCTAGATAAAAGTAACATTACAGCAATTACCAAATTAATTTCAATGTCATCAGTACAGTGCCAAGTACATTTAAACATGATATTAATATAAAATTTGTAATAGAAACCTTATTTGGTTTTCATAATTTTGTAATATCATTATTTCTATTCATTAGATTATAACATTTATGTGCAAATTTAGTGCAATATTATTATAAGAAATAAAACATTTTATTTAAGTGAATTTGTTTCTTTATTTGATTTATTTTTAAATAAATTTCCAAAAGAAATAACATAACAAATTTGTAAATTGTATTAACATGACCCTAGTTGGTATAGTCACCGATATAAGCTTTTGCTCTTGACACCCTAAAAGTTTTCAGTTTCCTGATATTGTCTAATTTTCTTTATTATTTTAGTTATAAAAAGGATTATAAGTAACCCAATGTGCTCTCTGTTGATCCTTATCTGTTTTATGTGATGTAAATATTGACTTATATACTTCACTTGTCTGAGGATCTTTGGCTATACTGTAGTCCTTTTTAGTTTTCTTGTATGAAGGATCTTGTGCTAATTGTGTTGGATGTGCCCGTTTGTTTGACCCAAAGTGACCTCTACTTTGCTTATTAGGGTTAAATTTAGGTAATGCTAGAGGAATTGTGTCTAGTTCTTTTTTAACTTGAGCACTTCTTTCTGGCTGTTCTTCTTTTTCTTTCTTAATGGTGACTGATGTTGAAAGAATATCTGAGGATGTAGAGGGTACATCTTTGGATGTTGAGTCTTCAGTATTAATTTCTGGTTCACTCTTAACGACAGTTTCAGTTTTAGATTTGGTTTTCTTAGACTTTCTATTGGCAACACGCACTGCCATCTTTTCTTTCAACTCTTTAATATCTTCATCTGTTCCATTTAGTACTATAACATCATTGTCTGTAAAGGGTTGTTGACACTGAAAGAAAAATTATTATTGATTTGATTAAAACCTTCAAATATAAATATTTATTACTACTAACTACTTAATTATTCTATGACTTTGTATAAAATACTAACTGAACCATTAAAATTTTCATGTATTAGCAACTCTCAAATGCATACATCTCAATAATAATATAAAAAAACAGAAAAGTTTAAAAATTTCATGAAAATTGGTTGAGCCATTATTAGTAAATAGAATGTGGCCCTAACTATTGACAAAATATATTTAAATATGCTTTATATTTCGAAGAACACATTAATTGAAATGTTCAATTCAAAATCTGTAGTACATATCATATAAGTTTAATTGAAAGAACAGTTTTAAAAAAAAAATCTTTTCTTCAAAATATTTGTTATTGTAATGTGTCTAGCTGTTTCACCCATATTAGATCAATATTTGATCATACTGACAAGCTATAATTATTGTATATTGAGTTGGTTAAGGCTTTAATTAAAGTTATTTTTAAATAATTACCAAATTACCACTATATTGGCCTGTAACCTACAAACTTTATTAATTTTCATTGAATACACCTTCTTTTCGACAGCAGACAGACTTTTTTTTAAAAAGTAGGAGGTTCTTAATTTGTCTGAATTTTTTTTTAAACTTTTTTATCTATTTTATAATGGGTCGGATTTGACGGATTTCGATGAATTTTTTTATTTATTTATAGAGGATTAACTAAATTTCTAGAAAGATTGTCAAGATTAAACTCAATATCACAGCTGAGAAAATTGGATCCAATCTTAATACAGGAATGAAACAACAAAGAGACAGTCAAAATTCTAAAAGCTTCTATCTTTACCATAAAGACCATGGTTATTATTATTTTTTTCTAATAGCTTTCATACAAAGATTTCCTGGTAAAAAATTAATTACATATTCCCATAACATCATGCATTCATATTCCTATAATATAAGTTAAAGTATGTTCGTGAGCTTAAAACAGGCCCTACATTCAAAGGCAATTATGTTTGTATCTATGTTCTTATCGTAGAATACAACTTCCAAACCAAAAAGCCAAGACCTTAAAATGTCTCTAAATTTCGGTCGGACATTAACAATAATATAGGACAATATAACCACTCACACTCATCAGATAGTATTAGGATGGAATCCTGTGTGGGGGTTTCAGAAACATCCACAATACATAACCACAAACACAAATAACATAACATGCTAACATTTTATCATTATTGTCTAAGTTAGAAAAAAAATAAATAAATTTAAATACATTAAAATTTTACCATATGACAAAGATTCTGTTTAACTTCTTTCAATGCACGTTCAGCAAGCACACAGCCACAACTCCATAGAAATATGAATCGGAATTTGCCGGTCATTTCTAAACCGCTAATGGGGCAAATATATGGAGCACTTCCTTCAGCAGCGCCATCTGTGTGCTCAGTGTTCTTGTAAGCCGGGTTCCTCATGAGTTTTAAGTCTTTGATGTCCTGTAGGAACAAGGATAGTTAAAAACAATATAACAGAAGTTTTTATTAAAAAGGCACAAAAGTGATAAATTGGTTTAAGAAATAAGGCCACCGTTTTAGTTTAATCAGAAAGTTTAAAAATGTGTTAAATAGAGGCAAAACTCCTAATAATGAAAGCCATAACTCATTCGATCTGGAATGATGATTTTTTAGGATGCAAAAAATTGTAAGTTGCATTGACGTTTTTGACTTTGTTGACTAGTTTTTAATATTTTCTTTTTTTAATTTTGTTTGATTTTTTTCTGATGTGTAAAAACTTAACATATAACACATACTAAAACAAATGATAATATACATTTGTCATAACTAAAAATGGTTTGTTGAAATGAAATGAAAACATTTAATTCCCCATAAGGTAAAGTGGATACACACACTTAACGAAAGTCAAAAAGTTGTGTGCAAAACACACAATTACTTATTTTTAGGACTTAAAAATATACAACTCTCAAATATAAATAATCGTAGTTTTTAACTGACTTCAAAAAAAGGAGGAGGTTACTCAATTCGACCGTATATATATATTTTTTTATGTATGTTCGGGGATAGCTCCGTTGTTTAGGAACCAATTTTGATAATTCTTATTTCATTGAAAAGGAGATATCCCTAGTTCGGTACCATGATAAGGAAACCAGGATCTGATGATGGGACTGCAGAGAAATCGATGGAAATTCACGAAAATCCGCATAACTTTTTACTGGGTGGACCGATTTTAATGATTTTTAATTTAATCGAAAGCCGATGTTTATCATATCACATTTAAATTTCATCAAGATCTGATTACAACTTTTGGAGTAATCTTTGATAATGCGTATTAACTCGACAATTTTTTTGTCTATCTACGTTTTATTACTTGTCGATATAATTGAAGGTGGTTTTTCTTCGTTTGCCTGCAAACACAATTATTATATTTTACCTTTAAGTTTTTGATGTGATTTATTGATTCAGGTTTGGTTTCTTTGTCCAGCAAGGCTTCTATTACTGAGCTTTTGCTGTACAGTCGTCCTAATCCACAAGCGACCACTGGCTCTTGCAAGGTTTGTTGAGACAATGCGCAGTTGCGCCATTTGAATGAACGCTCTGCATCTTTATCTTTCTAAAAACAAAACGTTTTTATTATAAAATTTCATGAAGAAACCATCATCAGAAATAACATTTAAGAGATTAAAATACATATATTTACCTGTTCTGGTTTCTTTTTAAGTCGAACAAGCTCGTCCCTACGTGGAATTGTACCACCATCGCAACCCATGACAAATCCTTTTTTGTTAGGTTTTCTTTTAAATAATTTAATTAAAGTCCTTTTTATCACTATAAAGCCACTTGGCTTAAGTAATGCTGTAATTAATTTTTGATTTTATTAAACAAAACACAGTCACAAACTTAATAATACACAAGGCAGATTTGTGACTTTGTGAGTATAATGCACAGAACATATATACCCTGGTATAATGTTTCTGTAAGTATTACTATACTCTGTGGTATAATGAGCACCTCCAAAGAATAAAGAGATAGGTAGACCTACCCCACCCCAGCCTGCAAAATAATGATACTTGTAATGAAAAAAATACTAATCGATAAATTTTCAATAGCTCAATTCAACTACGTGGGCCTTTTAAATTGCTCACTTCAAATTATTTCATTAAAAATCAAAAAAGTCGTTGAAAAATACTCTTTTATCAATATTTTCAAACTCCTGTATCTTTTGATGTATACAATATTTTAAAATGCTCAATGTGTTAAAAAACTGCTCAAGTTGCATTTATAATTGCTCAAGTACAGTTTGGAACAGCTCCACTTTCCTTAATTTTTAAATAAATAAAAATAGTTTGAACAAATTTAACGTTTATATCATAAGACAGGTGAACGCTGCGCGTGCGCATAGACAATGATGCGAAGCAAAACAATTGCGGATATTCGTAATGAAAAAGATACTAATCGATAGATTTTCAATAGCTCAATTCAACTACGTTGTCCTTTTAAATTGCTCACCTCAAATTATTTAATTGAAAATCAAAAACTATTTATACTATATAACTATTTATATTTATTTAAAAATTAAGGAAAGTGAATCTGTTCCAAACTGTACTTGAGCAATTATAAATGCAACTTGAGCAGTTATTTAACACTTTGAGCAATTTAAAATATTGTATACATCAAAAGATATAGGAGTTTGAAAATATTGATAAATTATTATTTTTTCAACGACTTTATTGATTTTTAATTAAATAGTTTAAGGTGAGCTATTTAAAAGGACAACGTAGTTGAATTGAGCTCTTGAAAATCTATCTATTAGTATTTTTTTTTACAAAATCATTATTTTATTTGTTCAAACTATTTATATTTGTTTAAAAATTAAGGAAAGTGGATCTGTTCGAACCTATACTTGAGCAATTATAAATGCAACTTGAGCAATTTTTTAACACTTTGAGCAATTTAAAATATTATATACATCAAAAGATATAGGAGTTTGAAATTATTGATAAATGAATATTTTTCAACGACTTTTTTGATTTTTAATGAAATAATTTAAGGTGAGCAATTTAAAAGGACAACGTAGTTGAATTGAGCTATTGAAAATTTATCGATTAGTATTTTTTTTATTACAAGTATCATTATTTTGCAGGCTGGGGTGGGGTAGGTGATAGGTAGGTACTAAAAGTTTGACGTCATGGCGTAATGTCAAACACCTTTTTATGCTTTGCATTCTATAATTTTTTGAAATATTTTAAGTGGAAATAGCTAAGCAAAAATAAATTTATCATTTTAAATAAAAAGATCGAAATATTAAGCATTTTAAACGAATTAAATTAAATTAAGTTTCACTTAAAATATAGATTCTTATGGAGAAGACTCCAAATGTTGAATCAAAAATATGTACATCATGAATTGATTTTAATATTGACTTGGCCAACGCAGTGGGACGTCCTCCACCCAGTGACGGAGCGTAGTGATGACCTTAATTCAAGCCCGGGGCACAATACCTTTTTAGCACCCCATTCGACAACCATATGTCCAGAAATTTTTTGTTTTTCGAACCGCTTGGCGCCCTTTTATGAGTAACGCCCGGAGCATGATAACCCCTTGCCGTCGCTACGCAACTGCCTCCAGTCCGCTGGACCGACAATCTACGTAAGATTGCGGATGTAGGTTGAATGAGGATTGAGGAAAACCGGGATGTCTGAGTGACGCTTAAAACAACAAAAAAATATTATTTATTTTATTTTTCTGGGTAAATATCGAAACCACAGAAATTCTTACTCAAAGATTTGTTTTTCATATAAAGGTCTTCGACGATAAGAAGTCGATCGACCTCCTGATTCCCCTGATTCTGAAATTTTTAACAATATCCCTGACCCGTCTTCATCTAATTCGTCTTCCGAATCGTAAACGTCATGAAAGGTCGTAAACGACCAAATGAACATATTTTGACTGATGTAGTATCTAAGAAAATAATTGTTAACCCGTCCTCTGCAAATCCATCCATCCCATCCTTTTACGTACAGTCCAAAAAAATACTAAGGTGATGATAAACGTCCCTTCATCGTTCAGGTGTCGCGGGAAGTAACTAAGCCCTCCTCAGGAACTACTCTCCGTGCGATTCAATTTGGCCAATTTTTATACAAACATAAAATCAGCTCCGTCGTAAAAGACGTATATCTCGAATGGGTTCGAGACGTATAATTCGAGTGCCTGTGGACTGGTCGATGGAGGAATTCGTCGACTCATTGGAACTTTCGGCTGGATGCGGTGAAGTTGTGAAAGCGAGACGTATGAATCGCAAAGTTCTCAATGAGGGAGTCATCACCTGGGTTCCTACCCAATCCGTAGTTTTGATTTTTAGGGGACAAATATTGCCCCCTAAAATTTTCTACTACCACACAGCCCGTCCTGTAGAAACCTACAACCTTCCTACTATTATTATTCATACTATTATTATTATGTATTTCTTTAATGCCGTAACCACACAGCTGTACTTTTGACAAAACTTAAAAAATTTCGTCATTTCCTCATTTTAGCAAATAATTCTACTAATGACCCATCAGAATGGCTTAACAATTTTGCTGACAAACTTGCTTCTCCCTATGTTCCTCATTTTTCATTATTTTAAAGATTAGGGAAGTTTTGTTTTTATGTCATCGGAAGGATTGCAAATCACTCTAGTTCGGATTCCCCGTCACTCTGATATTCCTGGCAACGAGACTGCGGATTCATGTGTCAAATCTGCCACCCGACTCGGCTCCCATGTCCACTTTAAAAATTCCTGTGACGGTCTTGGTGTTACAGCGAATACTCGGTTGGCCAAGTCGTGGACATCATCTTGGATATCATCCAAAATCTACAAAGGTAAATACTATGCGAGCCTGCAACCAGAAATTCCTAGACGCCCATGGTTTTTCCGTTTTAGACATGCTAACCGCTGGGTCACTTCGTTTAATTGCCCCAAACTCCTTCATCCTTTGTATGACCGAGGGTTTTGTGATTGTAAAATTCATACTATTTTCGTGTATTTTCAAAATTTAATTAAATTTTCAAACTTGTATTCTCAAATCCACCGAACAATCTCCTTCGTGTGGTTTCCATCTCACGTGACATTGGCGAAATGATATGTGTCAAACTGACAACTAAAAGGCATTATGTCAATGATTAAAGAAAATTTTTTATCTATGCATAAGCAAAGAATTGAAATATTTAGGTTAGAAGATATACGTAATTATATTTTTTAATTTATATTTAAATTAAATTCCAAATCATGCCATCGATGGAGATGGACCGAATCCCAGAAAATGGTTCGGAGTGTAGTTCTGTGACTTTGAGCGATAAATTACCAACAAAAAAGAAAACGAGAAAACGTGGTATTGTTTATTTATCAACAATTCCTCCTTACATGAACGTAGCCAAGATAAGAGAAATTTTTAGTCAGTATGGGGAAGTAAAAAGGATATATTTACAGTCGAGTGCAAGTAAGTATTATAAAACTGACTATATAATATAAATTAACATTCCAAGCTTTATTTTAAAAATATTACGGTGTGAAGTAATTTTAACCATTGATATTCTTTTAAGAACCTGGTGAAAAAAGAAAAAGAGTGCCTAACTTATTCACAGAAGGTTGGGTCGAATTTGAAAAGAAAAAAGTAGCCAAAATGGTTGCAGCAAATCTTAACAATAAACAAATAGGTACACGCAAGAGATCACGTTACTATGACATGATATGGAACATCAAGTACATTCCTAGGTTCAAATGGATCCATTTGAGTGAAAGGCTGGCTTATGAAAGGGCAGCAATGAAGCAGAGGTTGAGAGCTGAAATATCTCAAGCGAAGAGAGAAGCACATTACTTGCAGAGTAATGTTGAGAAGAGTAAGAAGTTAAAAAAAAAGAAAGCTTTGGCGAATAATAAAAATGATGAATGAATATTAATAGTAGTTTATAACTTTAAACCTCAAAATTAGACCGTTCATTGGCATAATTTTGTTCCGTGATGTTGCTTTGGAAGGTGCAGACCCTTCACCATTGCGTAACAAAATGCAGACATCTAAGGTGGCTGTATTTTGATACAGCGGGCGGAGGCTACCCTCCCTCCATGCCTCCGGCTTCTAAAGAACACTAGGTCTATTCAGCGTGATTAAATTACGGAAACAGAACCACAGTAGATTTGAAGTTGTACTTCTATAGTCTGTAGTGCCATTCACGCTAAATTACCGCTGGAGTCACGCTAGTGTCTGAATAGTCATATCCAAAAATTAAAGCTTTTTATTTGTCTTACGATTTTTTTTTTTGTTTTTTGTTTCTAATTTATGTGTATTAAATTAAAAATAACAAAAATAAAGTACTAAACAATAATCACACTGGTATCAATGTTTAATTTACTTGTTGCTAAAATTAACATTTCCGCTAATAATTTCTTCGACCCTCATCCTTTGATAAGATGTTAAAGGATCTGGAGTTAATTTCTGTATGTATCTCCTTGGAGGTATTTTATGTGACAATATGCCCTGTGAGAATTCTCGGTGAACTCTGACTCCATCTAAAGCATTTGCCTGCAACCTTTCAAAACTATGTAGTTCATTCATAAACTGGCGATGCTGTGCGACTTTCGCCCAATGGTAACGATGGCGACAAACAACACGGCTGAAAAATAAATTAAGAATTTTTTTTTTTATATATTTTAAAAAAGGCAGTATACTCAAGATTTAAACAGCTCTATTTAAAAATATTTTAATTTAAAATATAAGTATTTTTCTGTGTATCAGAATTTATTTATTATCCTATTTTACTATTATATTAATTAAACAACTCTTCAGTTGATTGCATAAAATTAAATTTATAAGGAATTATTTACGTATTTAAATCTTAAAATAGAGCAAAATCCTTTTTTTTTAAATTGGAATGTTAACTTCATACTTTATATTAAATTTATTATTTACTTACTAAGCTAATGCTAGCTTGGTATATGAAGGATAAATGCTAACATCAGATCTAGCAAGTTCGGGAAAGCCGGGATAAAGTGGCACACGCTTTTTTTTTTCTTCAGTAATATTTGCTATGTCTTGGGTTGTCATTCTGTAATATTGTCTGGGTTCTTTTTAGAGTGGATTTTATTTAATATATACACAAAAACTTAATCAAACTGTAGTTATAATATTGAAACCTGTCTGTTACTAGACATTGTTGCCATAGTGATGGTTATTTTGATAAAACATTCAAATAAGTTTAATTTGATGTTGGTTTCATGCAGTTGATTTCTCTCCCCCACACAGGACAAATAATATATAGGCCACGTATGTTTGTCACGCTAACTAAAAATCTTTTTTTTATATGCACATACATAATGTTGTAATGTTTTGTACAAAAGGTAATTAAGTGTGTGGTATTAAATCCATACATTTCAGGCTATGTTGTATGTGTATAATATCATACATAAATTAGTGTAAAGAAAAGGTACAAGGTAAAACAAACAAGCTTTAAGTTAACAATTTATTCATACATAAATAATATTAGTAGTTCTACTCCACGGGGCCATTGGCAATGAATGTTAAAGACAATGTTGCAAGTTTTGTTTTCTAGAGTTTATATACACAGTTCAATAGCTCAGGATGACGCTGATACTGCAGCAATTCTGCTTCTGCATACACAGTCATTAAATTCATTTACTAGCACTGAACACAGAAGTGATTTGTCTGGGTTTGAGCTGTAGCACTCAAGCATCTGAAATAGGATAAAATAAACAAACATTATTATAAGGAAATATTATTGAAAAAAATATTCAGTGTTGATAAAAAAATAAAAGATAAAGCATATTATTTGGTGCAGGATTACATTGATGATAGATTTGTGGAGTGTTGATACTTAGTGATGCTGTATTTCATACAAGATATTACTAATTTTGTACTATAACACAAATTATATATTATTTTCAAAAGAGTAACTGCGGAGTTTCTTGATGATTCTTCTCTGCAGAATCTGCATTCCGAATTGGTGATTTTACTTTTAAAATAGTAATCACTTTATAATTTTAATTACTGAAATGACAATTTAAAAGTGCTTTTAAAACATATTTGAATAAACTTATTTTTGGTTTAAAGAATTAAAGCAGCCCATTAGTGATAAAGAAAACTCAGAGCATTCAACAACAAACATGAGACATAACGAACTATGTATATATTTAATTTCACACTTTTTCATATGCACAGTTTCAATTGTATATATTATATTATATATATTATATTATATATATTGTGCATATATGGTTATGCATACTCTGCCCTTGTCACTTGTAAGTGTTTGTACTTTCCTAAAAATTTTTTTTATTAGACAGTCAGGATGACTTTAGGAACTTTAGAATGAAAATTTGTATTGATTTTTATGTAACCCAAAATATTGAATATAAGATTAATTAAAAATAAGCGTAATAGGTTATAATAAAGTAAGAAATAAACATATAATTACTTTTCCCCTTTCCTCCTGACAGGGTGGTAATTTATTTACTACTTTATCTGCTTGTACGAGATCAAACAACTCATTTGCTTCTTTAAGTGTTTTTTGATATTCCAAATGCATGCCACTGTTAATCTTTTCATGGGCACGCTTTAAATTTTCTATACGCCGAGCCCAATAAGCTTCTTCTGCTGCAAATTCATGTTGTTTCTGTTTATCGTAGTATGGGGGTGGAGCATATTGTGGAGGTGCTGGCTGCTCAGCTTGCTGGAAGGATAAATACAATTAACGTATACAGTTTTTAACTACTTCAATATATAATGTGAAAGCTCTTAAATAATGACATTTACTTAATGCAATTAAGAAAAAAGTAATTATTTAGCAAAAATCGTTATTAATTCAATTTTTGTAGGTTGATAAATATAACCTACTCCACACGTGAAGGTTTTGATAAATATTGATATTTGTTTGAAATGAATATTTTTTATATGAGATATAAGAATATGCTTATTGGAATTTAAGTTTGTATATTGTTTTAATACATGACATTGATGTTAAATTATGTAATGTTAAAAATGTATATACTTTAGCGTTTAGCTGCGCTTGTATACGGTCTAAAGCCTCTTGCGACACTTGTATGGCATTTTCGTTGTCAACACTCAATTTTCTGGTGCTTTGAGAACCACCCATGTTTATAAAAATGTAATAATCAAATAATTATATCGGCAAATCACGTCAAAAAGGCATTTTTGACAAAAAGTCAGATAACCAACTTTTCGTCATTGATTGTGATTTCATTTTACTATATTGTCTATGATAAAACATAACAGGCAAAAGTTCAAAATTTATATGCCACAGGTAAAATAAATATCTATATATAAATATAAATAAACGTTTTTTACCTTAGTGTTAAAAAAATAAAACAATATATTATTTTTTTTTGTCTTAAATTGTTGTTAGGCTTTGTAGCATAATTTTGGATGAGCAAATCACAGTACTTGAAGTACACTGTATTACAGCTACTCAATGAGAGATGGCGTCAGTTACTAAATGTTCAGTACATTTCGTCAGCGCTCATTTAATTCGTAATACATAGATGTTCACATTCAATTTATTAAAAATCCATTAAATAAAGATGCCGATTAAAAAACAGAACAAGATTAAATATATTTCATACTTTCGTTTAGTTTTACTTTACTGCGCCTAGCAGTCAGGTAAATTAAAAGAGCGAGGGAGGCCAGTCCTTCATTAAAGGGTTTATAGATAATTAAACAAGTTTAACTAGACTGTATTGCTTGCTTGGTGTATAGAATGTCATAAAATAAAATCATTCAATTTGTATTTATATCAGTAAATAACTTTACTTGAACTCAATATAGAAATATACATAGGTACTTGGTACTTGACTCAGCCAACCTCCTTATCGCTATTTTTTCCTGAATATATCGATTATTTTAAATTTTCTTTTATAAAAACCTGGTCCTGACAATAACGAACTCAAAAACAAAGATGATGCCGATCATTCTTTTTTTTATAGTTCCGCACGTACAAACATTTCAGTGATTCATTTTTATTTATATAGATTTTTAACAACAGTAATATAATTAGCTTCATTCCTTTATATAAAATGAATTAAAAAAAAAGACCATAATTAAACATTATTCGGATTCAAGTTTAAAAGAAAGAGTAAATAAAACAACTGGCCGATAAATAAAGAATTATGGAGATGAAGTTATTTTTAATACCTTAAGATTAAATGGGATTACAACACTAATATTCGCTGTAGGTATATTAAAATATCATGAATACGATATACCGGAAAATAATCTCTGCATATCTTGCATACAAATTATATAGTATGAAGTTTTGCAGGTAATTTGAAAGTTCTTTCAACATAACGCCAAAATATGTCGAAAAAGGCAACTTGAACGCAAAAGTCACAGGTGTTCTGGTTACAATTTAGCATTGTAGAAGAAAAAAAAACGAGTTTGCTTTAGACCATACGACTGAAGTTAAACTTATAAAACTTAACTCTCTTTCTATCTTAACTAACTTATATCTCCTCCTCAACTTCCGTTCGCCTCGCTCAATCACACTTTTCGTAAAGTTCTCGTCACGCATTCACCAGCTTACTCCCGAAGTCAAGCGTTCGTAAATAATTTTTACTTCAAAAAATATTGTAAAAAGTGGTTACCTATTATATAATCTTTTCACATCATTGGTAGAAAACATAACCACTATAATTATGTTTGCTCACAAACGAAAAAAAAACCGACTTCAATTTCATCGACGAGTAATACAACGTAGATCGACGAAAAAATAGTCAAAATCGGTACACCCAGTAAAAAGTTATTGCGGATTTTCGAGAGTTTCCCTCGATTTCTCTGGGATCCCATCGTCAGATCCCAGTTTCCTTACCATGGTACCAAACTAAGGATATTCACTTTCCAACGAAAAAAGAATTGTCAAAATCGGTACATCCAGTAGAAAGTTATGCGGTATAATACAACGTAGGTCGACGAAAAAAGCGTCAAGTAAAAACTGCATTATTAGATATAACACGAAAAGCAGTTGTTAGATCTCAAGTAAATTTAAATGAGACCAATTGACACACACCACCTTTCGATTAAAAAAAAAATGTCGAAATCGGTCCACCCGGTCAAAAGTTCTGAGGTAACATACATAAAAAAAAAATACAGTCGAATTGAGACCCTCCTCCTTTTTTGGATGTCGGTTAAAAATACATGTAAACAATAACGTGTTAATTCAATTATCCTCAAAATTATTATAATTTTAATGAAGATTATACTTTATATATTGCTAGGTAATCTATACATGTATACAAATAAATAAAATTGGAGTGTCTGTTTGTAATATTAAAGTAACTGCTTTTTACTAAATGCTTGATTTAAAACTTTCCATATGCATGGATGTATGTATACATATAAAATACACACGGTACATATAAAATACAATTTTTTACAATTTTTGTCTGTCTATCTGTCTGATTGCTTGTTCCGACTAATGTCTGAAACGGCTGAGCCGATTTTGACGGGACTTTCACTGTCTGATAGCTGATATAATAAGGAGTAACTTAGGCTACTTTTATTTTAGAAATTGATTTATTTCATAACTCTACGAACTGAACAATAACTTTTTTGTTAAATTCCACGCGGACAAAGTCGCGGGCACAGCTAGTTTTTAAAGTAAGACTAATTATTAGTAAAGATTTAAGCTAAATATTGTTTTCTACGACCCTTGACATAAACTTCTTTATCTGTGGAGTCATGTTTCAAAGTCAAAGTCAGATTATATAATCACGACTCGAGAAGGGAGTGAGAATTTAAAATAAAAAAGTGGACCGTTGATTTCGGGTCGAGTAATTTTTTTGCCAATCGAACCCTCGCATCGTTCTCGCGGGGTTGAGGGACGCGGGCGGGGGGCGAGTGGTACAAAAACTGACCACAATAGGGTTTAGCATAACCGGTTCGGCCGGTCGCAGCCTCCGACGCTATCATCCTGCCATACTTTCTTCTGTCTGATCGACGTGCGATTCGGCTTCGATATATTTATTATATGGAGGCTTTGAATAAAACCTTTTTATGATACAATAATAAAAAAATCTTTTTTTCTTATTCCTAACAATTAATAAATGAATTATTATTATTTAAAATATATATATTTATTTATTATAATTTTTTACTTTAATAGTTTTATCAGTTTGAATTAAAGAACAAAAAGACGTAAAATTTATAAGTTTTGATCATTTTTGTATACCTAACACATGCCCGGTTTTAGGTATATTTTAAAGTCATTAATGTATGATAATAATCTTGCAAGGCTAATAAAAATTAAAAACAAAATGTATATATAAGAAAGCAATACCTATTACAATTTTTCATTGCAAAATTGCTATAAATAATGTCTAAGTCTTTAATACCGTAGTATCATTACTTTTCTTATACTAAATAAAAGTTAAATTTTTTAATTTATAAAAGCCGGATCGCGCCTCTTCACCTATAGGACGAGCCGAGCCCATTGCTCTTCATACCAACGCACCACGGAGCGACTCGATACTGTCAATTGCATACTTCTATTATAACCATTAAACTCGGCCACCGTCACACGAATATAGCCTCTAGATTTTAGTCAATAAAAGACATAATTGCACATATATGCCAGTTAATGTATAGATGCGGAAAGCTTTTAATCCAGCCACAAATAACTTTGAACAAAGTAAACGTTTACTAAATAATTATGAAGTCGATGAACATTTACAAGCATTAAGTAGCTAAAATTGGTTTTATCGAACATTTATTATGTATTAAACGATAGTATTATGAGACAGTCATGTTTATATTTAAAACTAGAACTGAGTGAAGAAATATAGATATAAGCAAAGTCGGTGACAACTTAAGAATTCTTATTTAAGAAAAACTCCCTAACTGATATTTCCTTAGAGTAAAAGTGACAACATTTTGTCTTTCATAAATTATCATTTCACTCAATTAAGTAGTTACATATCCAATTGAAAAAAATTAATAAATCGATATTTCAAAGATAAATTAGCAAAACACATCGGTCAGTACATCAGTACATCAGACAAGGCTCTGCATAGAGACGGCCACTTTCGATAACCATCGATAACGTTTTTCCATGTGCACAAAAAAATATATTTTGTAAATTATTTTTTTTTCATGAGCCTGGGGCTATTAAAAGTTAAGATGCATCTGATTCTTCTGAAGAGGATCTTTAAATTCGTGACTAGCTAAAGAGATGAAAGAGAGAGGATTTTTATAGGGTATTTTCCTGCAGATGAAGTCAGCTATATTATAATGTATATATATATATATTTTGTCTACACTGCGCGACCAGATCTTATCGGAAATTTTAGGATTCAGAAATACAGTTGAACGCAACTCAATCGAAATGAATATTTTGGACAAAGTCCTTTTTAATAGACTTGCAGTCTTTATTAGACATCTTATTATATTAGACGGTCTTGCAATGAAATGGTAAAGCATTGAATCACGCAACAATATATCCTCAGCGACTATGTGTGAACCTACATTGCAAAACCGATCGCAGTATGTTTTCATCCGATCTTGACTGAGATATCGTGACTGGAGTATAGAATCAGACTAGTTCCTGACATTGTTTCTTAGTTGACGATGTTTCACCAGACAATGTATGATCGACAGTTGTGGTCGAGTGGTCCGCTCCCAAATCAGAGGGATATTCTAAATGACATTCAAAAGCACTTTATTACTTGGGTTAGCTTACTACGTCGACTGTATATTAATGATAAAGTGTCTTATGTATTGAATAAATTATTTTACGAGCCAGATTTAGTTTAAGACTTGAGTTTAATATTAATCAAATCAATAAGTATCCAAATTCGATGCTCGTGAAATACCCAAGAAAAGTCTCTTTTACATCAAGATAAATTAATATTGTTTCCCTCCATTTTATTAACAATCTGTTAACGACGGAATTAAAGTGGAGCTTAAAGACTTCTAAAATGTCGTTAATGGTATTTAATTCCTAAAATGATAACTTCTTAATGAATTGCTTCTATACAAGTACTTACAATAGTTAGGAGAGCGAGAGGCAATTATCCTTCGTCACCCATAGCTACCTATATTAATATGTTAAAACATATTTAAAAATATTGGTTTGATTACTTTCATACACTCATTTTACGAATACGAAATATTTGTTATAATCGTTTCATTGGGGACGTTGCGTACACTCTTCTGTACTTACGAGTACTTCTCTCATGTCAATTTAAAACCTGTTGCAGATTTACGTTTTAATAGTTGTACCTACTCACTGTAATGCTGTCAATTTTGCCATTTTGAACCGACTTCTAAAAAGGATTTGAATTCAATTGTGTTTTTTTAAAATGTGTGTTAACTCATAACTTTTTACTGGTTGTACCTATTTTAATGATATTTTTATTCAAAATGTGGTGCTTGTAGTGTGGTTCGATTTAAATTTGATCTAATGACTAGCTTTTGAGCAGAGGCGGATCATCATAAAGAGCACTGGTGTAGTGCACTCCCACGAAAATTACATAGGTAATCTTAAATATATATTTCTTTATATTACATACTATTCCTACATTACATTCTTTCTATTCTACTATATACTTTCTATTTTACTATGCCTATATTGCCTTGCCTGATTGATTGCCTGATTGCGCTCCTATGAAACGAACTTTAGTACGATTCCTAGCACTGTATTCAATGAGTGCGAAAGAGAAACATCGACACAGGCTGACGCGTGAAACAAAAGATTTAGCCTAATTTGAAACACCGCTCACGAGCGCCGTAGCCAAGCCGCGGGTTCGGTCGAGCCGCACGCTACGAGAATAACCTGCCTATGTGCTGTTGCCGTTCTTATGTATATATACAGATATTGTGTGAAGAAATGTTGATAATAAATAAAACTTGGCTTTGATCGCAAATTAATGTTTTTATATATATTATTTATATAAGACAACGCGATAGTGCAACGGTTACAGCGTTGGATTGTGGCTGTTACACTAGCGGTTCGATCCCCGCACATGGCATATTATTGTGTTTGCCGTGATATGGGTGTTTATGCCTGTGTATTTTGTTTTTCCGGACCTCTGTCACAGGATATATATAGAAAGCTTCTTATTTATGAGGTTTTTGGGTCTGGTCTGAAAAAACTGTATTTATTTCATTACGCTCATGAAAAAGGTCGTAAGCGCCATATAAAACACGTCGCTTGTACTTTTTAAACCGAATTCCAAAAAGGAGGAGGTTATCAATTCGACTGTATTTTTTTATGCGTCTTACCTCAGAACTTTTTACTGTGTGGACCGATTTTGATGATTCTTTTTTTAATCGATCATCATGTAATCTCATTTATGTATATTCGTTTTGATAATTCTTTTTCTTTAAATTGAGTAACCACCTCTTTTTTGAAGTTGGTTAAAAAATCGTTTGGCTATTACGATATTGCCACCAAATATCTTCGATAACAACATTTCTATTCGTATCGATAACACGAAATATAACAAGTCTATTGAATCACGTCGTTTATATAAAAATACTCGATTCGTCACGTCTATCATCGAGCTTCGAAAGTAAAATAACTTCATCCCAAACGTTATTATGGCAACTAACGAAGTGATTTGTTGTTTTTTTTTTTATCTCGGTTACTTTATGATGTTAAAATATAATAGTATATATTTGTTGTTGACTTTACCAACTGTCAGTTAATATTTAGTGCCATTGTTGTACCTATTGAATATTGAACCTACTGAATAATTAAGGGTTTATCCCCTTTAAATATAGTAACATAAAGTTTCTATATTTTACCTACAAAACGAATTATCCCGAATTCTACAGAATATCCGGACATTTTAAACAATGCCTTTAGCGTACAAAAAGTATTTTTTTTCATCAAGCTATGACTTCGTATGAAATGTTGTTTGTGCTGTTTATAATTATACAAATTACCTAGTTAATACATAGAATGTCTAGACATTGTATATAATCTACAGTGGAGGTTAGGTAACGTATAAATATATGCATTTTAATTTTTTGAATGTTTTTATGTCAAATGCGTCTACATTATACATATTTATTTAATTATGTTTTAAAACATTGTTAACGTTAATATTACGAATAAAGAACCAGGAACAAAGTTGTAGAGACTGAACATAGCGATTCTGTAATGCAAACTGTATATTGTAAAGCGGATTTCAATATTCAAAAAGTTATATGAAACTTGTATAGATGTAAGTGTCACGTTAAATAGACGGAGCTAAATGTAGTAATATTTTCGAGCACATCTTAAATAAAAACAAAACACATGAGTTTGCAACACATGACTTGCGAAAGCCTATATCCAGCCGTGGACTGCGATAGGCTGATGTGTCGTGTGTTAAAAAAAAGGTTCCCATAGTTCTTACTTATGAATAAATTTCTTAAAAAAAAGCTTCAATCTACTTTTCTATAAAATTGAGACTTTGGATGATATAAAAAGAAAAATTGATTTATTCGAACCGCTTTTTTCAGTAAAGCGGACTCTTAACGAATTAGAATTGCAAATGATTCTTAATGAAGCGCCATTAATCTCGCGACAATAATTTATTTAAAGCAAATAAATCTAAAGTACGAAATACAAACGGCTTGCGAAAATGTCAATGCTATTTGTTTAATTCGATATTGTATCTCTATCTATATTAATATTACTAGCTGTGCCCGCGACTTCGTCCGCGTGGAATTTAAGAAAAAAGTTATTGTTCAGTTCAAAGTTATAAAATAAATAAATGTCTAAAATTATAAAAGTAATCTATGTTACTCCTTACTACATCAGCTATCCGCTAGTGAAAGTCCCGTCAAAATCGGTCTATCCGTTTCAGAGATTAGCCGGAACAAACAGACAGACAGACAGACAGACAAAATGTACAAAATGTTATTAACCAACTTCGAAAAGGGAGGAGGTTACTCAAATCGACCGTATATATATATATTTTAATATGTGTTCGGGGATAACTTCGTCGTTGATGAACCGATTTTGAGAGATTTGTAGATATCCTAAGTGTTGTACCATGATAAGCAAACCATAATCTGATGATGGGATCCCAGAGAAATCGAGGGAAACCCTCGAAAATCCGCATAACTTTTTATGTACCGTTTTTATATGTACCGTATATACATCCATATGCATTTAGTAAAAAGCGGCTTTTTTAATATTACAAATAGACATTCCAATTTTATTTATTTGTATAGATAAAGAGGATGATTGATTTTCTATTTTATGTTATTGTAATGAATGATATTAAAAGTTCTATCAGAATATTGGTACGTTACTGAGTGTCATAGACTATATTTTAACGAAAGAAAACGGAGGAAACAAAATCATGCAATGCACGTTCTATACATTACGTACGTCGTAATCAGTTTGCTTACATATAACTGGATCCAAGCTCTGATCCTTCTCCTACATGAGGAAAGAGGCCTATGCGGATATTACCTATAACCTAATATACCAATGTTTCAATGTTAATGATTCCCATTGAATGTCTTCATCTTCCTCAAAACACAGGATATTATATACTTATATACATACTTTTTTTTAAAATCGAACAACCAACTCCTGGCAACAGTGGCTTCCAACAATCTTCAGATATAACTTTTGATTTTTCGGCTTAGACGGCTTCGATAAAATCTATATATAAAAAGATAAAACGTGTTAAAAATATATAAAAAGGCTAAAAACACAAAAAAAACAAGTGTGCTTTAAAGCACACGACTAAAAGAAAACTTCTTTAGCTCCATTTAACTTATATCTTCCTCTCAATTTCCGTTCTCCTCGCCTGATCACATTCTTGTAACGCTCTCGTCACACATTCACCAGCTTACTAAAAAATAAAACAAATTTTATTTACATACATATTTAACAGCTTCCTTTTATTATAATCAAATTATAGTATATAGTTCATCATTACATAACTTAGCTGTAGTAAATTAGTTTAATAGCATACTAAGAGTTATATGTACGAGTAGATACACTAGACGGGGAAGACAATCTCGTAGTCTCGAGCGAGTTCGTGACCAAACTCTTGCGCATATACGTACCGATTGGAGGGATTTGTATGTGTGGGTGTCGCACACGTTTCCATTGCACACGATTGGTTAGCAACGTCTCATCCTAATTGGTCCGCCATTAGTGTGATAAAGTCGAATTATATCCCGAGATAAGAGTATCTACCTACTTAAAGGTTTACTTATAGATGTTTATGAGCTTTTTATTTTGAGACGATGTGTTCAGTACATGCTGTACTAATTACATTTTAACATAGGTACTTCTAGGTTGATGGAAGTGTTTTTTAAGGCGTAATTTTCAATTTAGTAATTAAATATAAGTATATTTTAATTTGAATATTAATGAATGCGTGTTGCCACCAAATTTGTTGTATTACAACCTACCTAATATTACGATAATGAGGTGTATTTTACGAAATTCTTAATATATTCCGCTGTTAGCTTTAAATTCAAGTGTAGTTTATAGAGATGGGCAAGGATTGTATATTATAAAATAATAAGGTTTACGTATGATTTGACATGGCGGTAAAAAATGATAATAATATAAGGAGGTACCTATCTCACATGGTAAGAAGGCTTTTTGAGTATGTGTTGTTTTGGATTATTCTGTAGTTAACAAAGGGTTTTATGGGAGCCGTAATCATTGAAAAGGATGACCAAGAAGTTCAAGCTGTTAAGATAAGTAGCTACACCTACGTTTTGTGATGTCAAAACGATGAACCTGCTCATGGCGATGAGCTTAGTTTTAAGCTTTGTTATCAAGAGTTTCACAGGATGGTAAATTTCCTATTAATAGATCTTTAGTATATTTTGAAACAGCATTTTATCTTTGTTTTCAATCAGCTACTTGTAGTGCGTATACTTATACATACTTTATAATTACAAGTATATTTCCCTTCAGCCCGTAATATCCCACTACTGGGCATAGGCCTCTTTCCCCATGTAGGAGAAGGATCAGAGCTTAATCCACCACGCTGCTCCAATGCGGGTTGGGGGATATATTCCTTACTATGAGCAACAATAGCTATCAGGTGTACATGATAACAACCGGGACCGACGGCTTAACGTGCTCTCCGAGGCACGCTGGGGAGACCCACAAGGACTGCACAAACACCCATACCATGGCAAACACCTGTATGGCCAATACAAATGTTTGTCATGTGCGTGGATTGAACCCGCAACCGCCAGCGCAACAGGCACAATCCATGGCTGTGACTGTTGCGCCAACGCGGCGTCTTAAGTATATTTATCGCAACCAAAACATAAGCAGTATGTAACTAAATCCTATCACGGATAATACGCTTGACATGTGAAATGTTTAAGAGCCATAAAGCGTCGTCTACACCTTTTAACAGGCAAATACTCGTAATATACGAGGACTCGTGAGCACTCCAGTCCCCAGTACTTCAAGTAATATATTGTACATCCATTAATAAAAGTCGTATACGTGTTTACAATGAGAACAGTATAAGAACTCGTTTCGTGTTTCGCAGGCTCCGCGCCGTGGCTAAATGGTTCATTCGCGGAGTCAATGCACGGGATTTCGGTTGCGTTTTTTACAGCCATGTCACATATTGCTGTTCGTGTAACTCTGTTGATACCGTATCGAACTTTGGTATTTACAGTCCTTGTAAATATTTTAAGATAGATTTTTAATAAGCACAAACATATTGACACTTTCTATCGGATTTTCAATAAAAACTTGCAGATCAGACATATGAACATTTTAGAGTACCTACATACGTTACGCAGTTGAATATGCAGATAATTTGAGGGAATATCGGTTGCTAATTATGTTAAAAGTAATAGGATTTTTATCTGACTTTAAAAAAATGAGTATGTTTTCAGATTTACAGTATTTTTTTTAAATTGAAACTTCTTTAGAACCGTTGTGATTTGAAATTTGTTTAAACGAAAATGCTTAAGGATAAACAAAACAAACACATATGTAAATGTATAGGAGAGAATGAGATAGAATACATTTATAATAGGTATTTTATATTCTCGGTGGTTAGAGATTTATTAATAATTATACTGTAAAATTTAAAATCTCTTGTAGGCTACTTTTTACGTTGTTTTAAATGAAAAAATAAAAGAAATAATACCTAGGAGTTAATTAAACTGCAAATTTTCATTAAAAATCAGTTTTATTAGAACTTAACTGACACTTAACTAGCTTATATTATTAATAATAAATAGCTATACGGTTTATTTTATAGTCATATTAGACTTAACGCATTAACGTGTATTTAATAATCTTCAATTATAAGAAACTTTATAAAAATATTGATAATAATGTTTGAATTAAAACAGAAATAACAATTTTTTCGTTATCATAAAAAAACTGTTGTTTATGGTATTTGTATTTGATAAATAAAAAAATGGTACCAAAAGTCGTAGAAAAATACGCATATATAATATAAGCAATTAAGTAAATAAAAAATATATAAGCTTGCAATATACTCGTGTTACTTTCTTGAAGACTACCTAAGACTAATTTTTTAATCAACTTCAAAAAAAAGGTGGAGGATTCTCAATTCTATATCTTTTCGAGTGTTACCGAATATCATGGCTGGGTGTACCGATTTTGATGATTTTTTTTAATCGAATGCTAAATTTAATTGATATCTGTCGTGTACTTATTAAATTATCTCTAATAATGCGTATTTAATAGACTATTTTTGGACTATCACGTTATATTACTTGTCGATGTATATTGATACCGGTTTTTATCGTTTATGAAGAAATACAATTATTATTTGTAGTTTTTGTAATATGTATGGACAGCCTTATTCTAACTATCATAGGATATCATGTGGGCGAGTAGTGCGATAATCGTGCAAAGAAACTGCATCGTAAATGCCATTAATCGTCGTTTTAATGATTTACACTCTCTTTTCAATCGTGCGACGTGTTGACGGCTCAAAACGCCGCACCAAACTTCCTCTTTCGTTCTCGTCTCCGACATATATTTTATGTAAAATGTAATCTTCTTTCTTAAGTATGTTTTTATTTCACTATTTCATATAATTGATACATGTAACACATGTTCACGTGTCAAGTCGATAAAGAATTTCTCGTTTATTCGCGTCTCGAAATTTCCATTCTAAGTTAACTTTGTATAAATCTTTTTCTACTTAATTTAAAAGGTGACTGAAAAGAAATCAGTATAATGGTACATCCGAAGATATCGTTTGTGAAAATTCGTTTTCATTTTACCATTGTTGAGATTATTTGGAATTAATTTTTAATAATGAACGATGTTTCTAAAAGAACTCCAGTAATAACTTATTTTAATTTCGACGCAATTTGATTAATTTAGACATCTCAATTTAATGATGGTTAGTTGATAAAGGAGATGGATACGATTCCATACATTCTTGGGCCAAAATGTAATGAAATGAAAATGGTATCAAATAAAGCATTTAGGCTTATTGATCCCTCGCTGAAAATTATCTATATTTTGGCTATCTGAGAGTGGAGTTATGAGAATTTTTGTCAAAGTGAGGTTATGTTACAATGTCTATAAAAAAACCCGATCACTAAGTTTTTGTAGCATTTATGTTTGTTATATTTAGTGAAAACTGTTCAGAAAATTCATTACAAATATTGATATACACTTGAAACCATAAATAAATATCTGGAATAGACTCAGAATGGCATCGGAAAACAGTAAACACGAAACGAGTGACGGACACAGTATTACTGTTATTCAGCTGTCAAAGCTGTCATTAAAAACATGATTAATTTTAAATCGATACGAAATCGATAATCATTTTGGTTTATTACATATTAATTGATATTATTGATATTAATGTAACTTCTAATAAATGTAATATCTTAAGTTAATTAACTAGTGCAAACATTTTCTTTTTGAATTCTGTAATCGATTATAGTTGAATCGATACCTAAATAATTTGATGAAAACTATCTTTCTCAATTTTCTCCGCTTCTAAATTCAGAATTGACCTGATATTTTATATTTTAAAATAAAAAAATATGAGCAATTTTTTAAACAATATCTCTACTCATTACATTTTGGCCCAAAAGTCCGCATCTCCTTTATGTTTTTCATTTAATATCATGTTATACAAATATTTATACTTTTCCATTATACTAGCGGTCACCCAGTGGTCGAAACTCGACCGTAATTAAAAATTTAAATTAAAAAGAACCAAAAAAAAAAATAGTGAAAATAAATATGTTTTTCATTTAATATCATATTATACAAATATTTATACTTTTCCATTACACTAGTGGTCGCCCAGTGGTCGAAAGTCGACCATAATTAAAAATTTAAATAAAAAAAAAAAAACAAAAAAATTGTGAAAATAAAGAACCCTTAAAAAAAAACAGTTTGACTAAAGACTACCAATAAACTAAAGAGTATAATATAAGTGTATATGTCTGTGTGTGTGTGTCAAACACATGGCAGTGTGTGTAATGTTTTTTTATTGATTTAATGTATTTTTATGCTCACTCACTCACTTCAGCCTATCGCAGTCCACTGCTAGACATAGGCCTCCCCAAGTTCGCGCCACACATGCCGGTCTTCCGCAATCCTCATCCAGCCTACACCGACAATCTTACGTAGATCGTCGGTCCAACGGTCCAATTTTTATGCGTAATTAAAAAAATATATTAGCATTCTGCACTCCTTCTCTATGTAAACTATAAGTGAACGACATTTCATACTCCGTGCAAAATTTGTAAAAAGGGGTACAAAGTTTTTGCTTCACGTATTAATATATAGAAGATGTAGATAAATGTACAAAATATCGATGTTTTTATATAAACCTGATAAATTTTAAAACACCAAAACAAGTGTTTTTGTCTCTTAAATCGTTCATTTAAATTGTCCCGTTTAAAAATATATCGTAATAATATAACTAGCTATATTATATATTATATATATATCATTACATGATTATAATGATAAAAAATAACTAGCTGACCCCGCAAACGTTGTTTTGCCATTTATGTTATTAACCCCTTAATCCTCCCCCTTTATAACTTAGGAGTATGAAAAATAGATATAGGCCGATTTTCAGACCTACCTGATATTTATACAAAATTTTATCAAAATCGGTCCAGCCGTTACGGAGAAGTATGATAACTAACATTGTGACACGAGCATTATATATATTAGATTTTGCATAACTGATTAAGTCTACGACGTTCAACTTAGTGATATGTTTCAAGTCAATATATGGGTATATGTGCAGATATATAGGCAAGATATATGTTCAAAAACAAAATTAACACAAGTAAAAAAAAAAAGGTAGAAATCAGTAAATCAGTAAAGTATTTCTCAGTAATTGCATAAAAATTGTCAAATTGAATGGAATATATCATATAACTTGCCACAAGTAACTTGCAAAATATTTGTACTATACAGTATACAGTATATATTTGGTTATCGAAAACTCGTGTGAGAACAGGGCGAGCAGGAAGAATGGTATTGCAAAAAAACCGGACAGTTTCGAACTTGTGCAACCGGTTTAACCAAATCTCACTGTACAGTGTACCATATATTCAAAAGAGAACATATATAACTACACCCTAAGACATACAAATAAGGAACAAAATTGGATAAACAATTATGTTTAGCACATCTCGATTACATAACTACATAATTAATCGTTCCAGTATTTTTTTAATTGAAATTGTATTGATTTTCAATTTATATTTGAGACAGTAAGAAGTGCTAGGTATTTATTTTTTGAAGTATTATGGGATAATTTCTGTGCTTCCATTAAATTGAGTGAAAGAAAATAAAAATGTGCATGTTTACGGTTCTTTTCTCCTATCCATTTAGGATAGATTTTCGAAAAAACATGAACATAGAGTGGAACAGACAACGTTACTTATCTGTATATATTCGCAAATTACGTATCTACTGAATATTACTGTTCATATCTAGCAGGTAAAATCACACATCACGTCACTTCACGGGTAAAATCAGTTAACTAATACTCAAGATTCTCAGATACTCACGAAAACGAATTTTGATCTATATTTATTCGGTAGTGCTTTTAGCAGAAATCAAGTTACATACTTTCAAATTGTTCGTGCAGTTACTATTTAGGTTAAAATGGAAAAAAGTTTTAAATATCCCATAAAAGGCTCACCTTGTAGGACGTAGGCTGTCTTGCAGGCCGATTTCACTAACGAGTACAATCGTGTCATTTTAAATATGAACATGTGTTAAGTTTTACATTGACTTTAATTTATTCGAAAAATAATACAAGAAAGATAACTTAATCTGATTAAAAAAAGAATAACCAAAATCGGTCCACCTATTAAAAACTATGAGGTATAATACAACAACAGTCGACGTAAAATAGTCCAGCCAATAGGCATTATTATAAATAACTCAAAAAGTACTCGTCAGATCCCGATAGAATTTAAATGAGATCACATGAAGAGTACCACCTTTTGATAAAAAAAAAACATTGATTGGTTTACCCAGTAAAAAGTTATGAGGTAACATATACATAAAAAATACAGTCGAATTTAGAACCTTCTCCTTTTTTGAACTTTATATATATATATATATATATATATATATATATATATATATATATATATATATATATATATCTAAATACATCATGTGTTCAAGAAAAATACCAAATAGGTAAGCTTATTTGATCAGTTAGGATAGTGTTCGATAATTGCAGCGTTATTAAGAGTTAAATTTTACGCTTAAGTAGTGTATTTTTAGCATATTTTTAATAAATTATTACCAAAATCCGTTTAAACGTTTAAAAGCAACCAATCGCTGAATATTACTTAAAAGCTTTACTCTCCAGACATGTCAGAAATTATTTCGCTGCATTTGAGAAAAACCAGCGCAGACAGGAAGTAAGCTTCGGGAAAATTCGTTGCAAATATACGAGAAATATTATATAAAAGCGAGGACTACTTACAAAAAGAAATGAAAAAAAAAACTTAACATTGATGTAAGTCAACAAGTATTACAGATAATGTCTTATTATCATTTGCATATTTTTATAAATGAATTAAAAATATATATTACCTTTGATTTTTCAGCTAATGAGATAATTGTATAAATCAGTATTTGGTGCATATATTTTTTTATGTAGAAGAACATTTTTGCTATCAAAGAAGTAAAGTAACTTCATCGTTCCTCATATAACCATAACTCACACAAACAAATAAATAATTATTATAAAGGTAAATGGTGCTCTTTATTTTAAATGTTTGGAACTACTAACTAGTGATGAAGATAATAATAATAATAATAATAATAATTGTCTCCATTATATACAAAAAATAAAAACTAATAAATACTACTTATAAAGAAAGATGTAAAAAGGCGGTCTTATATCCAGAAGCGCGCTCTCTTTGGGTGTAGGACATTGCATAGTATAATTGTGTTTGCTCGCAAACGAAAAAAAAACCGACTTCAATTACATCGACAAGTAATACAACGTAGATCGACGAAAAAATAGTCAAGCAACTACGCGTTATCAAAGATTACTCAAAAAGTAGTTATTAGATCTCGATAAAATTTATATGTAACCACATGATAAACATCAGCTTTCGATTAAATTAAAAATTATCAAAATCGGTACACCCAGTAAAAAGTTATTGCAGATTTTCGAGAATTTCCCTCGATTTCTCTAGGATCCCATCATCAGATCCTGGTTTCCTTATCACGGTACCAAACTAGGGATATCCCCTTGCCAACAAAAAAAGAATTATCAAAATCAGTACATCTAGTAGAAAGTTATGCGGTATAATACAACGTAGGTCGACGCAAAAAGCGTCAAGTAAAAACGCATTATTAGATATAACTCGAAAAGTAGTTGTTAGATCTCAAATAAATTTAAATGGGACCAATTGGCACACACCACCTTTCGATTAAAACAAAATTTGTCGAAATCGGTCTACCCGATCAAAAGTTCTGATGTAACATACATAAAAAAAAAAAAAAAAAAAAAAAAAAAAAAAATACAGTCGAATTGAGAACCTCCTCCTTTTTTGGAAGTCGGTTAAAAAACGGTAGATAAGTTTACACTGAGAATGACCAATAGTATAGCCTGCGTTAATTGAAATTTATGTTGTATGAATTTTTTCGAATTGGATGTACAAAAATGTATGCATAATGTATGCATGCTGAGTTTAGCATATTCAGATTTATAAATGTAATAAAACAAAGGCAAGTTACATGTAATTTAGCATTCAATGTATTAAAACGTTAACAATAAATAAATAATGTGTAGTCAACGTACGTAAGTGCACCTTGTAAAGAAGAATACACGATAAATTTTTCACCCATACACGGGGCGATCTATGTACAGTGACGTCATAATTAAGAAATATCTAATTAGCTTGACAGTATGTGCGTTTGAACGCAGTGGCTAGCAATCCTATTACCTCATTAGCTTGCCATCTTTGTAGAATTCCAGTGCGTCTAGTTCTTAAGATGCTTCGAGCGCTCTATTTTATGCACTGAATGGGTACACACGAAAGTTGTTTACATGCAATTACGCGGCGATTTGATATTTTGAATTTGGAAAATAAATTCATTGTTCGTTGATATTATTGCATAATTTTTTTTATTGATACAAAATAAGACACAGACTTGATTCAGTGACTTTGTTATTGTCTTCTGAGACATAACTAACATAGTTGTTAAGAATTTTTGATTTTAATCTTGATTTTAGTTTTGATTTTTGATTTTTGGTTCTAATTTTGAATTTATATTGAAAACGGTGATAATTTGTGATAATTTAATATATTGTAATTTTTCAATTTGAATATAAATTCTTGAATATATCATTATTTTTAAGCTTTTTATTGATTGATTTTTGATTTTAGTTTTTATTTTAATTTAGATTGAATTTTAATATTGACAAACAAAAATATGGACATATGTCTGAAATAAATAATAATAATAATAATAATTATTCATAATAATTATTATTATTATTATAACTAACTAAAATAAAGAAACAAGTTATATATCTAATGATTGTTACTGAAAATAAAATCGTACGATCCAATTTCAAAAATATGATATAATATATAATTAGTAATATATTTTATGAAAAAAATCAAATTAACTATATACAAAAAAAATAGTTTTTGTAAATCGGAACTAACACTAAATCTACGAAAGAGGTCAAATTACTCTGTTGAAATTGAAATCAAAATCGTAAAAAAATAGGTTTTAATTTTTTTAATTTACTGCACAACTTTTTGCATATTATTAGCAGCATAATAAGTAATAGTGCGATTTTATCACATATTTGTTTTCTATTTTATCATCTATGACAGTCTATAATAACTATTTATATTATTACAGTAAAACGTCGCATTTATTACCGATTTCTTATCACGTATGTTTTACAAGCAATGTTTCTCCGTGACGGCTTGCTCCTCGCAGAAATTCTAATTAGCTGATTGTAACAGAACAATTCCTTTGGCCAGGTGCGACAGTTAGATTAAAAGTTAAGAGGAATGTTAAGGAGGTGAATTAATCCCTTTAAAGCAGTAATTTAAACCTAAAACTACTTGGCGTATCAATTATGAGACATGATGAATACACGGTTTTAAAAGGAATACTACGATTTACACTCTTATATTTTTGTTACTAGCTTTGCATTTTCTATACAGTTTAAAATTATAGTGCATATTCGAACAAACTTTTACTTTATAAGTAATATGAATCTATAAAGTTGTGCTTAAAACTGTAAATGTAATTTATTTATTTATTTTATTTTATTTTCCAAACAAAAGAATAAATTGTATTTTAATAAGCAATTATCAAAATTTATCAATGGGTCTAAGATTTGATATCAGATGGTTGGGGAGAAAAGCTTATAAATTAAACATTAGTTCATAAATAAATTAACAATTAAATTCTTTCTTAGTAGAAAAACTTATGCAAAAGGATAGATTGCAACAGAACTTAGGATATTTAGTTTTTTTTTTTAAGTTTTATATGTACACATATACTTTTTTTGTGATATAGCAGGATTCTGCTCAAAGTTTGAAGCAGGAGGTAGCCTGAGGTAGGTTAGGTTAAGGATAGGTCTACCTACCGAGAGTAAGGTTGGCAACGTGCTTTCAATGCTTCTGGTATCGCAGGCGTCCATAGTCTACGATAACCATTTACTATCAGGTGCACCGTATGCTTTTTTGCCACCCTAGTATTGTAAATAATACACATGAACATAGATATATACATATATACATATGGACAATACATAACAAGTTGCAGTATAACAGTATATATACCCTTTATATTCTATTTAATAGTGATTAAGTGCGGACTTCGGTAATTTCGCTGATCCATCACTCAATGACGTCAATAATATCAATCATATTCTGAATACGAAATACTAATCACCTATTGAAGTCTATAGAGGTTGAGGCTGTAGAATGCAAATGAAAAAGTTATAAAAGGGTTTATTTAATTACTTTCTAATACCTTTATAATTCCGTCAATTTAATAATTTAAAATTTATGTATGTATACAGTTCTGTTAACTATTTTTAGGTTTTATTTCTTATTGCCAAATTCAGTGTTACAAACATCGAATTGAAATTTAGAATTCAAATAAATCAATACATATAAAAATGTAACGGATCGCTGTCTGTACACGGAAGACATATGAGAAAAAAATATTATTGGGACATTTATCAACGCAAATAGCACCCAAAACAATGATTGTTAGAATTTTTGTTTGTTTGTCTGTGCTTTTGTGCGCGCTAATATCAGAAACGGATTTTCCGATTTAGATGTGGTTTTCACTAATATATTATGGTAAGCTTCACATAACATTTAGTGTTTGTTTCATGTCAATCGGTGCATAAATAAAAAAAGTGCGTGCGTACAAAGTACACATGTCAGAAGTAAAACTTCTTTGGCAAACTAATTTTTAAGCCTGACAAAAACGTTGCCGTTTCAGCAAAACGTTGCCGTTTCATCAAAACGTTGCCGTTTCATCAAAACGTTGCCGTTTCATCAAAACGTTGCCGTTTCATCAAAACGTTGTCGTTTCATCAAAACGTTGCCGTTTCATCAAAACGTTGCCGTTTCATCAAAACGTTGCCGTTTCATCAAAACGTTGCCGTTTCATCAAAACGTTGCCGTTTCATCAAAACGTTGCCGTTTCATCCGTAAACATTTTACCCTCGTGCGCCTAAAGAAGTTTCACTTCAAAAAGTTATGCCAATCTAAAGAATTAAGTTGGACATGTAAGTATCCAAAACGTGGACGAAGTTACAGGCACAACTAGTACATCTAATACATTTTAATTAAAACGTGATGAATCGAAGTAAATATGACGTAACTGTTTGTATACAGTTAGGAAAGTATATAATAGATGGAATCAGAAAATACGTTAGACGTAATTTCGTATTACATTGGAAATTCTTCCGAATTAAGTCAACCGTTCATACGAATAAAACATGGAATTTTGATGTTATATCAAAACACGTAAGGCGTATTTTCATGTATATTTTATAGAAAATTTTGTTGTCATGGGTACTAATGGATCACACTCGCATACCAATAAAATTCGTGGCTTCCGCACGGCTATTATGTAACAATTTACATCGATACATTTTGTAACAACTCTTACATTGCTTTTTGATCATAATACAATTTCATTACAAAGTTCATTAAATAAGCAATGTATACAAAATTGGTTGTGCTGTTGTATTAAAATGTTCGAGTAGCGCGTGTTTGGTAGACGCAATGTTACCGCTTGGTTTCCGACAGTCATCAATTAACCGTCGCTGGTCCAGCCGGTTTCTCCCAACGCGCAGACATCACTACATGTACGTATGTACGTGAAACTTGAAAAAATGTGGTAAATGGTGTACTTATCGATCATTCTTATCGACTGTTATAATGGTGGTAGATTATATAATTGTTGCCTCTTAACTTACAATTATGTGTCTCTTTTGAAATATTTGATCTTTTTGTCTTTGTACAATTGTATAATTAAATTATAGAGAGAATAAATAATACAGATGTTATATCATACATTTATAAATTACACGATTAATTTCATTCCTCTGGAAATTGTTCTTATTTATTTCGAGGCTGATTTATGAAAAAAGAAAACCCACATCATTTAATTTTTTAAAAGATAAGTGCAACAACACAACAAACACTTAGAATCATTAGAAATATTGAATATCTTTCTTTTTTTTAATTGAAAGAAGCGTACTGGATTAAATTTCAAATACTTCTCGTCCTCTTTTCAAACGACTTCAAAAAAAGGAGGACGTTACTCAATTCGACCGCATATATATATATATATATATATCGTGTATGTTCGGGGATAACTCCGTCGTTTATGAACCGATTTTGATAATTCTTTTTTTGGTGGAAAGGAGATATTCCTAGTTTGGTACCATGATAAGGAAACTAGGATCTGATGATGGGATCCTAGAGAAATCGAGGGAAACTCTCGAAGATCCGCATAACTTTTTAATGGGTGTACCGATTTTAATAATTTTTAATTTAATCGAAAGCCGATGTTTATCATGTGGGCACATTTAAATTTCATCGAGATCTGATTACAACTTTTGGAGTAATCTTTGATGATACGTATTTACTTGACTATTTTTTCGTCTACCTACGTTGTAATTACTTGTCGATATAATTGAAGTCGGTTTTTCTTCGTTTTCCCGCAAACACAATTATATCCTAATTATTCTAAGACTTTAAAAAATTACTCTTATACCAATTACATTTGTCTTGTAAATTGTCTCCGAAGTATTTATTGAAAATGTTTTGTGTAACAATGTCAAAATATTTGAAGGCATAACTTACGACTGTATCTCGATCACGATTTTGATACGAATCGGTTTGACGTAAGACACTATCCCGGGGTCTTTGTTATCGGACATGCATAACTTGAGTATCTTTGAGATAAGTGTGAATAAGCATTTCCTAGACGAACACTATCCAACAAAGACACTATCTTTGACTTCTATCATGCAGGGTAGTTAGGTTCAAGTCTATCAGTTACTAAATGCTATGCTTTTTGGAATATATGAAGAATTATTTATGTCATAAACTTGAATCCTCACAGGATAAATATATTTTTAAAATATTGGCATGGATATAGATACTTTTGAAATTTATTTTGATAGAAATTCTTTTTTATAACAGCATATCGGATTAACACGAAGCCGAAAATGTTGGGTAACATGTGATAATATGGTATATTCGATTCAGAATGAATATTTTTTAGTTTTCCAAGAGCTATTTAAATAAAAAATAAAACAGATAAATAATTCTAAGCCTTTGTTGGACAAAATATCAGATTTTACAATTCCATTGCTGTGAATTTACTTAAAAATGTGTAGGACATATGAACCAAGGTTAAAAATAAAATTTTACGAGCGATCTTTTTCTATATGTTATTTATAATATAACAATTTTATTGTGACTTATCAAATTTCATTAGCGACATATTTGGCATTAAAAATACATAAAATACTCCCCACAAAGTTACGATATGTATTTAGCCCTTTTTATTGAAAGATAATCATACCGTAATATTTTGGCAAACATCCATTGCGAGTCGAAATCTATCCTACATATAATATTAAATCGTAAAAATAAGAAACATCTCTGATTATTATTTGAAGAAAGTTGCAAAATGTTAGGTTATAAATAGTTTTATAAAGATCGCGCAATCCGACCGAATGAAACGAGCTCGCTCTAACAGCCTTCTGTCCCTGTTGGTAATAAACACTTAAAAGTAGTCTTGGTAGTGGAAATATCAAGAAGAGGGAGCCTTTACAGCCAGGACTTGGGATCATTGCAGTTAAGTTAAAACTTAGTAATGGCTACAAAAGTTTTGTACAAAATACTTTAGTTTTGTACAAAAAAAAAAACCAACTGTTCGCTCCAACTGTGCTCGTAGATCCATTTCGGGTAAACCATAGACAGATGCGTACGTCTACCTTATAACAACTGTCTTTTGTTTGAGCTTAAAAACTGTTGAAAGTGACAAACTTACATTGATATATAAATCAACTAGCTGTGCCCACGATATCGTCCGCGTGGTACTTAACAAAAAAAGTTATTTTTCAGTTTGCATTGTTGCATAAAACAAATAAATTTTTACAATAAAAGTAGCCTAAGTTACTCCTTATTACATCAGCTATCTGCCAGCGAAAGTGCCGTGAAAATCAGTCCAGCCGTTTCAGAGATTAGCTTGAACAAACAGCCAGACAGACAGACAAAAATTGTAAAAAATATTATTTTGGTAGGTATATGTACCGTGAATATATCTATATTAATTTAGTAAAAAGCGGTTTTTTTATTATTACAAACATACATTCCAATTTTATTCATTTGTATATATATATAGATTTGTAACAAAATATCATCTATGCCCACCGTTAGGCAAAAGCTAATAATGTAAAAGCATTTGAATCTTAACGCCAATGGTTTGTTGGTTTAATACAACTCAAATTATTTCCTTTAATAACACATGAAAGTTAATTCATCAATTACCTTAATACGAGATTACTTAAGCACTTTGATGTCAGCTATATTCTATGAAAATGTATTATTAAGCAAATATTACATTCAAGGCTCGTTACTTGTCTGTTTAATAATATTATTTCACTTTCAAGCGATACAAAGCTAATTCAATTAATTCGCTAAAGTAAGTGCACCATATACTTGTAATGTCTGGAATTTCTACGCACCCGCAGATTTAGTGCAGCCATTTCAGTACACAGAATATACATTACACGATATAGTACATGCCTCTTTTGCGTGCTATTGGTGTTTCGTTTATTTGTGACAGTGTTGGAATGTTACATTCAAGTTATAGGCTTGTGCGTTTGGCGTGTATCCTTTTACAAGTTGGAAATATTTATGTTTTTGCGTGTTATTGAAGTCTCATTTAGATTTGTAATCGTTTTTAATTTGGTGCTCTTGTTAGTTAGCATTTAGAATTAATCTTTGGAATATTTGGTCTTCTTCTTCTTCTTCTTTGCCTAGCTCTTTCCTATTTCATTTGGGACGGCTCTCCGTATCATGTGCCTCCAGGCAACTCGGTCCTGGGCCGTTTCTTTGTTGACTTGGGATTCTTTGCAATATTTGGTATCATATTAAAAATATACTTTTGGATCTGGCAAATAATGTGGTTTATTAGACACTCGTCTGAAGATGATTCTCATATGGGATTATTTAGAAGTCTAAGTATAGGCATAATTACAATTTTGTAAATTAAACATTTAAAATATTTAATTTCATATCTCATTTCAAACAACTATTTATAAGAGATAAAACTTAAAATTCCATCTTAGCTCAACACACTAAACACTTTATGGCATTTTACTGCTCCTAGACCCGTCAGTTTTGATTCTATAACTGGCTCGGGTTGTTATTTAATTTTAATTAGATACTCGGATGATAGAAACGAAGTACATTTTTGTATCAAAATGGATATTTAGTGCTGGAGATCTGATGACTTGTTAAGTTTGTTCCCGATAGCTTTACTAATTAATTCCTAATCATATTCTGATTCCGATAAGAAACGATTTACTCCCAAAATACAGTTTAATCTAATCTGTTTCTTTCTTATACTGTTTTTGGTAATTAGAAAAGTAGCAGAAGCAGCTCTAGTCAAAGTTGTCCTACTCGTATTAGGCTATTACTGATTTATTTGGTTTTAAAGATTACGCCAATTTAACGGTAATTTAATATTCGACGAATTATTTACAAAGAGAAAAATATCTGATATATGAAATGAAGTTTTACACATTGCTAATAAATTCAGCCTGTAACATCCCACAGCTGGGCATAGACCTCTTTCCTCATGTAGGAGAAGGATTTATTAATATATACTTTAAATCCCTAAGAGAACTATCTTTTTAACACTATTTTAATAATAATATGCTATTTAAAAGATACCATATTTTACTACAGTAGACATTGGTTCTAGTAGTTTGAACATTTTGTCTAGACTTTTTATTCTTTTTATAGATTTTAGATCGCTTAGAATATTACGGTTTAATGTTGCCTAAATTTAATATATGGGAAGACTATAAATTTTTTCAATACTAATAAATCATTTATTTGCAAGAATATTTGGTTTAAAATGTATATATATATTCTTTATAGCACTTTAAAAAAATACAGTTATTTGTATACAAATTTAGTTAGCAACGGTGGACTTATCTCTAGGAGAGATGTCTTCCAACCAACCTGTAGTAGTGGAACTAATGTTACATAGCAGGCTAAGGGAGTGCAGTAATGTAGACATCACACAGATTCTTGAAAATAAAAATCTAATTAAATAATATTCATAACATCATGCAATATACATATACATACTACATATAATATACTCTCATACACACCACTACTTATATAAGAATATACACATAAATATTACATATATATTTATATAAAATACATACATATTATACAATACACAGTAAAAGTAACATCAATGACAAAATATTTACAGATTATTTTGAGCGAGGAGATGTTGTTTCAGCTTTTTTTTAAAGGTATAGATAGAAGGACTAAGTTGGATATATTTAGGAAGTTTGTTCCAGAGCGATACACCATATACCGAAAAAGAGTGCAAGCAGAATTTGGTGTCGCTCTTCGGTACGAAATGAAGTTTTACACATTGCTAATAAATTCAGCCTGTAACATCCCACAGCTGGGCATAGACCTCTTTCCTCATGTAGGAGAAGGATTTATTAATATATACTTTAAATCCCTAAGAGAACTATCTTTTTAACACTATTTTAATAATAATATGCTATTTAAAAGATACCATATTTTACTACAGTAGACATTGGTTCTAGTAGTTTGAACATTTTGTCTAGACTTTTTATTCTTTTTATAGATTTTAGATCGCTTAGAATATTACGGTTTAATGTTGCCTAAATTTAATATATGGGAAGACTATAAATTTTTTCAATACTAATAAATCATTTATTTGCAAGAATATTTGGTTTAAAATGTATATATATATTCTTTATAGCACTTTAAAAAAATACAGTTATTTGTATACAAATTTAGTTAGCAACGGTGGACTTATCTCTAGGAGAGATGTCTTCCAACCAACCTGTAGTAGTGGAACTAATGTTACATAGCAGGCTAAGGGAGTGCAGTAATGTAGACATCACACAGATTCTTGAAAATAAAAATCTAATTAAATAATATTCATAACATCATGCAATATACATATACATACTACATATAATATACTCTCATACACACCACTACTTATATAAGAATATACACATAAATATTACATATATATTTATATAAAATACATACATATTATACAATACACAGTAAAAGTAACATCAATGACAAAATATTTACAGATTATTTTGAGCGAGGAGATGTTGTTTCAGCTTTTTTTTAAAGGTATAGATAGAAGGACTAAGTTGGATATATTTAGGAAGTTTGTTCCAGAGCGATACACCATATACCGAAAAAGAGTGCAAGCAGAATTTGGTGTCGCTCTTCGGTACGTCGAGCATCGTAGTGATGCAAGACCGCTTAGAACGTATCTATATATATATATATATATGTAATCTTTAAGAAGATTAATATCACGGTCTAGACCCTCCCGTCTACCCGTATTTCACTTACCTTCAATTCTGATGCGGTATTGGTATTATTAGATCATAAATACTGATCTGAGTATGCATCAATTCTAGTAATTCTAGTAATGATAGAGCAGTTTAACGATAATTGTATAACGTAAACATTCTTAAGCTTAAGTACAAAGGGTTAACCTTAGTTACGAATGGATAGGATCTAAAAATTTTGTTTAGTAAATTTCTGTATTAAAAAAAAAACAAAAATTACTATAATTTTAGAAGTAAATCTTAACGAATTCTGTATTATATTTTACGTCAAAAAATAATTGAAAACTTTGATTTATTTTTTTAACGAGTAAGACTTAATATACATATATTTAAAAAACAGCGGTTATCACAAGGAACTTACGGAAAAAGTTTTTAAACATGAAGCACAAGTGTTTGAAATAATTTTTCTCATTTAATATACTTAAAATTTTCCAAGCCCTTTTATGTGTGAAAATTTTTGTCTCTTAATTAACAAAGTTTGATAACTTTTATTTAGAAGTTAATGCCTTAAAAATAAGCCGATTTTTTGGGAAAATGTATAAAAGTCTTAATTGTGTTTATATTTATGTCTGTTTTTTGTATTATTTCAGCTTATCAGGTAAAAATTTTGTTGCTTTCTTTGTCTAAAAATTTTGTTTTACAGTTTAGATTCCATTAACATTATAACTAAGCATCAAGATTGAGCAAAAACATATTTTTGGTTAAGAAACAAATATCACTTGAAATAAGACTTTTGTAAAATGAAAAAATAAATAATATTGTGCACACTATATTATTTTTCATCATATCGTCGTGTTGCGCATTGTTCGTAATGACAAAAGGCAGTTAATAGTAGGTTTATTTTTTAATATTTATTTATCAGTGTTGTAATAAATTGTATTAAAACCTGAGAGACCAATAATTTTAAAACGTGTTTATTTATAGTTTGAAATTGTATATAACAATTGAAAATATCTAGTTATTGCTATTAATACGCAAATATTTATTTCACGTGTTTAGTTACGCTTTAATTCATTCGACGCTTCAACGAAGTTGCCGACTGTAGTCTGCGTGCTCTTCGACTGTAAATTAGCTCAATTTCTTCGACTACCCTCAAAACATTTTATGATCTAAACTAATAGTATAAAGCTGAAGACTTGGTTTATTTTACGTCCACGCTGTCATCTCAGGAACTATTGGTTCTAATTGATTGATATTTTTTGTGTTGTCTATTTACCGAGGAAGACTATATAATGTTTTAGTACATTTATTTTGGTTGGTAAAATTTCGGCTACAGTTAGTTCTTATTATAAATCTAGCTACATGTTGCAATAACATAATTAGCAGGTACAATATTGTCAGATGCGCTTCATTTTTATTAAATTTTTGTACATCGGATTAAACGTTAAAACTTTATGATTCTTAAAGTCAATTACTATCTGTATTAGTCGACGGTCACAAGTTTTAATCGTCCAGATCAACTTTTGTCATAAACCTTAATGAAATGACTTCTTTAGAGAATTCATTTGTATCTAAATTTTTTACTACCACAATATATACTTGAATCTCTCCACTAATATGCGTTTTACTTGTAACTGCCTTAGTGGCAGTTATTTTAATACAAAATATTTTAAAATTAATATTATCTTTTGGTACAATAATAGTTTGCTGTGTGGTTACGGCAGTAAGAATATAGCCACGCCCTCTCTTCCCGTGGGTGTCGTAAGAGGCGACTAAGGGATAATACAGTTCCACTACCACCTTGGAACTTATAAAGCCGACCGATGGCGGGGTAACCATCCAACTGCTTTGAAAAACACAGGCCGAAGACGGGCAGCAGCGTCTTAGGTGCGACAAAACGAGCCCCGCGGTCACCAACCCGCCTGCCCAGCGTGGTGACTATGGGTAAAACACATGAGTTCACGCCGAACGAATTTTGGAGTGAAATTGTGGACGCCAGAAGTGGACAGCTATAGGCTGAAGTGATTTTCAAACAAAACAAACAATCGTTATTACTAAGAAAATGCGCACAAACGAAAATAACACCAATTAAATTATCATCACCATCACTTTATACACCAAGTAAATAAAATATACCAATACCACAGTATCCTTGAAATTATTGTGCAATGCACCACACAAGGTAAAACGAAAAAAAAATATTTAGCGAAAAAAAATATTAAATCATTTAATGACCTTTCATACAAATGATTAAATCATTAAATAACCTACTAGCCCTTCAATGTTAAAATTATTGCACAGTTCTTGATTACGTGCCCTAAAATAATAATTGATTGCCAACAATAATTACTATGTACAATTTTTTTTATATCAATGTTATTACTTTATCAACCACGTCATTACAATTCTTTATTTCTCCTCTTGCAAACCGACAAACGTCTTCACTTATATGTAATTGGCTAGTAGATGTTACTTCATTCACCCATTTTATTGGATTTCTTTTATTACCCCGTTTTAAGAAAAACTTTTTTTCATGTATGGATTTAAAGTGTATTGTGCAGTATAGAATAAATAAATTGTTAAATTGAATTAACAAAACTTTCCTTATTTGCTTCATATATATTTGTATGGTCTGTTTGGTGAAACAAATCTCCGGAATTTGCGACGTGACCGCGACCGCAGCCGACCTGTGACGTCACCACACAAATATTAGACCGGAGCAGGCGCAGGCGGCTCACATGAAACCTAAAGTCTGCATTCACTGAACGAGATATACGTGATATAGCAATTTTTCCATTCAATCATAGTAAGAAAAAATTGTTTTTTTTACCTGTAGAGGTCAGAGAGTAGTAAAAAAATTGCAAGAGAAGTGCATTTTTATACTGCGTGAATAGGCAGTGCAGGTTTAAGCTAATTTTTAACCGACTTCAAAAAAGAAGAATTTTACTCAATTCGACCGTATATATATGTATATCTAACTCTGTCGTTTATGAACCGATTTTGATAATTCTTGTTTCGTTGGAAAGGAGATATCCCTATAGTTTGGTACCAGGATCTGATGATAGAATCCCAGAGAAATCGAGGGAAACTCTCGAAAAGCCGCATAACTTTTTACGGTGTGTACCGATTTTGATGATTTTTAATTCAATCGAAAGTCGATGTTTATCATGTGGTCACATTTAAATTTCATCGAGATCTGATTACAACTTTTGGAGTAATCTTTGATAATGCGTATTTACTCGACAATTTTTTTGTCTACCTACGTTGTTTTGCTTGTCGATATAATTGAAGGCGGTGTTTCTTCGTTTGCCTTCAAACACAATTATACATCTAAAAATATATCTGTAAATTACGTATTGTGGATAATAATATGACAGAGAGAAAACATAGCGATTTTTTTCATAATTGAAAAAATATTCTCAACTAGCTGGGTCCAGCGGTTTCATCGGCGTTAATTTGAGGAAAAAACGTACTAAAATTTCATAATATCATGACACACACAAACAAATTATTTTTCAATTCAGTTCCTGAGATTAAAAAAAAAGTATTCAGCTTTACACTATTATCATAAGTGATAAATCAATAGATATTGTCCTTACCATCTTGATTAATAATTTTATATATTTATATAAGCAAAAAACACGTGAAATTATAGTGCCACAAATTGTATATGTCTATTATATAAAAATAAATATTATAATCATTTATAGTCAACATTTCAACAAGATTTGCATCTATTGTATCCTCGCCCTTTCTTCTACTATACCACGTAATTGTATATTTAGAGTTGTCACTGCATGATCACGAATTTTACAAAGATTTTTAAATTTTTGGAAAAATCTAAAGTAGGACAAAGAAGTAAATAAATGTTTAATATTTCGTAATGGTTTGGTCGCAGGTGTGTTTCTACTTGCAGATTTAGTTGAAGTCGTTAAACGCACGTGGTTTAAAATGTTTAAGTATAATAACATTTTATATTAAAGTATAATAAATGGGATGACAGTTTGTCTCTTTGGATAAATATGAGTATGAATATGTTTTACTGGTACATCTGTATCAGAACGTAAATTGTTCGAATAAGGGTGGTTAAAAATTTATGCAGGATGAGGCTAAAACGATTTTGCATTGGATGTCTGATGACGACGAATTACCAAAACTTTTATACATTTGCATAAACATGACAAAAGTTAAGACACACGGGAATATATTGTTGAATCTATAATGCAGATCCACAGCATATATCTTGCCAGTTAGAATTCAAATGAAGCGTTAAACATGTGCCTACATTTATTTATTTTTACGTCTATTTCCTACAGGATGCTATTTGCATTTAGAACAGTTCTTCGACATTGAATTCCGTATTTTATGTACTAAGATTTAAAGCGTGGACGCTGGGTAAGTTATACCGACAGTGATATGGAGATCGCACTACTTAAAATAAGAAGAAATTTTTTGTGTAGGCGATGTACATAAAATTATTTAACGACGTGTTTTTCGTGTGAAATTAATTATAATTACAAATTACTATTAACGTGCCGTTTTTTTTTACAAATTCTAAAAACGTACACGGAAAAAGGGATCAAATTAATATTTTTATGCCGTGTTTTGTAATTAAAAGAAATCCTAGACCAGTTTGTGAGTTTATTATGCTATAATTGAATATGTTATATGTTCTAAATTTGATTGTTTCGTCGGTCGGCGACCTCCAAACGAGCGGACGAAAAACCGCCAGGCGTGCAGTCGCAGGCACTCATTCATATTATACAAAAGTTATACAATGCTTTATATAAAAATGTCAGAATATTTAAAGGCATAACTTACGACTGTTTCTCGATCACAGTTTTGATACGAATCGGTTTGGCGTAGGACACTATCCCAGGGTCTTTGTTATCGGACATGCATAACTTGAGTATCTTTGAGATAAATGTGAATAAGCATTTTCTAGACGAACACTATCCAACAAAGACACTATCTTCGATTTCTATAGTGCAGGGTAATCAGGCTCAAACCTATCAGTTACTAAATGCTATGCTTTTTGGAATATGATTATGAAGAATTAGTGTAGGAGTGAATCCACTCCAGTAGAGATTAGCGTACCACGGAGGTTTCCTCTTGTTGATTTTTGAATTATTAAGTTCTAAGGTGCTCTTAAATCCTCAGGTCTATCATTAATAAAAGCCTTTTAAAATACGTGTTCTATTTTACGAACTGTCTCCATTTCTAAGAGCATAAAGTACAATTTGTAGGCTTTATAATAAGTATTTTTATTCTTAAAAAAAACAACAATGATTAACCAAAATGGCGTAACAAAACATTCACTCCGCCTCCCTTACAATTTTTTAAATTTGTAAATTCACGCACCACTTCGGACGTTTAGTTTTTAAATATTTTTAAAGTTTAAAATCAAATAAAACATTGTAACTTATATTTTTAGTAGATTTTTTATTATATTATTTCGGCTAAATTTCTACTATCCTTATTAATCCTAACAAATCCCAACAATAATCTTTCAAAGAGTGTGTTTACAGTATGGCGTAAATAGTACATTTTATATCAATAACATTTCCTTTAAATATTAAGTTCCATTCTTTATGTAGTCGCATCAGCATTATATACATTAACAAGCATCAATACCTATAGCCTATGGGGTATCTCAGACCGCATTCCTGGACCCACGCCCGCGACCCGCAACCCGCTCTTACCACCGACATAATAAAAACCTTAAAAAAAAACAATCCAATCTTAATCCAAACAGATAAAGCTCAAATTACATTGACTGAAATAATTTCAAGAGTGGTCATAAGATGGTCAGCTGACAGTTCATTACAAAAATCACTTGGCCCTTAAGGCCAGGGACTAAAGTGTACTTTTGTTTCTAATTTGCTTTTTGACGGCAGAATGTTGCTACGTGAGACGTCTGTGGAGAATAGTTTAAATTTTTCGATCTTATGTCGTTCAAATAAGGCTTATATTCCTGTGAGTTTAAGGGATATAATTTTTTTTTAATCGAGTACACCACGAAGTCGTTATTTTTTTCTCAGCGAAACCGCGGAAGAGATTAATTTAAAACAAATAAACCATAGTTCAACAAAGGTAGTGGTTTGTGTATCGTTAAAGTTGATTATTGTCAAATATAATTACGTCAAGTTAACATTGCAAAAGGGTAAATTTGTTTGGAAGACATACAAAAATAGATTTTTTCTATCGTAGTAATTAATACCTTAGATGTTCAATGAAACAAAGTTTTAATCGCATTTCTAATGTAAGCTTTATACATTTTAGTCTTATATTTTATTATTATATTTTGTATTTATATAGATAAAGAAAGAGAACTGGCGAACCACATCGTCCACATCAATCACTACTCTACTTTCTAAGGAACATTATATCTGTATATTGCATTTCATGATCAGTAACAGAATAGATAATGTCTTAGAAATGGCATCTTGGTTTTAATTATTTTTAGTGTAATCCGAAGTTTTAAACACAATTATAAATTACAAGAAACATGACCACTATCATAGGCAATTTTTTTCTAAGTCTTCTTACGTCTTCGTATCGTATTTCTAATCACTGAAAAATTGAAATCAGTTTTTTCGTTTGCGAGCAAACACAATTATTGTTACTTATAAAACTCAATACTTTGTTTCCTATTGTACTTCTTTCACATTCCTGTATAACGCCCAAAAATATAGACTAAATTTTAATCAACTTAAAAATAGAAAAAGTTTTATGTTCGTTATGCATTTTTACGTTTTCAGTCAGTTATGAACTAATTCTAAAACATTTTTTTTTGTTTCAATTGTTATACTTCAGAGATGATCTCATGTTCAATTACAGATAGAATTCTTCAATGATTGTTAGCAAATTGGAAGTGGTTTGAGATTGTTGCTGCTGGTAGTTTTTACATTTAAAAATGACCACTTCTACTAAAAATATTAAATAATAATTTCTGAAATAGTTCTAAGTTATTTAAGTTGTGAATGTAATTGTACATATAATATTACTTTTAATTAAAAAAAAGCTGTACAAAAAAAAGTGCGTGCGTACAAAGTACACATGTTAGAAGTGAAACTTCTCTGGCAAACTAATTTTAAGTCTTGTTTATATTTATACAAATTAAAAGCTTTAGATTTCCGTTCCAGAGCCATCTAGTTAGTTTGCAATGTAATACTATCGATATTAATGTAACCTTTGTAGTTTCTATAGACCACGCTAGGTGGCTCTATTATTCGACAAAAACGTTGCACATCTTCGTGACGCTAATATTATTATTATTGCGTTTCACCCTTAAAAAAATTAACCTCATGTGCCTAAAGAAGTTTCACTTCCAAAAAAAGGGGGGGGCTTTAAGCCACACGATTGAAGTAAAACTTACGAAAAGTAACTCCATCTCTTTCTATCTTCCCTAACTTATATCTCCATCTCAACTTCCGTTCGCCACTTACTCCCAAGTCAAGCGTGCGTAAAGAAGTTTTCCTTCAATAATATTTTTGTTTTTGTTCATTCATTCTATATTTCGATTTGATTCATTATATATTTATTATTTAAATCTCAACGCTGCCCATTCTTAAATATTACACGAGTTATTGTAAGCTGTAAAAAATCAATTACCCAACATAAAATTTTAATTTACAAAGACATGCATTAGACATTAAAACATCCAATCCTTTTAATGATCTGTCTCTTTCTCTTTATAACGAATAGAAGAAGATAACAATAACTTTAAAAATTCGTCGCTCATATTGCAACTGCTCCATAAAAATTCGTAATAGATCCTTGGATTTAATACGTCTATAAAAGTTTTGTACCCGACTATCATAAGTCAGGTTCTAAAACGCAAAATAGATTTAAACAATAATGTACAGTAAATTACTAACATAAGGAACACATTGGCTTGTATCGTTTGTATCTATGTTAACCGAAGATGAGTTAATATATTTTATTCTATAATAATAAATTTATATTATTCGTATTACCAACGTATACTTTTATTGCTTAAAAGAACATTCCTCAATCTGAATCTTAATTTTATGACGCAATTAATACTAAAATATTTAGAAACACATCTAAATCATTTAGAAAAAATTAAAGTCGTTCTACTTATAAACGAACATCTGTTATCTTAAGTAGCTTTCAATATAAGATCTTATCAAAATTTATCTCAAAAAATACTAAACAGATTTTGATTCGATTTTAATTTATAGTTGATTCGAGTGGAAAATTTATCAATTCATTCATTAATCAATTTTTTACTGTTTATAGGTATTTACTTTTTCATTTTGGGATTCGATAAGACATCCTTTATTTTTTAATCGTTGGTGACGTACTTGTTGTGGAGAGTTTGACTTTGGAGTTGGGAGGAAGACATTATCAAGAAGTCAATCTATAATAAATCAGGTCAGTGTTGCAAACGTTTTCTAGATTTTGGGACATGTATTCACTAAAACCTAATATTTACTCGATTTATATGATAAAATCTTCGTTAATGAGTAATCAACCTATAAAGAAAAGTTGCATTTTTTTCAAAATGGCTGCTGTGTGGCTTGACACTATTTTGCTGAACAGGGTCTGAGTAATGTTTGTACAAGCACAAGTGGCTTTCGAGTTGATCTTGACATTTCCTGCATCACTGAAGATGTGGCGCGCGTAAAGTAAACTATAATATTTATATATAGCTTTTCTGTTTGTCTGTACAACTATCAAGTTAACCTGGTTCCACATGGATAGTAAGTGATGTAGAGCGCATAAAAATTTCTTTGAAATATACTTTTTTTATTTAAAATTAACATCCAAAGGCTCTAAAATACCCATGACTTTTATTAACTATGACGCCGTGTTGGCGCAACGGTTACAGCCATGGATTGTACCAGTTGCGCTGGCGGTTGCGGGTTCGATCTCCGCACATGACAAACATTTGTATTGGCCATACAGGTGTTTGTCGTGGGCTGGGTGCAGTCCTTGTGGGTCTCCCCACCGTGCCTCGGAGAGCACGTTAAGCCGTCGGTGCCTGTTGTTATCATGTAGGTACACCTGATCGTTACTCATCGTAGAGAATATATCCGCCAACCATCATTGGAGCAGCGTGGTGGATTAAGCTCTGATACTTCTTCTACACGGGGAAAGAGGCCTATGCCCACTAGTGGGATATTATAGGCTAAAGCGTTTTATTAACTATCATACCATCATAATTATGCTTATCCAATAGGCTATTTATTACTTAAAACTACAAATCGATCCTAATAAGCCTTTGGACATAAATTTATATATAAAAAAAATATTGGATAGGAAAAAAAGTACATCAATGTGATTCAAAGGAGAAATACATTACAGTTTTTAAATTTCTGCTTCCATTGAAAAACTCTATAAGTAAACATTATACTATCAGTGTTAAATATACTTTTTACTGGAATACATTTTATTTTTCAATTTTGCCACGATTATTATCTATATATTAACACGTGAAGCAAAACTTTGTACCCCTTTTTACGAAAATTGCGCGGACGGAGGAGTATGAAATTTTACATACTTATTGTTTGTATAGAGGAGGAGTGCAAAATGCTAATATTTATTTTAAAATTATGCATGAATATACATTAAATCAAAAAAAAAAAAAAAAAACATTACACACACTACCGTGTATTTGACACACACACGCATATTTACTCTTTTGTTTAATGTTCAAATTTATATTTAAATTAATTATGGTTGAATTTCGACCACTGGGCGATCACTAGTTTTTAGACATATGTGATCAGATTGGAGGATGAAACTCTTGTTTATATAAAGATAAATGCCTCTTGTAAAGCAGTGGGATATTTATAAGCTGTTATAGAATTTATTCTCCACGTCATATCTATAGATAATTTGTGCCACGTTACTCAGTTCTATTAAATACCTATCAGCGAGGTCGTCGAACCCTGAGTCATCACGTTACAACGCAGCGGTATTCATGTATGCAAAATTTCTTAAATCGTATTCTCTTTGCATTCTTCGGAATATTATAAATAACATTTATAAAAATAATGTTCAAATTTTAAGTTCTTTATGGAGATAAAGCAGTAAATAATTTGATGTTGTTATTGCTACAAAAACGTATTGTTCACATCAATTTGATAATTTTCTTATATTTCATTTTATAGAAAGTTACGAGCACGAATGCTAATGAACAAAATATACAGAAACAAGAAAAAAGTAATTATAATATAAAGCTTAAGCTTACTTTATAATATATTACTAAATTTTTATTAACATTTGAGAATTTTTTTTCCAGTAGGGTATAATTTACATAATATGTACGTTTTAAGAAATATTAGACTTGATGACTTGATACTTAAAAAATATTCTAGTTATGTAAAAAGTATAGAATATATGATACGATATTTTCCATTCCCAGTAATCTATTTATGTTTTATAAAAGTTATTATTTCGATATCTATAATACTCTTGAAATATAATAATTTAAAAAGGTTTATTAACTTTATAATGAAATAAATATATTTTCTTTTTAATTTTTTTTTGTGAATATGTAATATGTAGTTATCTTTGCTTCTATGTTTATATACGCTTCAGCCTATAATATCCCACTACTGGGCATAGGGGTCTTTCACCATGTAGGAGAAGGATCAGAACTTAATCCACCACGTTGCTCCAATGCGGATATATTCCCTACTATGAGTAACGATCGCTATAATGTGTACATGATAACAGCCGGGACCGACGGCTTAACGTGCTCTTCAAGGCACGGTGGGGAGACCCACAAGGAATGTACAAACACCCAGACCACTTTCTATGTTTATATGGTAATCAATAAAAAAACTAAACATATACAAGAAATAATTAAAAAAAAAGACGGGTATGCTTTAGACCACACCACTAAAGTGAGACTTACGAAACGTAACTCTCTTTCTATCTTCACTAGGTTATATCTCCGTCTCGACTTCCGATCTTCTTGGACACACTTTTCGTAACGCTCTCGTCACGCATTCACCAGCTTACTCCCCAAGTCAAGAGTACGTAAAGAAGTTTAACTTCAAAAAGTGAGTGTGCTTTCGACCACACGACTGAAGTAAAACTTTTTTAGCTACACCTAATTTATATCTCCCTCTCAAATTCCGTTCGCCTGGCCCAATTACACTTTACGTGACGCTCTCGTCACACATTCACTAGCTCACTCCCCAAGTCAAGAGTACGTAAAGAAGTCATGACATGAGAAACTATCAACATTTTATGTGGTCTTACTCCAACAAATCGAATATATATATACTTTAAAATAAAAATTTATATTATTATTTCAAGCGATTTAATCGTGTATTCTTTATATCGTAAATATATTCAAAGACGAGTTCTCAGATTCCTCGTCGTAAACGACTCGTCTGTGTTTTACGACGCGGGATACATCTGCGGAGTCGATTGTCTGGGAAACGTTCACTTCATATGCTTTAAAACTTAACGAAGCCAAGAACAGTGTACATATTAGGAATATAAAAGAAATCAGCTGTTGTACGCGCATTAAGGAAAAACTACAAACTACTGGAAATGCTTAAATTCAAATTGAATGTTCTAAGCTTTGTTTATTGACATTTAGGACCGTTATCTAAAAACAATATTACTATATATTCATTTGATATCTTTTATGATTACGTGTTTCAACATTTTTTTGAACTATGTAAATGATTATATTGTTTCTAATATTTTGACGTCATTTTGTCGAATACGTGATTAATCTTGTGAGCAACATAATCTGCAGATTTATTAATGGATAGTTAGAAGTTTAAATCCCTTTAAACAAAAATAGCCTATAATAGCCTTCCTCGGTGAATAGGCTATTCAACACAAAAATAATTTTTCGATTCGAACCAGTACTTACTGAGATTAGCGCGCTATGCGTTATGCGCGTGTATGTTATTTATGTATGTTGTTAGTGTATGTTAGTCAAGTTTAATGTAGTTATCACCTATAACTTAAGTTAAACTCAGACTGTTATTGTATATATACTTGAAAATTGGTGTGTACTTTGGTGGTGTTCTATAAATAAACAAATACAATATATGACAAAGCATATAAAAAAAAATGCAGCAAAGATTTAAAACTTTACGCTGATCTTGCAGTAACTGAAATGTCTAGACTTAGATTTATTTCATCATATCATATTTGATGACGTCTCAACTGTCACTATAAAACTCGAGACGCTTCTGCGAACCAACGATACAAATAAAATCCTTCGAGATATTTGATATAATGCATTCACATAAACTTTATTTAAACTATAATAAGTATATATATTTCCAAGTCTTAGGGTCAGTTTCCCTGTTTGTGGATATAGTTTATCCTGCCCATAAGTTGCGAATAAACTTTAACAGCGGGAGGCAGAATAGGCTACTAGGAATAGTTTCTATACAATTAACTATAACTTTCAGATTAGCAATTGCGAATAGAAATATCACATAAATATAGCGGAATTCGACGGTAAAAAGAATAATATATCATAAACTTTTATCTGTTGGATACCGTTATCCGTCATATTGCGTTATCCACGACCGGTGGAACATGCTCTTTTTCTTATAATACGACTACTGTATTATTACCATGTATACATTATCACCCATAATTTATAAATGTGCAAAGGTAAGCGATTTATGCGTCCCGGAACTATTGGTCATATAATAGACATCAACGAGCGCTAGCTGCGTACGCGCAAGTTATTAGTTTCTACTACTACGAAATTGTTGCTCACTATTTCATTTCAACAAAACTTTACTGTATTTTTAAGTAATAAAGTTGTCACGTCACTCAGTAGCTTTATAATGTACACTTACTTAAACTTATAGTGTAGACATACAAAGGACTCGCTCCGGTTTCGTGCGTCATTTGAAAAACGTCTAATGGAGCACATTAAATGGTTAATTGAGCATTGACACTATTTAAGGTCAGAAATTTAAATGTTAAGAAAAATTCAGGTCTATATTACTTTGCTAATACTATTTACAATTAAAGTATTAAACAATTTTAAGAAAAAATCATACTTTTATTTCAACGTAAACTGAATAGTATAAATAGGAAAGTGAGGATTTAGTTTTAAAACAATAATTATCAGTATCGTAGTATGATTTCATTGGTCTAAAAGATTATTTAATATTTAGTGTTGAAATCGCTCGAATGTTATTTCGGGATGTCACATAGTAGTGGTAATTAATTTCTCTCTAATTTTACCAAGAAATTTATTATCAATAAATGTAAATATTTAAGACATTTAAGTTAATTTAAATACCAAATAGAATAAATAATAATTGTATCATATAAAGAATATATATATATATATATATAGATTTACTTGGGAACATAAATAAATTTAACTTGTATATAGTAAACAAACAACGTACATCATACAACAAAATGAAACAATAATGGTCGATTTCACAACCCTAATATAACAAAATTACCGCATCCTGAGCGTTCAAAATGTATAATAAATATAAAAACAAAACAGATGTCATTGACCTGTAATGTAACTTAATTACATAACAAGGGATATGAGATTTCTTTTAACATAAAACATGTTTTAAATGTATCCTCATTTCCTGTAGTACGTAGTTATTACGCTGACCTTGTAATTTATATGTGAAAATAAAGTCTACGACGTTTTTATAAGTTTTTGAAATCGATTGAATGAATGTTTATTTAATTTTAAAGTTTAAGTGCAAATACATATTTTTGATTTTTTTAAACACTATTATTTTTATGATTTAAAAAACAAAATGACAAATGACAAAGTGTTTGCGGGGTAATCGCAGAAACTAAATTTTGCACTAGCGGTCGCAGGTTCAATTCCCACACATGGACAAACATATTTATATAGGCATACATACATACATATATATATATATATAAAGGTTGCACATGGAATTTATTCCAATAGTAAAAGAATAATTACAGGGACGAGAATACAATACTCTCATCATTTTAAAGTCTTTGTTGTCTGTTGAACTGTCTGTTCATTCGTCTGTCAGTACTCGTTTGTCTCAAGGCCTTTTGAACCGTAATCAGTAGACACTAGTAATATTTCACGCTATAAGCATAAACATGAGAAATAATAATCATAAGGAAATATAGAATTTGTAGTGGAACCATATGTAAAAAACGTAAATACGTATGTAAAATATGTTAAAACTATTTTAAAAAATGATTTTATTGTGGTGAAAAGCACTTGTCAAATGTCTTAATACTAACACTAACAAACCTTAAAATATATTAGCAATCATTTACAAACGATGTGGGTACTATTTATTATTTGTAATGTAGGTTCCATTTGAACACATTGAATCAATATTTTTTAAGTTCTTTTACACGAATTTTATTAAGATTCTTTTTTTAAATTTTCAAAGCAATAGTTTATATTTATTAAACCTTAATTAAAAGTTAATAATATGTAAGTTTAAGAAGTTAATAGTTTTTATAACATTGAAGTCTATGTTTTTAATACAGACTTTTAATTATGTACCTATACATAATTTTACTTACGGATTATTGTTATTATATATTATCTTATATTGTATATGGTACTACGAAGATAAAGAAAGCCTCCACAGGAGGGTTGGTTGATTTTTTTACTCGGAGAATCGGAATAGCGATTCAAAAGGGGAAATGCTGTCAGCATTCTTGCCACCATACCTCGCGGATTTTATTTACTCAGTGCCCACTGTGATGTATTTAAGTTTCATATAGTTGGTGTTATTAATATTTTACTTAATAAATTTTTGCTATCACTGCTTTACTTGAATCATTAACGAGACACAAAACGGGCAAAACTGAAGCAAACTCAACATCAAGTATCTATAGACTTTTATAGTTTCTCAATACGAACAAGATTAAAAATGGTGAAAAGTTATTAGAATTAAGTTAATACTCGTCTTTAAAATAAAGTGCTAAATAATGTATTAAAAAAATTTATTCAAATCCTTCTGTGATTCGAAATTTTTAGCTGATTTAGGAATAATTCATCCGTACATCATGAAATTTAAAAAAAAAGATTAACATATTCAAAATAGTTTTACTTTTCTAGTTTGTTTATGTTCGAAATTTGATTTTAAAGTACAGTTTGTTATTGTTAATTTAAAGTGAGTAAAGGGAGGAGAGAACAAACTGATCTCAGCTGTCTGTGAAAGTTTTAACTTTACTCGACATCGTAAAGTTTGTAACTACATTTTTACGATTTTCTTATTTCACTAAAACGTTGTAGTAAGATGTTAAGATGTAATTGTATATCTATAATAATAATATATATAAAAGCGAAAGGTCACTCACTCATCACGAAATCTCCGATACTATAACACCTACAAACTTGAAATTTGGCAGGTAGGCTCCTTATAAGACGTAGGCATCCGCTAAGAACGGATTTTACGAAATTCGACCCCTAAGGGGGTAAAACGGGGGTTGGAAGTTTGTATGAAAGTCCTATGTTTTTGAAGTAAGAGACTTGAAATTTAAAATGTAAGCTCTATAGATGGTGAAAAGGTGTCCAAATAATGTATCTTTAGAAATTAACTCCCTTTTGGAATTAAAACGGGGGATAGTAAGTTGACTCACTCATCACGAAATTTCCGAAACTATAACATCTATAAGCTTGAAATTTGGCAGCTAGGCTCCTTATAAGGCGTCAACATCCGCTAAGAATGAATTTTACGAAACTTGATCCCTAAGGGGGTAAAACGGGGGTTGAAAGTTTGTATGAAAGTCCCATGTTTTTGAAGTAAGAGACTTGAAATTTAAAATGTATGCCTTATAGATGATGAGAAAGTGTCCAAATAATGTGTCTTTAGAAATCAACTCCCTTTTGGGGTTAAAACGGGGGATGGTAGGTTGACTCACTCATCACGAAATCTCCGAAACTATAACACCTACAAACTTGAAATTTGACAGATAGGCCCTTTTAGGGCGTAAACATTCACTAAGAACAGATTTTACGAAATTCGACCCCTAAGGAGGTAAAACGGGGGTTGGAAGTTTGTATGAAAGTCCTATGTTTTTGAAGTAAGAGACTTGAAATTTAAAATGTACGCTTTTTAGATGGTGAAAAGGTGTCCAAATAATGTATCTTTAGAAACCAACTCCTTTTTGGGGTTAAAACGGGGGATGGTAGGTTGACTCCCTCATCACGAAATCTCCGAAACTATAACAGCTACAAACTTGAAATTTGACAAGTAGGTTCCTTATAGGGCGTAAACATCCGCTAAGAGCTGATTTTATGAAACTCAACCCTTAAAGGGATAAAACGGGGGTTGGAAGTTTGTATGAAAGTCTTATGTTTTTGAAGTAAGAGACTTGAAATTTAAAATGTATGCTCTATAGATGATGAGGAGGTGTCCAAATAATGCATCGTAATCTATATATATAAAAGAGAAAGGTCACTGACTCACTCATCACGAGAACTCAAAAACCGCTGGATGGTCTATCCATCCAGGTTGGACAAAGATAAAGTTTGGCAGGGAGGTAGATTATAGTTAGCAGACATCCGCTAAGAACGGATTTTACGATATTCCATCGCTAAGGGGGTTTAATTGGGGTTGGTAGTTTTTATGAAACATATACAGGCTGACAATAAAACCAAAAATGTAGTGTATAGAGAGGTTTCATAAAAATAACTATTAAATTATACTAAATTGTGCCTTTTAAAAAGTTACTCAGTTTGATAAGCATTTCAAGTGACTGAAATAAAAAAATAATTTGCGTTAAATATCTTAATAGTAATGCATATCTTCATAACCACGAGGACGTAGTCGCGGGCAACAGTAAGTGTATTATAAACAAAGTCCCCAAAAGTGTATGTGATCGATTCGCTCAAAATTTACTGAACAGATTTTCATGCGGTTTCACCATTGGAGAGAGGGCTTCACCATTGGCAAGAGGAAGGTTTATGGAACGGCTAAGCCATTTTTGATGAGAGTTTCACTGGAAGTTTGCTGGGAAAATTTTGTGACACACTAATTTCAACGCGGGCGAAGCCGCGGGTACGGCTAGTTGTATATATATATATATATATTGTATGTAAATGGATGATGTAATTTTTTTTCCAAAAACCAATAATTTTCCATTTTTTTTATAATTATTACCTGTGACTCACGTACAAAAATTTTTTTTTAGTTAATATGAGTATAGCATGTAAAAGTCAATTTGTGTTTTACGGTTTTATGACTAAACTAAAATCTGTTTTAAAAATTCATAAAGTATTGAATCGAAAAAAGTTAGTCGCGATTTTAATACTTTTAAAAATCGAATACTTCGAAAACGAAAACCATAGGCTTTATAAATAATATAATAAGAAAACAATATATTCTGAAACATAAAATTTTATTTATTTATTTTACATACATATAAAATCATCTTTAAAATTTTTAATCCTTAATTTTTTTATCAGTGGACCACTCAAGTTCAAATATGTTCAAGAATTGATGCTCATACTGTTTCATTTTTTTAAATATTCTTTCATTAATTTAGTTTTATACGAGAGAAATCGACCTTAGTAGAAGTTCACATTAATTATTTATTTGCTTGTCTTTATAATATGTACATTAAGTTTATTGTACAAGAATTAATCCACTTTAATAACGTTGTACAAGGTGAAAGTTCTCGTACGATCTCTCTCGTCATATCACTAGTAACGACTTTAATTAACGTCTGATACTGGTTAATTATAATCTATACCGGAATATTGAAATGCCATCTACTAATGTATTCCCGACTTCCTACCACAGCCTTTGGTGACAGGAAATGGGCTTAAATCATTAGACTTGTAATTAATAATGAAACATGTTTAATTTCAACTTTTGACGTTTTAGAATTTTGTCAATAAATACCTAATATTATTGTACTATGTATTTATCTATTTATTGTTGTTAGTACACCTGCTTTACGCTTTATATTTATTATATAACTACAAGAGATTTTAGGCAAAACACGGCTTAACGTGCGAATATATATTACATCAAGTTCGTGTCTTCAATTCATAGTTCTTATCAAATTTTAAGTAGATAATATTTTTTTATTATCTACATTTTCATTTTGCAAATGAAAATATTTTAAAGTATCCTCATAAAATATAATCCAAAATGAAGTAGCATAGACAATTTAGTTTTTGTTTGTTTCGACATAAAGGAAGTCACATACGAACAGCAATATCTAGTTTGTTAACCTCTTATATTTGCATTCAATTTTTCAATTATGGAGTATATAATTAAGAAATATACAATCTAATTACTAATAACAAAAGACTATTCCCATTTACAGATGTCATCTTATAACTCTTAAAGACAATATTTACAAGCAGTCGTATTAAACAACACACTCAAAGATCTTTATTATAACATAAACGGGCGTAATTCGAATTTTACGACGAATAATGTGTTCAGAAACGCGAAATTTAAATTATACACTTTTCCATCGGAGTTAATAGTGTAATTAAATTAAAGTGAGTGAGTCGTGCGACCGCAGAGTAATGTTAAATGAAACCGCGGCTCTGACTCCACATTATAACATTAGCCGTTCCCGAGGATTCCTTATTTATTAACGTTCTAACGAAACCGACAATTGTTTTTGAACTAATTCGTGGATTCTTAAAGCTTAAGGATTTAATTAGATTTTAAGACTTTAGATTGATGTTTAAACTTTTCAAGAGAGAGATTTGATTTTGTGTGTAAATAGTAACTGTGTGTACTAGTAAACGTGTTTTCACCACATCATTACAGCCTATACCGTCCACTGCTTGAATAGGCCTCCACAAGTTTACGCCAAAAATAACGTGAACTCATGTGTTTTGCCCATAGTCACCACGCTGGGCAAGCGGGTTGGTGACCGCAGTACTGGCTATGTCGCACCGAAGATGCTGCTGCCCGTCTTCGGCCTGTGTATTTCAAAGCCAGCAGTTGGATGGTTATCCCGTCATCGGTCGGCTTTTTAAGTTCCAAGGTGGTAGCGGAACTGTGTTATCCCTTAGTCGCCTCTTACGACACCCACGGGAAGAGAGGGGGTGGCTAAATTCTTTAGTGCCGTAGCCACATAGCACCACACCACCACATATAAGCAGTTAAATGTAAGTAAGTACTCCACTTAAGAGTTTTTTTATCAGCTGAAGAAAATTTTACCCAGCACATAAGTTACGAATAGACTTCAACAGCAGAGAGTAACATAAGCCACTGGGACTTATTTTACCTTTACCTCAATAACTAATCAACGACTTTTAGATTTATAATTACGAATAGAAATACCTTATAAATCTATGAAGTCGACAGTAAAAATAGCGTTATCCACTTCCGGTGAAATATGATGTGGAAGATTTTAAGATTTAAAAATGAAATTTAAATTTTTTTTCAAGGGAGAGAAAGAAAGAAAGAGAGAGAGAGAGAGAGAGAGAGAGAGAGAAAGAATTTCGTGTGTAGGAATGTAACTGTGTATATAAGTAAATGGGTGATCATCGTTAATCTTTAACTTCTCGAATGGAAATAAATTAAATTGCATGGAATAATGCACATTCCAGAAAGATATAAGCTACAAGACTGTTTTGACTTGTAGGACTAAATTGGAATATTTCGAATGTTCTTCTAATCTGTCTCCTAGAAGTGTCCAAGTAATGGCCGAATGTGTTACAAGGGAGAAGTAAGACTAAGTCTGCCCTTTCTCTACAACCTGTCACGCCTTTATTCATTAAACGCGTCACTCTCAAAGACCTCAAGTAGGATGTGACCGTGTATTTCGGGAAATACAAACGTACAAACACAAACATCAAAACCATTGACAAATATCCGTGAAGCCTGTTCAAATATTTGTCATGAGCGGGGATCGAACTCGCTATCGTTAGTGCGGTGATCAATACGTTAATGTCAATTTACTTTTTAACATTACATCGTTCTATATATTATGAATTTTTTTTTGAAGTAAAAAAGTTCCAGTTAAACATATTTCGTGTAATATTAATTAGTACAAAACTCTGCTTGGTTGAAATTCTGTTATAATTCAATAAAGTGGAAGCGTTTGTTCCTGCGAAAGTTGAGTGATTTGAAATATTATTTTCGTGTTAGACAGCCCACAGTTTGATTCTTTAATTAAATCTGTTTAACGAAGCATTGATTTCGTAAAGTAGGTGTTTTTAATACATTTCTAAATTATCAAGAATATTCATTCCTTAATTGGTTACCAAATCGCTTGTTATGGTCCCATATGAGTATTAGATTTAGAGGGTAGATTTCGTGAATGAGAGAATACATGAAGAAATTGCTCGATACGATTGAGATTACAACGTTTGTTTAATTTTTAAGCTTATTATTATATAAGTAACCCTCCTTTACTTAAACGATATGAAGTAAAAAATTACGTTTCAATAATTATGTTAATCAGTGTTGAGACGATAAAAAATAATCATAGAAGAATATAATTATGTTTACTAGCACTTCAATTGCGACAAGTAATACAACGTAAGTAGACGAAAAAAATTAACAAACACATCAGTCGCCATTCAACACACCACATCAACTTGATTTCTATGGGATGCCATCATCAGATCCTGGTTTCCTTATTATGATACCACTCTTAGAATATCTCCTTTTCAACAAAAAAGAATCATCAAAAACGGTTCATAAACGACAAAGTTATCCGCGAACACACATAAAAAAGTGCATGCGGACAAAATACACATGTCAGAAGTGAAACTTCTTTGGCAAATTAATTTTTAAGTCTTGTTTATATTTATACAAATCTAAAGCTTTAGATTTCCGTTCCAGCGCCATCGACAAAAACGTTGCCGTTTCATCAGAAGAAGTTTCACTTCGAAAATTTATACAGTCGATTTCAGAAATCTCCTCCTTTTTTGAAGTCGTTTAAAAAGTAACAATAAACGTCAAAAATTCCGTCGAATCCCAAGTGATAAGTATTATACATATTAAGAAACGTTCTCTTGACCTTTATACTAGAGAGATTCGCTTTGTGTTGGGAACAAAGAAAAAGTTTACTGTTTACTCTCTTGTGAAAGGCTGATAGCTTGACCTTTTAATAATATAATAATGTCGATGTATATTTGATTGATCAGATATTATCATTAGATAATATCTGGATATGCATGTTATATTAAAATTGGATTTCCGTTGTAAGGTTAATAGTGTAAACGCAAAAGTTTTGTTTTGCTGTAGTGAGGAGTTTAATTGTTGCAAATTATACTAACACACACACGCACATACCTAGGACCAAAATATTAAAGTTGTCAATTAGATCATAAAGGTACGTTTATTAAGTATGTAGGTTGTACTAACTAACAATGTTTTGAACTGTAGTCATCCAGTAATCAAAATCTAACAAAGGGTTGTTAGTAGAATAATTACGCTTGGTTCTTACTAAAACTAATTGTGTTGCTCTCAAACGTAAAAGGACCGACTTCAATTACATTGACAAGTAGAACAACGTAGCTAGACGAAAAAATAGTAAAGTAAATACGTATAATTAGATATAACTCGAAAAGTACATGTCAGATATCGAATAAATTTAAATAGGACCACATAATAAACAACGCCTTTCGACTAAAAAAAAAGAATAATTGGAATCGGTACCCAGTAAAATGTTCAGAGGTAACAACATACATAACAGTCCAATTGAGAAGCTCCTCCTTTTTGTAACTCAGTTAAAAATAAAAATGAAATTAAAATACATGATTGGAATTGACGTTGGAACAACGAGGTTAAGCATTTTTATTAATTTAAATATGCGTAACTATTGATAATATTATTATCTTAACACAAATATTTCTTATCTTAATCATTATCATAATATCAGTTGTGTAGTATATTTATAATGATATTATATTATGTAATACGCAATATATATTATATACTAACTAAATATAAAATAGTATGAATATATTATTATTATAATTATTGATTGACCTTTTTTTGTTAAATAAATTATTAATAAATAATCAAGTACACTTACTGAACGATACAAATTAGTAACATGTTTAACGACGGGCGTTAACAAAGTAAGATCAGCGCTTCTCAAACTTCTTCATCTTGTTTCCTGTATTAAAAGGGTATCCGTACGCTGAGGCATACGAGATATAATTAAAGATAGCAAATTTTTGAGCTTTCGTATATCTACCGAGATCTCAATTTCAAAAATTTGGATAACAGATTTGCAGATCCCGGAATCTAGATTACAGGTATCTTCTTTAGACAAGTTTTTCGGACACTTTTGATTTTACAGGACTTTATTTATAACTAGATCAGCAAACAAGCGTAAGACTTATCTGATAGTAAGCGATTACGGTAGCTTATAGATGCCTGCAACACCGGAAGTATGGTAAGTGCTCAGGTCAATTTAGTTACAACAGTAACACAAATTGCTTGAGAGCAGTATTATTTAGCTGTGATCTCCTGTAAGATCGAGGTACGATCCCAGTCAGGCTGCACTAGATCTTAAACTGGAAATTTCCTGCTGTGCCCTACCTCGTTTAAAACCTACCGCGATTGTCATTTTTATACCCGATATGTTTGCGACGTTGCGCGATGATCAAGAGTGACAATTTTTGGATCTGGTCCCTAAAAACATAATAATAATAATAATAACAATATTCTTTATTGCACACCATTAAAAGATACAAACAAAAGTAGTATAATTAGAGGAAGATGTACAAAGGCGGTCTTATCGCTAAAAGAGCGATTTCTTCCAGACAACCTTTGGGTATAGGATAGCGCATAGAAAAGCGGTTAGGAAGTGTACAAACATAGTTGGGATATTAGATATATAGGGAGTACACGGATGTTGAATCTAGAAGATTTCTAAATACGAAAATCTTGTGACTAATAACTCTTGGGTACAATTACTATATAGTGCAGACTAAACGTTTTCGTATACACGTAAATAGTGCACCCGAATATACGGAAGATTTTTTGTAAAGAAAATGATATTAATAAGCATTATAGTACATAATGTATGAACATACGCTCAGCTGTATGCTCGTTTTATTTACTTTGTCAACGTATTTCATAAGGCAGGAATAGTTCGGCCCTTGTAGACACAAAATTACTTAAGTAAACAGACTTGACTAGCGTCTGATTGTGTGGATTGTGTGACTATTAGTTATATTTTCTTTGATAATAACTTGAATACTCGTAGGTGTTCACTTCGTTTATAATTTCACTACCTATTGAGACTCTTGAGTAATTGTAAATATTATATGGACAAATTGACGAAAGCTTGTTATATGATGGAATATTAAGATTATATATTAGTATTATTTATTAGTTATTTACCTTATTTTAGTCTTAACGTTATCTTTTTAGCCCTTAGTAATCTTTACCAGAAATGTAATACTACGCAAATATTTTATTTTATTAAACACCATATTATCGTATAAAACAAATGAAAATATGAACTTTTGACCTAACAATATATTTATTTTAGAGGTTTATTTAATTTTAATACTTGGTATTTCGATACCATTATAAAAATACTAGCTTTTACCCGCGACTTTGCTCACATTGAATTTTTTTGATAAAAAAGTATCCTATGTTACTTTTAATACCTCCAAAAATATGTGTACAAAGTTTCACGATGATTGGTTAAGTGGTTTTCGCGTGAAAGCGTAACAAACAAACTTACATTCACATTTATAATATTAGTAGGGATAAATAAAAATTGAAAATAGTTCCGACTAATATTTTATTATGAAAACATACCTAATATAATTAATATTAGTTAAACAATATAATTAATATACTTTGTTTTAATGTACATTATAATATATTTATGTGTCATGTTTTAATTAAGCGTTAAACTGTAAGACAACTAGGTATACATTCTATTAAAGCGGCTAGAACTAGCTATAACTGCATAGATTTATCGTTATAATTTAAAGGTTTTCTTAGAATAAGTAGATGGAATGTTCACTCAAACTTAAACACATTATTAACCGACCAACAGAAAATTAACGATCTAGATTTTAACATTTAATCTTACATAAATTAATTTTGAAGACTTTAAAACATTAAGAAAGCAAGATTAGCGAAATCTTTACAGCGATTTAAGCGCTGCCAATAGGACATCGTGAAAGTAAAAATTGTATTATTTAATTCTTAATTATTATTATTATTTTGGTATCGCAGGGGAATCCATTTACGGATGATATCCAGGACGCCCGGGTAGGCAATCCTAGACCGTATGTCGGCTTCAGCACATGGGTGCATAATTCTTAATATTTGCGTTATTGTATTTTAAAATTATTAATAGACTGTACCTACTTAAAATGCCTTAATAATTTAATTGAGGTTGGATTCTCGACTGCACTAAATAATGTCCGCTACGTAATATAACAAAATAATTTGCCAAATTGACATAACTAAAAGTTATATAACTAAGAATTGTATTGACTTATTCGTTTATTTAGTTAGATGGTAATGGTTTGTGACAAAACAGTGCTTTATATGTTATCGCCAAAATCACATAGAATTGAGAGTTCGAAATAGATGTACCTAGTAATCCACAAAATTTTGACGTATTGTATGAGTAATTGTTGAGTTTCTTGCCAGTTTTTCTAAATAGGATTCCGAATCAGTTAACTTCATGTTAACGTTAATAAAATGTGGACCGATGCTGTTATTTAAAAAAATTAGATTTGTTGAAGATACAACCAGTGTACACGAGGCTCAAGCACCGAGAGAATAGGAAGATAGAGGCTCTGCCAGAAACTACACACTTAATCACAAACTTTAAAGATAGCGTTCGGAAATTAATATTTAAACACAGAACATTTTAAGGAAACTCAATAGAGACAAACAATTTTTTTTTTATTTATCAAGTTCAAACTTAAAACTCAAAATCCTCTTTTAACTCAAGTAATGTTTAAAAATCTGTGTTATATCACCACGGACCCTTACAATTGTTTTTTCCTCGTTTTTTATCCGACAGACACCTGTGTCTAAAAGCCTAAGATGATTTCGATGACTCGCTATTTTTCGAAAAATAAAATTGTAAACCCGTACTCGTCTCGAATGTATAAAGACTTTAAGTATTAGGAATAAAGTTGAAATTAAGTTAACTTAAATTATTACAATGCAGTTTTTTTAATGTCTTCTTTTTAGACTGTGGGTGAGAAGGTGAGTCCACTGACAAGGCCGGCAGGCAGAAGCAGGCAGGTAGAAAATCGATTGTTACTCGATTCCGACAATAAAACTTTAGTGAGGCAGATGAGGTTACTATTATGCAAGGGTATCATTTCAATAACGAATTCTGAACCCAGTTCGTTGCAATAAATTCATAACAATATTGTTAGTATTTTGTTCGCACCTGTACGAATATAACAGTTACTTTTATTATTAAAAGAACAGTAAGGCAAAAAAAGGTTTTATAATTGATTACCTGAAATTACCTGCGGCTGATTTTGGATACGTTGGAAAAGATTTTTTTCCTAATAATATGGATGATAAATGTATTATGAGAACAGTAAATCTCAAGTCTACCTGTCTTTGCTAATAATTTGTTATAGATTATTATTTACGTGATATTAAAATACATTTTGAAATACTTTTGTTTCAAGTTAAAAAAAATATAGCTTCGTAAATAAAAGCGAAGCGTTATAAGTCACATCTGAATTTTAAGCATCAGCTGTAACTTAAGCATCATGTTTATATATTAATATGTAATTATAGATACACATCATTCAAAATCTTACTAATTAATTATTAGTTAAGGGTTAACCATAACATACTTACGTTTTCTGTGGTCTTCAAAATTCTATTGAGGTTGAAATCTCGACCGCTTACCGCGACCGCTCTTCGGTATCTTTCGTATCGTCACCATTCGTTAACCTATGTCATTACTAGATGATACAAAAACCTATAAAATTATAACATTTTATAAATCAGTAAAGATTTTTAATTTTTATTTTTTTGGTTATAACCAAAAAAAAAAAAAAAAAAATCAAAATCAAAGTGAAAAATAAGTTAAAAGATTTAATTACTTATCAATATTAATTTTGTTGTTGCAAAGTTGTTTATACTCTCCATATCTATTGTCATCGTGTTCTACATTGAGGTTTCTCAGTTTTTTAGTATCCGTTCTCAAACGCAATTTTCTGGGTGCCTGTAGACAAGCGTGTCAATACACAGCACCTCGCTGATGAAGTTATTGAATTTTACAAACTATAAAGAAGGCAAGAAAGCGTACGGTATTACTCATAGTAAGTGGATAGTCTCTAGTCCAGAGGCTCCCAAACTTTTTTGTGTCATAGACCCCTTCCCAATTTTTTTTTGGTTTTGGGTAGACCCCTACTTACCTGATATTGATTTTTTGTGAATTTTTAACTCTAGTGTAGTTAAGTGTTAAAAATTTAAAGTAAAAGCACATGTTAAGTTTCATACATTTATCAATTGAATTTAAAATAAAACTACTCAAAATAAATTAGTTTTTCATAGTAATCGTTGGATAAGTAACAGGTAGGTTGTTGTGCAGCCCGAATTGCTGATATCCATTTTTAAACCGAACCTTAAGTTCTTCGTTTTTACTTAGTTCAGTCAGTTCCTCTTATATTATGACATTCATTTCTTCTATGTCACCATATGGGTTAATTATCCACAGTGGTATTACCATAGATGGTATTATAATGAAAGTAAATAGGTACTATCAGTGTATGTTGAGATCCACTATCGTGGACCCCCCTTTTCATTTCATGGCTCCACAATTTTTTTTTCGCTGACGTAGACCCTTCGCAGGTTGTCATAGATCCCTGGGGGTCGATATAGACCACTTTGGGAATCACTGCTCTAGTCTATGGACGCCTACAATAACAATCATTGCAAGCGCGTTGCTGGCTTTAGCTCCGACCATTCCCAGACTCTCTTGCTACCTTACTCACCATAGAAATAGAACAATATTATTTAGCTGTTGTCTTCTGTCAAGTTAATGGGTTTCCTCAGTCAGGCTTATCCAAATTTTGACGAAAGTATTTTCTTCTGTGCTCTACATCAATGAAAACAGTCTCCAAAAATACATAAATGTATTATTGAAATGAATGATTTCAGTCAAATTTATAACAAATTAATGCATATTAATATATACTTTCTAATATTTCGTGTGCAATTGATATATAAGAGTAATAATTGCCGCGCTTCTGTAGACTCGAGTGTGTTATGTTGCATTCTTGGTACGTATCTTGAATTGTTTGCTGTCTGAAACACGTTCAGAGCAAAATTACACGTAGGTAATCCCTCGAAATTACATCTTCAACGTAAATTGCAATTAGTAATGATTCCTGGTAATCTTTATTGAGTTATATTTTGTAGTTATTTTGTCTTAAGTCATAACTATTAAGTATAACTTACGCGAGATTGTATTTGTAATATTACAGTTATTGTTATATAATTTTTGAGTTAGTTTTTACAGCAATTTGTAGTAAGTGCTTTACTAATAAGAATTATTTTTTTGAGTTAATATCTCTATGAAACCTTTTTTCTCAAACAATATCTTACTACTATAGACACTTAGAAATAATAGGCAGTTAGCTGACCTGGTGAACTTCGTATCGCGTTTTTTTCTTTCCTAGGTGTAATAATTACATTTATCAAAATAAAATATAGCCATCTTTCAAGTTAGATCAAACTACACACGAGGTGCAAATTTGATTAAAATCGGTTAAGTAGTTTGGGAGTCCATCGCGGACAAACAACGTGATGCGAATTTGTATATATTAAGAATAATTTTTTTAAATATTTTATCTATACATATCAACTGTCAAAACTGTACATTGAATATTTTTTTAAAAGAATACTTGGGGTGTGATCTACAATCGATACCGAAGCCAAAAATATAGTTTTTAGAATTTTTGTCTGTTTGTCTGTATTTATGTCCGGAATAAACTCAAAAAGTACCGCATTGATTTACTTCAAATTTGGCACGAATATTATTAAGAAGTCGAGTCAACATATAGGCTACATATTATCATGCTAGCACCTACCGGGAACGAGCAGTGAACCTTTATTTCCTCAATGCATTCTGTAACAACGTGTAATCTAACGACGCATATTTGAATGTTGTTGTTATTGTATTAATAACCATGCTATATAAGCTAGCTTCACACTATAAAAATCACGCAATATAAGTAACTAAGCCAATAAACATAATTAAATGAATATAAGTAGACAAGACAATTTTAAAGCAGCGCCATCTATGAGATTTTTCTGTAGATATGAAATGTAAAGAAGAAACGGGTAAATGAATGTTATTTTTAAAGGTATAATCGTAGGCATGTTTAGTGCTGTATAGCGTTCACGCAGACGACGTCGCGGGTAGCAGCTAGTAATAAATAAATACTTACGTGAAATTCGATTTTACAATAAAATATTATTTTACTACGCTCTTGAAAATAATAATGGAAAATTATATTTTTATATTGTTACAAAAAGCTATGAAAAGTGTAATACATTTTTAGTTTGTTTTCGTCATGTAAAAGACAAAGAAAGAGAGATTTTAGTAATAACTAGTGAGAGTTCTATGGAAATATAGGGATTTCGATACTGATTTAATATTTTCATTGTTATACAAATATTGTAACTGTTTTTCCAATCGAAATAAGTTTGCGGCTTTCATATTTATAATATTTTTTTTTATCGTTTTACATAGAAATGTTTTCATATCAATTCAAGTTTTCGTGTAAAAATATTATATAGTTTTATATCGCGAAAAGACCGCGTCTAGGTTCTGGTACAGAAATTTCGGCAGTTTTCGTTAATGGTTTAGTTTTTTTTAAAATAAAAGCTGCATCATAACTGATATAAATAGAACATATGTTGTAAATTATTTATTAATATCAGCGACGGTTTTGCTAAAGAGATGTATACAAATGATTTTATAATAAACTAGCTGTGCCCGCGACTTCGTCCGCGTGGAATTTAACAAAATAGTTACTTTTTAGTTCGCGTTCTAAGTTACTCCTTATTAAATCAACTATTTGCTAGTGAAAGTCCCGTGAAAATCGGTCAAGCCGTTTCAGAGATTAGCCGGAACAAATAGACAGACAGACAGATAGACAAAAATTGTACGAAGTGTTATTTTGGTATACGTACCGTGTATACATCCATATGCATTTAGTAAAAAGCGGTTATTTTAATATTACAAACAGAAACTAAAATTTTATTTATTGAAAATATGATTATACATTCAGTTGAAAAACTTTTTCGAAAATAAAATAGACTATGAAATGTGTTAGCAAATAAGTTATCAAGAATTTTATCAACATTGACAGCAAAGGTCTATGTTCATATAACCGTACTCGCTAATAATTTGATATTTTACAATAAGGAGCTGAGTAATGAAAATAATCCTCAAGATAGACCACCCAGACTGCACTACGTTTGTTATCAGCATTTCTCGATCCCTGTCGTTAACATTAATATTGTGAAAGAGTTTCTTTGTTAGAATCTGTTTATTTCGGTATATATCGATTTGATACTTAAAATATTTTTTGATTGAAAAGAAAGAATAACTGCAACTAAATTAAATCTATTTTTAATAATACATTTGAGAGGTGACAATAATAGTCAAACTAACACAAGAAATTTACAATTATTATAATAATATGTAACGGCCCTACATTATGCATGCCTGTTCTGTGGGTACTAATTACAATTACGATAAAGGCTTAAAATTATAACGCTCTATAAATATATTTTTTTATAGGATATTAATTATTTCGATAACCGAAATTTCACGAGGGTGAAAACGCAGGGTACAACTAGTTCTTAATATCTCACTCGTCCTACGCATTAATTGACAGATGAATCGGTATCGGGCACGAATTAATCGTTCGCGTTGAATTATTTATAGTGCGGCGAGCGGGGAGCAACAGGTCCGCATTGTGTAGGGAGCGCGAGGGATGTTTATGGTTGTCAACTATTAACTTGGGGTTTTATAATTTTTTATTTATATTTTTTACTTCTAGGGTGGCAACTAGATGTTTACCTGAGGGTAAGTGGTTACCATAGTCTATAAACGCTTACAAAAGTACTTTGCTGACTCTGCTGTCAACAGAGCACACTGCCAGGAGTTCTAGCTACTCTATTTCCAGAAACATACATTTTTCTTGAGAGTAGTAGTTTTGGCTGTGACCATATGTAAGGCTAAGGCACTTTTTCAGCCACGTTTAAAGTTAACTGAGCAAATGATCATCACAGAGTTTTACTGCACTATATTGTTCGGCATAAACACATCCAATATGTGGAAATACCATTGAATTTGGGTCTCTCCCCCAATAAAACAAATTAGAATTATACTATTTGACTTATTATTATCTGACTCACTGTAGATTGACAAATGTACATTTATTAGAGATTTTTTCGCGACATGCTGGTTTTTTTATACAATCTGTAAGGCTGGGTAATTTTATACAATTTTGAGTTTTTTCTCTATTCAGTTAATGACATTAAACTAATATTTAGTTTCTAACAATATAGCTTCAAATAAAGAACTAAATGAACTATCTAGTATTTGAAAATTATACTGCAATAATTTAGAAGTTATTACACTTATATTATACATTTATTACACTATATTTCCTATTGCAGTATTATCAGCATAGTTTAAAATTATTATTATAGTTATTATCTAGTATTGAAGGTTTTATAAAATTACATAGGATAATTAATATACATTGATTGAAGTTTTTACTAATTTATATAAGAATAATAATAAGATAATAATAAAACTTATATAAAGTATGTGTCAGCCCTGCGGCGAAGGTGCGCGGGCGCAGAGCACGGCCAGGAATGCGGGCTCTTGGTCGTTTTGGGGAGCGTCCGCAGGTAGGCGCGCCCCGCCCGTCGCGCAGCCTTCCGACGTCGTCGCGTAATATGCGTATTTTTGTGCAGTCATACTAATAAATAAATAGAATAACCGCATTTACTCACAAAATCGTAATTATGATGAACACAATTAGATTAATAAATAATAGGACTACGGTATTGGACGAAAGCTCCATTCCATGATTCAATTCCATGATTCAAAGCTTGTTTGTAGACTTTATGTAGGGTTTGATATATTTAGGTAAAATGAAAATGTATGTGTTTATCCTTATAGGCGGTATCACCCCTTAACGCAAATTAATCATTAAATAAATACTAAGCATTTTTTTTTAATTCGAAGCTTCCTTGAGAACTTTATGTGAAATTCACGTTTATTAAATGAAAATATTTCATACATCCTATTATATCTTATTTTACATACTATGCACAAATTTATCTACGAATCAACAATTTTTATTATCGGAAGTGGAATGAAACAAATGGATAAAAGAGTTTTGGTTTAAGTTGGCTTTAAAAAAAAAATAATGTCTATAAAAATCTTTAACGACAGTTAGTGTATGGCAACATGTAGGTTATATTTAAGTAGTACTTGATAGTACGCTCGTGAGTAACCCCCTTCCCCCTCTCCTTCCTGCCTGTTGCCATGCGCTCGAGCATACTGGACTTGCAAGTTTCGAACCTTCGGTCTGTTAGTATTTTAAGAATGTACAAAAACAACTTATAATTTATATATATATACATTTAATATATACTTTATTTACACGTATGTATTGAATTAATATTATAATTTTTTTTAAATTATAATACGTTATAAAATGACAGCATAATACTAAACGTTATAGAGACAATTTAATTTTTTTAAATTTAAAACTCGATATTCATTTATTTTATTTCAAAGAGAGCTACCTCTTTCGAAACCTCGATGGTACTCGTTTATAAATACTGTATAAACCATATAAAAGGTTGAAGTGTTGCGCCTTAAATAAAAAAGGGTTAAGCTTCTTAAGTCGGGCGTGGTCGGGTCTTTCGTTATTTTTTCTTTGGAGGTCACTCGAGTAGTAAAGTTTTAAAAGGTATAAAAAAAACTGGTCAAGTACGAGTCAGAGTCGTACGCGAAATCTTCCGTGCACTGAACAATATTTGTTGGGTTAATGTTGAATATATATATTTCTTTCATAAGATTATCTTTCATTTTGAAGTGGGTTTTATATCGTTATAGATGTATTATGATATCTGTACTTATAACAGAATAATAACGAGCCCAAATTTATTATAGTATTGTAAATTTTCTTGTGTCAGTGTGACTGGATGTCTTGGCTGTGGATCGCGTCCAAGTTATTATTATTATGATTTGAGTCCATATTATGAGCAAGGGGCCTTTGAAAAGGAAGAACAAAAGACAAAAGTTGCTCTTCGTTGTGATTAATTAACGCAATTTGATGGTATCATCATCCTCATCATTTTAGCCTATCACAGTCTACTGCTGGACATAAGCCTCCACAAGTTTACGCCAAAAATGGCGTGAACTCATGTGTTTTACCCTTAGTCACCACGTTGAGCAGGCGGGTGGGTGACCACTGGGCTGGCTTTGTCGCACCGAAATCGCTGCTGCCCGTCTTCGGCCTGTGTATTTCAAAGCCAGCAGTTGGATGGTTATCCCGCCATCAGTCGGCTTCTAAGTTCCAAGGTGGTAGTGGAACTGTGTTATCCCATAGTCGCCTCTTACGACACCCACGGGAAGAGAGGGGGTGGCTATATGCTTTACTGCCGTAGCCACACAGTCGGTCAGCCACACATGGGATGGCATTTAAATTTAATATTATGATTCTAATTGTGAACAAAACTGGCGCCTATATTCTAAAGTTTTGTCAACTTACTATAGGTTCAAAAACAATTTTATGAAAGAAAGAAAGAAAGATATTTTTATTGATAGACAGTTGGTTCTAAGTTAAGTTTTTTTATTAATCTTTGCACACGGAATCCTTGCATTGTTTGTGGTAGCCGAATCTTGGCCATAAATATAAGACTACAGCCACTCCGGTGTCATCATCATCATTACAGCCTATACAGTCCACTGCTGGACATAGGCCTCCACAAGTTTACGCCAAAAATAACGTGAACTCATGTGTTTTGCCCATAGTCACCACGCTGGGCAGACGAGTTGGTGACCGCAGTACTGGCTTTGTCGCACCGAAGACGCTGCTGCCTGTCTTCGGCCTGTGTATTTCAAAGCCAGCAGTTGGATGGTTATCCCGCCACCGGTTGGCTTTTTAAGTTCCAAGGTGGTAGCGGAGCTGAGTTATCCCTTAGTCGCCTCTTACGACACCCACGGGAAGAGAGGGGGTGGCTATATTCTTTAGTACCGTAGCCACACAGTACAGTACCGTAGCCACACAGTACCACTCCGGTGTAATATTTAACTACTAGCTTCTGCGCGCGACTTCGTCCGTGTGGAACAGATGCGCGCGTAATACTTGATCATTATTTTGCTGCGACGTTATTTTAAAACTGCGATATCCCTTAAGACACTCATTGAAATCGAATTATGTAAAAGGCTATTTTGTTTTAAATTAAATACTTGTGATGAATAACGTATTTATTTAGATAAGGATTAATATCATGTTTAAAAAAACATCTTCGCAAATAATGCATTATTTTACAACAAACTTGGTTAGCATAAAAAAGGTTATAGTGAGCCAACCTTGAAAGATAGATATATGCTGTCGCGGACTTTTTTTTAGAACTTTTAAGAGGATCAATTCTGTCATACATGATTTTTTGCAAAATTTTAACTGTTTTCACAGCGCACTCAGCGGAAGCTCTCAAAAGGAAAAAAAGAACCTCGATTTTAAAACATTCTTCATTGGTGCTCCGCTTCTTTTGGTCTTAGCGTGATGATATATAGCCTATAACCTTTCTCGATAAAAGGGCTATCTAACACTAAAATAATTTTTCAAATTGGACTAGTAGTTTCTGAGATTAGCGCGTTCAAACAAACAAACAAACAAGCAAACAAACTCTTCAGCTTTATAATATTAGTATAGATAAAACGTTAATACATATGAATTTTTAATTTGTTTTGTCGTAAACATCTTTATAATTGAAGTCATGTTTTTATCTGTATGAGGGAGTTTTTTATTATTATAAAATTCACAATATTGTTCAGTCATTGGAATTACAAGAATTAATTATTAACCACATACTTGTAGATTAAAAAATAGAATTGTGGATATGCGTTTATGAAATTTTATTATAGTTGACAGTTCATTTTATTTTAGGTATGTACCCACCGTGCCTCGGTGAGCACGTTAAGCTGTCGGTCTCGGTTTTTATCCTATACAAGCATTGAAGATGCATAGTGGATTAAATTCTGATGCTTCTCCTAGATGTAGAATGAGGCATATTCCCAGCAGTGGCAGTATTATGATAGATTGATGAAGTTAAACTTTTTAAAGTCGTGAAAAAAGTCGTGAGTGCCATGCAAAACGCAACGCTTATACGTTTTGTACAGTGATCTATTCTCATTCTCTCCAAAATATTTATGTGTTTGTTTCTTTATTGTGACGCATTTCCGTTCCACTGAGTTTCAAATCACGATTATAAAAAAGTATATCTTCCAAAATATAGCTTTAGTTAGGAAGGTTCGAAGGTTATTATATATTCTATGGGGTCTTTTCAATTCGTTTAGATATTTTTAGTTAGTAAAGCGAGTAAAATGCGACAAAGCAGATTGTTACTTAAAAATATTTACTTAAACTAAGATTTTACTATTAAGTAAACATTAAATAAAGTATGTAAAATCATACAATTATTTGGTTCGTATTTGGAAAAGAAATGTAACCTGAGATATTTATAGTAGGTAAGTATCTTTACGATGGATTCTACATTCCAATTATGTTATCTTAATATTAATCTAGATTGCTATTAATATTATTCTTGTTTCATTGATTTGAAAGCAGTTGCTAGACCTTAATGTATAATAATTGAATATTGCGTATGGTAGTATTACTAACACAATTTAAGGGTTTTTTTATTAATTCAGAGCATTCAGTTGCATACTTTAGGAACAGACGGCCGTGTGTGTATGTTGTAGATATTTATTTATTATTAAAATTAGTTCATGCGTTTCTTATTGCCGTGCAAATAACTGATAAATAGTGCTGTAGACCTAGATCTTAGTTCTTAAGATTTAATAAGAGTTATGATGCCTTTTCCTAATACTGATAATGTAAGCTCAAATATTTTATCATCATCACAGCAGCCTTTTGCAGTTCACTACTGGACATAGGCCTCCACAAGTTCATGCCAAAAATGGCGTCAACTCATGTGTTTTTTTTTTCAAATATTTTATGCTATTAAAAAATTGTAGAATCGTTTTCAATTGAATAAATGAGTGTAAATGATTTAGATAAATGTTTTTTTTTAATTTAACGTGTAATAAGAAACAAGGTAAAAAGATTGGTAGAACCACCTTAATTAGATAAAATATCTTATATTAAGCAAATTCCAAACTCAACAAATTGTATAAATGTTTCAAAAACTAAAAATAAAAACATCAGTTTAAACATTTCCAAGGCGAAGTCACCCTTTATATAATAACAATAAATTATACACCGAATTCTCTAAATTGCTAGTTCGAACTCCGTCACATGTTTTAATTGCGTCTAAAGTACCTTCAGTTTGTTTATCTTAGTCGCACGTGCATCGGAGTTGTTCCGTCTGATAGGTCGAGGATTTAATTAGTCAAGTAATTCTAATTAGAAAACGCTATTTAAATTTTATTGATAACTACCTGACCCGGCAAACATTGGTCTGTCATATAGATAGGGATAGCATTATCACTCAGGGGTATAAAAATAGCCAAATAAAAAAATAGGGGTATAAACGAACTATTCTTAGACCTACTAGAAAGCGGTCAAGCCGTTTTGAAGGAGTTCGACAGCAAATATTATGACATGGGGTTTTTATATATTATACTGGCTGAACTGGCAGAATACGTACTGCTTTTTTTTTAATGATGTTTATATTGTTTTTTAATTCATACAAACTAAATATTTTTTATACAGAAAAAAATTATTACCAATTACTTAAAAAACTTTATTGCACTCAAAAAATACATGTAAAAACAACATAATAATAAGGTTTATGGCAAAGGTGGACTTATCTCTGAAAGAAATTTCTTCCAGTCAAGTCTTGATCATAAGTGTACATATACTTCTTGCCCTGTTTGCCTCGCTATATAAAAATATAGCGACGCAAACAGGGCAAGAAGTATTTACTAAGAACAAGAAAAATAACAAATAAAAGATGATAAATTTCTAAAAAATACATATAAAGATACATACCAATTTTGTGCCATTTGGAAGCTATGCGCGTACATGCACTTCAGCGAATCATTTTATTTATATAGATGAATTAAAAAAAATTACAATAAGTCCGTTCGTTGTCATTACTAACACTATCTGTAACTAAATATACAATAAATCAATGTTTAATAATGTACTTGTGGCTTATAATAAAGTGTTAATAAATTAAGTTACAAAAATTAAATGTATAAATTTTATAGATAAATGTTAATTTTTGATCTTGAATGTCTACTAAGTCATTATAGCGGTTTAATATTAAGCGGTTTTAAAATAAAGCTTGAAAATAAAATTAATTGCTCTTTAGTATTAAGACGTATAATTACGATGCTAAATAGAAAATTATATGATATAAAAACAGGTACGGGTAATAAATCGCACATAAAATTTATTATAAGAGAATTAGAGTCAGAACAAACGATAATTTCTACACTAGACATTATGAAGTAGGATAATTTAGTTAAGACGTAAAAACGGTAAAAATATTGTGTTAATATTCTCAGTCTCATATTATAAATATCTTAAACTATCAAATATAAAACGCGTCAAAGCTATAATTGGCAAATGTAAAAAAAACAAACCCTAAATTGTGAAATGCCATGAAACTATTGATTAGGGTAATGCACTGCTTGGTATTATTTACTTTAAAAATTAAAACTTGGTGCTTAATAAGACAAGATCTTAAAAAAGAGGATTTTGAAAGCGATAACATCTTGGCTAATTTGTTATTATCAAAGATGACTCACGTAATGTCTTTCACTATCGAACACAAAATATTTGAACAAGCATTCAGTTGTGGTTACACCAAGATATTCTACTCAATTTGCTATAGCTTATTTCCTGCCTATCGTCGTGTCCACAACAATCTTACGCCACAGGGCACATCAGACGGGTGCGAGATTATGCATAATATTCGTGAAGCCACGCACTTACACAGAGCCAGCCTTTCATCAAAACATTGCTTACATATACTTTATTATACATATACGTTTACTATATACGTTTATTATACATAACAATATTCGCTATATTTTATGAGCAGATTAATTTCAGAATAAGGGAGAGTTTATGTATATTCACGTCACAACTAGTAAATAAACAGAACCGTACGCCTGAACAGATAAACTTATAAGTTTTAATTACATCTAAGTTCCTTGAAGCGCAAAGTTGGAACATGCTTCGCTTATAATATCTGTAATTAAATTAGTACTGGATTTTGTATTAGGTATCAAATAATTACGTTTTCAATCAAAATATCTTCTCTCTCTGTAATACATGCTTTTAATACAAAGTTATTCAAATATAGATATTTGATTTGTAATTTTTTACTTAAGGGCTTTTGAACTTCTTCGCTACGATTAATATGAGCTGTGGTTTTTTGCTCATAAAAACATTTTTAAGACTATCGGTGCAACTTTGTGGTGAAAAACAAATAAGAAATGTAGTCAATTTTTATTGCTAAAGAAATATTTTAATAATAAATAATTATGTTTGCTCGCAAACGGAAAAAACCGACTTCAATTACATCGACAAGTAATACAACGTAAGTAGATGAAAAAAATTAACAAACTTACTAGTCGTCACTACGATTTTCAAGAGTTTCCTTCCATTTATCTGGGAATCCATCATCAAATCCTGGTTTCCTTATCATGGTACCACACTTGGGATATTTTCTTTTCAACAAAAAAGAATTATCAAAATCGGTTCATAAACGACGAAGTTATCCCCGAACTTGCATAAATAAAAGATATATATACACGGTCGAATTGAGTACCTCCTCCTTTCTTGAAATCGGTTAAGTAGTAAAAAGTTTCTTCACCATATAGGTTTTATCATTTATTTATTTCGTGTTTAATTATTGCATCTGTCACGTAACACCTGTGCGCTAAAAGCTGAACCAGTTCTATGTCAAGGCGAATTACAAAAGTACCAGTTATGGTTAACGTTAAATTGTATTTTTGTAATCGACTCGACAACGTGTTACAGAGGCAATGCGTGCGGTTTCACTCGCTTTAATAGTTACTGCTTTAGGAGTTAAACAATATATTTATTTACAGTTTAGCTCTCAAACAATATATATTCGTTATTCACAATTATATTTGTTAAAAAACCAAATTACATTTTTCTCGCTAGTCCTTGTCAAAATTCTCGATTATGCGCTCTGAGCTCTTTCTAGAGCGTTCTTTTAGAAATGACATATTAATTCCAATTTAAAAATTGCAAGAGAAATAACTAATGTCAAATACGCCGTATACTACGGGTATCGTGCGGATATCCTTGTTTATTAAATATATATAAAATAATATTTTATAAATTAAATAATAAAAGTTAATATATGTGTAATACAAATTAATATAATATACATCAACAAATAATAAATGCCAGATAGCCTACACTGATTTTGTGAGTCGCAAAATCGCAAGCTGTTTGTAATTGTAGCCCAAACTTCAAAAAAAGTATTCTGTATCGAACTGGTGTTGTATTATATTTTGCAAAGAAAATGCCTTTTTACGAAGTGACAGGATTAGAGCTTAAATAGTTGAAAATGGTCTAGTATTAAAATATTCTTGTACTAGTTTTCACTAGTATACACATATTCGTACTTAACAGACAAATAAAAAACAAATTTTCTCTGTAAAGTCGGTTTACGGACGATAGTTTTACGTGATAACGTCATAAAGAAACATTAATAAACGATTGCATACTTTTATTCATTGAATTGAATTATAATATTAATGAATTATTTCGAACTACTAGATCTGACGTCACGCGAGAAAATATGTATCACAAGCCAGCGCTTGGGTTGATCGTCCCTCTCTATCACTTGTTCCGCGCTTGCATGCTCAGGCTCAGGCAGAACGTGACACTTTTTCGTGCGTGCAGCCGGTGTTCATAAATTCATAAGAAAGACGTTATCACTTCAAGAACTTTATCATTGTTGTTAGGTTGAAACCTCCTCTAAGGGAATCTTAGGCGAGGTTTGAATATTCATTTTTGACGATAGGTTTATGTTCAATTTTGACAGACAGTTATTATGGCTTTATTTGATTCATAACTCAAAAGGAACGGCGCCACTATCCTTTCCGCCTATATGTCTGTCAGTCAAGACCCTTTTAGACAGATGTTATACATGTAAGAAAATCAAATTGGTATATCAATTTTCTTATTAAGGACAAGTCTAACAAAGGTTTAGGTTTCAGAATACAAATAAAAGAAAATAATAAATAAGCTGACTCGCTTTTGAGGTTTTTATATCTCAAAATTGAGACCACAGTGCCTTAAAATCGTGTCCTTTATTAATTTAATTATATAAATAAATAAATATCTACACAATACACACACGGTCGTCTGTTCCTAAAGTAAGCAACTTAATGCTTGTGTTATATGTGTGCTGCGTGGCTACGGCACTAAAGAATTTAGCCACCCCCTCTCTTCCCGTGGGTGTCGTAAGAGGCGACTAAGGGATAACAAGGTTCCACAACCACCTTGGAACTTAAGAAGCCGACCGATGGCGGGATAACCATCCAACTGCTGGCTTTGAAATACACAGGCCGAAGACGGGCAGCAGCGTCTTCGGTGCGACAAAGCCAGTACTGCGGTCACCAACCCGCCTGCCCAGCGTGGTGACTATGGGCAAAACACATGAGTTCACGTTATTTTTGGCGTAAACTTGTGGAGGCCTATGTCCAGCAGTGGACTATTTAGGCTGTAATGATGAGGTAACAGCCGACTGGTATATAGCTACATATTTTTTTTTCGATAAACATACTTATAAATAATACATATATAAATATATAAATAAATATTTTATAGTACACCTGACTCGGGGTGGGAATCGAACCCATAACTCTCGGAGCAGAAAGCAGGATCACTAAAAATGCGCCAACGGGTTAGTCAGAATTATATTTATATAAATATCTTTATATCCTTATATTTGCATAGAGAAAAGGTTGTGTTGTATAAAGTTTTATAGACGTTCTTAATTGGCTATTGCTGTAAATATAGATAGATGACTTGAACATGGAATAATTTACAGTTTTAGTGGGTTAACGATAATATAATAAATAACTACGTCTTTGGTGTAATAACCTGTGAAGTCTTAGTAGCCTTTCAATCAACTTGATTTGTTGTTTCTTAGGGTCATTTTACAAGGAGTAATAGAACATATAAGTTTATTCACGTGTTTTTTTTTTTTACTAAAAAAATATATTTGTTTAACTTTATACGACTTGAGTTAGGCATTTTTGGTGTCTAATTTTAGCGTTTTGTAAAATAAAAAATTTAAGATTTATAAATATTGAAATATTAAATTGAAATGATTTTGTAGTCTTATATAATCGTTAACATACGCGTAAGTTCTCTATCCCTGTGATTTGTGTTACATTTTACCTATTTCAACAAATAGCCATTCTGACGTAGAAAGATTGACGGGGGTTTGAATGTTTCTTACATTGTTATTTCATGACTTTATGTTATATGTATGTAAAGTTCGTTATCTAAATATATCTTTATTCGAAATTGATTCTCTCGTGTTCCATTTGATTTTTAATAAAGTCGTTATATGAATTTATTGCTGTAATTTTTTTAATTGAAAGTAAATATTAATTATAAACTTTAATCAAGGAAAACTTTCCGTAATCGTAGTAACCGGACTGGTTTCGTTAGTAATTAAATTTTGTAGTTATTAAAAGGTGTTGTTAATCAATGAAATAATAATAATTTTATCATATGTTCTTATTCACAAACTTCTAAAGTGGATCGATGTTTAGATTGAACGATAATGGTATCCACCATTATCGTTCAATCTGAACATCGATCAAATCAGAGCTTAATCCACCACGCTGCTCCTATGCGGGGTGGCGAATATATTCCCTACTAAGAGTAACGATCGCTATCAGGTGTACATGATAACAGACGGGACCGACGGTTAACGTTCTCTCCGAGGCACGGCAAGGAGACCCACAAGGACTGCACAAACACCACGGCTAACATCTGTATGGACAATACAAATGTTTTTCATGTGCGGGGACGGTCCCGTAAACACTAGCGCAACAGCCACAAACCAGTGCTGTGACCGTTGCGCCAACGCGTCGTCAACGATCACTAAAATGACTATTAATGATATCATTATAATTCGTTCTATCTGTATACGTCTCAATTTTACAAGTAAAGCAGTATATGCTTATAGCCTATATTATTATTTTATTGAGGATTTTTTAACATAAGGATTAAAAAAACAAGCGTGCGGTCCGCCCTATGCTAAGCGAAACTTATAGCCTATAGACGCCTACATTACCAGAAGCATCACAAGAAGCTTTAGCTACCCTTCACACCAGAGTAACATAGCTTGAGAGAGGTATTACTTAGCTGTAAATTTTTTTTCTTAAAATCAGTCAGGATCAGGTGTAGTATTATGTCTTTTAAAATTATACTTTCAATCGTCAATAATTATAAAAACACAACTATTGTAAAACAGGTTTCAAAATTATTTATCTCCGTTCAAATCTATCTGTGTGTGGTTGTTATTCCAGGCGTTTCTTTCGTACAACCCATAAAAAGCGGCAGAGAATAACGAACAGACAATCACGTAGGTTTTCGCCTCACGACTTGATTTATTTCTGCATTGATTGACTTAGATGTATTATTATTAATGAATTATCTTAGACTTAAGAGAACGGAAAAGATGACGAATAATGTTGAAGTTAAAATAAATACTATTTTGGCTCTGTTAATTAGTGAATGCTTTAATATTTTTTAAGTAAATCTTTTCCAACAACTTTTATCAATAAATATTAAATTAATTATATAATATTTTATATATAATTACTTATATAATATTTTATATATATATAAAATATTATATAAGTAATTTTTATCAACAAAACGAAGGATTTTTTGTCACACTAGAATGGCAAACACGCTTACATTCTACCTAGATACTACTTAAGCCTTATGCTATGAATGTCTGCAACACCAGAACGTCGCATCCACAGGAGCGCACAACATTGCTTGAAAGCAGTATTTAGCTGTGATCTTCTTTAAAATCGAGGTACTTCTCCAGTAGGGCTGCTCCAAATTTTAAGCAAGATATTTCCGGCTGTGCCTTACCTTAGTACAATCTCATTGGTTCTAATTTCATTTGTGATTTACATCTTAGACGTATTAAATTAACAAAAAGATGTAACGTGGTAATATGAACAAGCGTATACAAAAGGAAAACAACGGAAAGTTTGCGCGGGCGCAGGCGGGCGCCGATCGGAGATATTGAAATTAACGAGACATAGAAATTCTTAAAGGTCAGCGACGTCTCATGCTCCGACGCGAATAACATAAATCGTTTACTGGTCCTAGAGTTCAGGCGGTACTGGAAACACGGGGAAATGGTATCGTCTCTTCATATAACATATTATGGGTGCGTAATATATTTGAAGTATCATTTGCTTACCACTACTTGCATGACGGTAGAGTACTTAAGAATGATTAGTTCAGCAGAAAATTATTGTAAATTTATATTCACTAGATAAATATAATAGTTAATAGATAAAGCTTATTATTCAGTGCAGGATTACATAGTTGATAAAGATGTGTGGACGTAGTGACGCTGTATTTTATGTAACATGTTACTAATTTTGTGCTAAAACACAGTTTATATATAATTTTTATGTAACATGTTACTAATTTTGTGCTAAAACACAGTTTATATATAATTTTTCTAAAGTACCTTTACTGTGGTGGTACTTTTACTTTTACAAAAATAATAATTTATTTTTAAAGTTTTAATTTGTAAAGTGACGATTCGAAAGTGCTCTTGTAAGGCCTATTTGAATTGGGTTGTTCATGTTGCACATGTGTATCGATCAAAATGAAAATAGTTCATTAAATCATTGGATTTTTTGATATTTCAAAAATGCAAAAAAAAAAATCTGTGTTAAACAGTATTCGTGATAAAAAAAGTAAATCTACTTTAATATCAGTAGAGATTACAAAAAAAAAAAAATAAGAAGTGGGTTGAAACATTTTTCAAACAAATATTTCAGTCTTCATACATATTAATTAAAAAAAAACAAAAAGATTTAATAGCCTGCCCACCTGCAATATTTTTTGGCGAATGTTAAAGAAAGAAACAATATCAATATCGTAATAGAAGGAAACGGAATGACTTTAAAAAGGTTTCATGCTTTTATAAGTTGTCTTAAAAAAAATGAATAATAATTGACATTCTTAAAGAAATTTGCAGTAAATTTTATGTTGGTGTTTTCAAGGAGTGCTTCTCTCATCTGAGTATCTGAGCGGTGTTTTGAAAGTATTAAAATAACTAAAACGGAATATTTATGTTGTTAGTAAGTGCGGTCATTCAAGCTCTTTCAGAAGGTTTAAAATAATAACAAGCGTGAATTGCGTACATAATTTTTAAATCAATTCAAAGATGGGTTATTCTCATCGAACGTCATGAGCTTATTATTATTAATATTATTAATTAATTTATTTTAATGCTTTCTGATAACTTTTAGACAGATCTTTTGCTCTCGTCGCTTGTTTGTTGGATATTTGCATATCGAATATATTTGTTCTAAAATAATTATTGTTTTAAATGTTATGAGGATTTCTTTACTTATCTTGTTTCGTTTTTTTTTAAGCTCTGCAGTTTAGTAAAAAAAAAAACAGTTAGGTATACTTAATAAGTAATTGTATAAATGTAATAGATTATTCTTAATGAAGTTAGAAATAAAACACTGTGTAAGTGGTTTATTTTTACATATTGTTCTAATATCTTTCATAGGCTGTAAAACATTATGATTATTTTTATTTTTTAATTTTATTTAATAGAGAGTATAAAAAATATGAATAAAATATAAATCAATCAAGTTTCCTCATGAAATAAAATCATTGTGAACATGAGTGAAACATAATTAAGATGAGTTGATAATAAAATGTAACAAAAGAAAGTCTAAATAAAATGAAATCATTAAAGAAAAGTTTTATGTATTAAAAATAATTTGTTAATTACTATTTATTAATTCTATTATTTATTTCTAAAAAAAAAATCATAACTTTAAGCACATAAGGTTAACGTATTCTTATGTTTTGTTATTTACTATTAAAGAAGTAGGACTTACGAGAGTGCAGATGCATCTTTGTATGTATTTAGCAAAATTTATGAGACAGACTCTGAAGATTAACATTTCGATGGTTTCAAGCATACGAATTGTCACTAAATTCGTTGTAGTACGACGAGAGAATTAAGATGTGAGTAATTAATTTGTTTAATACATACAAATATAAATAAATAAATATCTTTTAACAGTCACACATGGTCGGGTAGCAGCCAACTGTTACAACAGTTTTTTATTGATAAATATACATTGAAATAATACATATATAAATACAAATATTACACCCAGACTCAGGCGGGAATCAAATCTGCAACTCGCTGAACAGAAGCTGTAAGCCCGTATAGTAGTCGTAAATATATTTGAAGCTTTTTAGTTTATAGATTTTAAATTATGTTCTACAAAAATCAAAAACACTTTAAAAATAATAATAAAATTAAAATGATGCCACAACTACATCGAATGGAACTGTTATCATATGAGCTATCTACATATTTTTATTGTTTTGGAAGTTATTACTACGAGATCTGTAATCATAGCAAGCAACGAAACTGGTCGGTGCACAGAGTAGCGATACGACAGGTAACAGTATCAATTCAGACCACCGATACATTGTTCTGAAACCGGGCTCTCCATAAAACACGCCTGTAAAAACCCACTATAGCAAAGGTTTAGCTTGAAGTAACTACCAGTGGGTATTATTGTACCTTAAACCTACCTACCTACTAACTTAGACGACAGTCACTCTGGTATAGGTGCGTGAAGGCGTCTAAACACTGGCGATCGTGTGTTCGACTATCGCTCAGGTTGGTTTAAATTTGTACAAATATTTGTTTCCAGCATAAATGTCTGTCCTTGTGATCTCTCCACTGCGACTGAACGGAGAACACGTTAAGCTGTCTTGGTTATTACCATGGACACATGATAGCAATCGTTACTTATAGTAGGGTATATATTCGCCAACCCAAAGAGGTGTGGTAGTGGATTTCGCTAGCTAACCCTTCTCCTACATGAGAAAAAGACCTGAGGCTCAGAAGTGGAATGTTATAGAATAAATCAATGAATCAATTGTAATCTTACACCAACCCTATCGTCAGTAACTATCCCGCTCTGGTCTAACAGTTCGTCTGGTAATTTCATTAATTTTTATTACATATAATCATAAAATCACTGCAATACATAACAATATATAAAATCTCTGCTATATCTAATCTATACTGTCTGGCTTGCACGTGTTTCTGAAGCGGTTCAAATCGTTAATGATAGCTTAGACAAAGCCGGTATCGGTAGAGCACGGGTCACGTGGTTTATTTCTTTAAAATAGCCCCATACATCATATTTTCTTTATTGCCGATTAACTCTCAAGAAATGTAATGCAGGTAATATCAAGTATGTAAAAGTGAAAATTGTAATCTTGATGTAGTTTAATAGGCAGGAAACATATAAGTAAGCCTTTTCTTGTATATTGGTTTCTATTAAAATGTTCCAACAAAAATAATATCCAAGAACGATACATTCTAAAACGTTAAGGTTTCGTCAATTTTCAATTCTGTTAATTTCGTTATAAGATTTCTACATGAAGTTATCACCGGTTCAAAATTCCAACTCTGCTCAGAAAAGTCTGCTAGAAACACAAAATTATAGAACGGTTAACGTTCTGCTTACTTCTTAGTAAAAACGTGATGTTTTACAGCTTAAATGATTACCAGCTACATATGTAGTTTATTTCATTAAATGAACCTTTTTAAATACACTAAAATTAGTTCAGTAGTTTTTAAAAAAAATCCTGCCAACTAACATGCAAAAACTAGGTGCCGAGATTAACGTAATCAGATAAATATACGAACAAAACACAGCTTTGTATATTTCTATGTATAAGTAAACACTTAGTCTTAGATACGAACAAGACGTGACATTCACCTATCTGCTTAATGGATACAAATTATTTAATACTAGCTGGTACCCGCGACTTAGTCTGCGCAGGTTTAGTAAGTACTTCGAGTAGCTTATTATCTTCTCATTATCTGTCTTCATACCAAAATTCATCAAAATTTGTTTTGCGACATAAACATCGATTTGTTACTATCAAATGTGCATTAGAACTATATTCTTAAATTCTATTGTATGTGAGATAAACATTTCTCTTATACATTATATACGTGTCAACCCTACAGTTTTTGCAGCGCACGCCAGAACAGTTCGCAGATGGCAGATTTTTTTTCGACTTACTTTGACATTATCTTTATATTTTGGACATTTCACACACTATTTTTAAAAATTATAGCCTATGTGTTATTCTAATGTATAATCTATATTATTGTAAACTTTCATTAAAATCCATTCGGTAGTTTTTGCGTGAAAGAGGAACAAACATCCATACATCCATATATACAAACTTTCGCGTTTATAATATTAGTTATTTAATATTTATTTTTGTATGTTAAAGATACATAAATCGCAAAAGGTTTGACTGGAAAATTTCTGGTCAGGCTATATTATATTCGACAAGCAAGATTCAAACCAGATTTTTAGCAGGCAACCCTTTGTCATCGTATCCGCAATGAAACAGCGCTCATTTTGATGTAAGATAACATGTAAGCGAAAGTAACTAGAACAATATACATTATTATACCTATTTATAGTTAGCCAGTAGTTATGCCAGGAAAATAATAACTGACCAAGAATTTTCAATCAACCCTTTCACGGCTATTTTTCTAATATAATAAAATAAATATAAAACAATTTGCAGATGGGTTAAGTTCATCTCTAGTTCGGATTGTCTACTAACTATAAAAATATAAAAGTATCTGCGCGGTATTATTATGCCTCTGTTAAGAACAACTAACGGTAACACATTAGTTCATAAACGAGCTCGTTGGACAAATATTGGACGCTACATTTTTTTCCTAAAAAAATATGTATTATTTTTTTATCGCATAAATTCGATTCAGCCATATGTTACTAACTTCTCATTGATTCTTTAATAAAACAAAATCGTCTTTTAGGTCTTTGATAATAATTGTATATAAAATATAAAATTCATACTCTATTAGATTAAGTTAAATAACGTAATAATCTTTGATACGTTGTAATGGTAACTGGATACTAGATAGTATACGAAAATTGCACAGAAATGTTACCAACTGGCTTTTTATAGCAATTGAAATGGTACACAAGAACTATAGAACGATCTTACAAGGCTTTAAGGTAATGTTTTGACTGTAAGCATCTTACATATTTTATTATTTCTTCATAACTGACTGTCATGTTTATAAGTCTTGCCATAGGCAATGGACTGAGAAGGGCTTGCTATGGCGCTGTCTTACTCATCACTTTGTGATATTCTACAGACATGTAATTATAAAAGCAGGTACAACGAATAACATACATACATGTATATGTGATGTAATACAAGTAGCTTAGTACTAGTTATTTTTTATCATTATTTTATAACAGGCAAGCAGTGGAGACAACTGATTAAAGCCTGATTCCAATTTGCAAATAACGCAACTGGTAGCAACCAGTTTCCAAAACTCTATTAGGAAAAAAGACTTGTGCGATAAATGATACAGCCGTGGATAGTTTGAGGTGTCCTCTTGAAATTGTATTTTGTGCCCATGCAATATTTAAATGTTTCAGTCGATGCAAATTGTGACGTCATCAAAGTCAGATAAAATGGTATTTATCCCTTTACTGATTTTATTAAAGTTCGCCTTATAATAATTTTTTCTAATTTTCTTGTTTTGACTATTGTGTTGTTATTTATTTATGTATTATTTATATGTATGTTTATCGAAAAAAAATACCAGTTGGCTGTTGATCAATTAAATTTCAATTAGATAAAAAATTATCAAAATCAGTACACCCAGTAAAAAGTTTTGTGGATTTTCGAGTTTCCCTCGATTTCTCTAGAATCCCATCATCAGATCCTGGTTTTCTTATTATGGCACCATACCAGGGATATCTCCTTTCTAACAAAAAAAGAATTATCAAAATCGGTTCATAAAGGACAAAGTTATCCCCGGACATACATTAAAAAAATATTTATATACGGTCGAATTGAGTAACCTCCTCCTTTTTTGAAGTCGGTTAAAAATACATTTATCAAAATATTATTTTAAATTTTTATTTTAAAATTGGACAGTTTTACGATGGTAAAAATTCATTCCATTTCCGCAAATAGCATTCAGACCAAACACATTGCACTATGTCCGAGTAGACCAATTGTACGATTTTATCGAAGATATTGTTCGAAATGGCTTAACATGACGGCGATTTAGAAACAACACTAAACCATCTGTTCAAAGAGTAAAAAATTAATAACCTTATTATTTTTATTATAAGGTTTATTTTAGAGTGAGACGATCGCTCACTAAGAGCTGGTGCTTTCCTATATCTAAAACGTATCAAGATTAAATTTTTCTTCCCGCATACACTAGCTAAGTCAGAGACCATTTTGTATTGTAGTTTCAATACAGCCTGGTACAGCTTTTGTGGTGAGATAAGCTCTTAACGGAGACTGGCTGTCCTGCGAGATAGAGGGCCGATCGTGATAAACGAGGGATTATTTCTAAATCATTCGACATTTAATCAAAATGGAAATGAAATGAATCAATTAAAAAAAAAGACATTATCGTTATTAAGTAACACAGTGAAGAGACCAACAGTATGCTGTTGTATATATTATATATTTTGTTCTAAATTGTTTAATATCTACTTTTTCATTTATGTTACGTACGGCACGTATAAATATGAGTTCTTATATTCGCAATTTCACGAATATTACCAAAACTTAAATAATAAATGGTCATTGAATCGAAGAATCGTCGATATACACGTAAAAGTTTCGGGGTAATCTGTAATTAGCAAATAATCGAAATTCAGACTGTTATAATAATCAAACCATTACCAGACCCTGGAAAATATAAAAAAGAAAAGGAGTTAACTTACGTCAATAATAAAATACCAGTACATACAATAATAATATTTTAAAGAATTGTTATATTGAATCTTTAATAATATTTATTATTGAATACTTCGTTAGGTTACACTCATATTCTTTGGACATTATCAAGATGACGTAAAACAAACAGATCTTTGTCTAAACGACGTGCGATGTCTACGAACTATACAAGTGACATGTCAAGTAATGTAAAGTAGGTACTTTATTATACGTTATTCGGTAGGTACCGAACAACTTCTATTGCACCATAACATATTGCGTATTAAAACAGGTACAAAACAGTCATGGTGTTGGATTTGAAGATTATAATATAATAGCTTGCTACACCTGCCTACCGCAGTCTGTTGTTGAACATAGGTCTCCCCAAGTTCGCGCCAAAAGAGATATTTTCCTTTCCTTGCGGAGAACCGGGACATTTGGTGCGAACTATTATTAAAGAGGTCGTGATTCAAGATTTATACTAGGTATGTCGTGACTTGTTATCAATTTTTTTATTATGTCTATGATTTTAGGTTTTGATACATAATTATCTTCCAAGGTTAAAGGAAAAATTGAGCTTAGCCCGACACTTTGTTATGATATATAGCGTACAACTACACCTTTAAAAGAATTGTTTATTTAAATATTTCACAACCATCAAACCTTATAATTCCATATTTAATATTTCAAAGCACATTCCATAAATGAATGAGGAATGGAAGAAAGAGGCTTATCTCAAGAAGTTGATATAGGCTGAAAAAATCAATAATAAAAAAAAAACAAATTCTGTAAGATCTACTTAAGCTGTAAATTTCACGAACACGGCTCTCAAAAGGCTTAAAGGAACCAAAAAGTAAAATATTCTCTAAGAATATTCTCATAATAGCATCACTATAGAGACCTCCATACAATTTTATTACGTTCCAAAGTCGTTTACTCTAAAGATAGGCCTCGTTTCTCGATACTGACAAAGAACCATATTATAAGCTATAGTTACAACTAGCCAGGGTATAGATAATAATCTTGACACGTATTGTCCGAGCCTGAATTACTACGTGTACCCCCATAGAACAGGGCGTACAATGAAAATGGTTTATGAGGTTTGTTACAAATAACTTTGTTCTAGTTTAGTTGACATGGTAGTTGACAAGATGGCACTCGTACTAATTACTACTCTATTAAAGTGGCAATGGTTTAATTTTTTTTGTAGCTTAGTCTGACCGTAATCTTTTTAATGATCTTTCAAATAAGTATGATCGTAATGTTTTAAATTAATTTGCGAAAGGTGTCTGTTTTTTCACGCCGAAAAATAAAAGAAAAGAACAAAGAAAAATAATGTTAAGCATGTTTTGATCTTAAGGTGCAAATTATCTAACTAATAAACGAAAATATTAAAATAACTAAGACACTATAAGTAAATAAAATTAATAGGGGTTTTTCGGGAAATAGCATAGAACATCTATATATCGTTGATCCATCATCTGACATACTTCATCCATAGATATAGTAAAAAAAAAGTAGATAATGCGCGGCCTTTGTTGTTAGTGAAGCCACAAAACTCGGCTCCTTCAAGTAAATACACGCGCTCACGCACACATATGCCTCAAACTATGCTCATTTTCGTTAGTATGTCACGAGGCTTCATACAGTAACTTTGCTTATAAAATGCCGTCTTGTGTGATTAAATGATGCAAAAACAATACCAAAGTAAACAAAAAATCTGAAGGAATATCGTTTCACACGTAAGTACATATAAAACTTTAAATTTATTGTTATTCCAAAATAATATTGAGGTTATTCGGAACTTATAATTTCAATGTCACGAAATGACGTACCAAGGGAGTGTTGCCAGTAGTTCTTTTTTTCAATACCCCAAAATGTGGGTAAGTAAATTGTACGCAATCAGAAAAATAATTAAGTAAAAAGTAGACATAGTTATTGTTTTTTTTTCTCGTGTTATTTTATGTTACATAAATTGAAAATAAAAAAATCAAAATATATTTATGAATTATTAACTCGTTTGTTTTATGTTTTAACTTTTTACAATTTTCGAGTAAACTAGGTACCCATATTTTAGTATCAAATTTCATGGTTTTAGGTTTCCAACGAATATTTTAATAAGAGGTGAATGGGTAGCGGCTGTAAGACTGAGAAAATGACCACGATTATGCTGGCCATGCGCATAAAGTCAATTTAATACGATTAGTGATTGAAAAATATTTGAACATAAGACTACATCATATTAGTAAAATGCAAACAATGACGATGACTCTGAGTTCTAAGCGACAAAAATTTAAAAAACTTATACAACATAAAGGATTCTAGGTTTAAGAAAAATGGTTAAAAAAACCGACTGCAAACTGAAAAGAGATAAACAGAGGGGATAGGAAGTGTCCATTCATACGATTATCTTACGAATATATTTTTTTATTATCATACCGATTTTTTGTTTGATTTTTAGTAAATTTATTTAAAACTATAAACAGGTTTTTATTTTCACATACCCATTTTACCTATATTAAATTAATTGTTTAATAAAAATTTTAGGGACTTTTTTTAAAAGGTGTCAACACTTCACTCACTCACACATCTTTAAAAAAGTGGCTTCAGTTTTCTGTTCTAGGTGCGTTATCTACCTTTTTTTACTTGATCTATGACTTCATCTACCTTACCATCCATTCCTTCTCTTACATTCAACGTAGCGAAGCGGCTCTCCATGGGTCACTTCTCGCCTCCGCGAGAAACGAGACGTGATGGGTGGCGAACCACATCGCCGCCATTTTGGTTGCTTAAATTGTTTTTAACCATTGCGTTCCCACGAATAGCAAGGGAAAGGTTTGTCCACCCCAGCAGAGCCCCGCATGCCAGGGCTGGCCTAATTCTGGGTCGCCCGGTCCTAGGGCAGAGTGGCACGCTAATGACTAGGCTTGCCCCTGGCCACGCATTCATCCGCGCGGCAGACGTTGGATTGGCGGAGAGGGTAGGAATAGGGAAAGGGAAGGATAGGTGGTGTGAAAAGGAAGATTGGTAAGTTGGTGTGGGGAATAGGAAATGTAGGATATTATCGCTCAGAGGGTAAGGGATAGTATAGTAATAGCTAGAGAAGCCGGGGTCGCATACCCGTATACTATACCACAACTACCGGACAGGTAATTAGGATGAGTATCCCATGACTAAATGAGTCAGAAAAAAGTATGTAAGGATCGTAGCAAGTGGAAAGAAGTGGTCTCTGCCTACCCCTACGGGAAAGAGGCGTGATTATATGTATGTATGTTTGTATATGTTTTTCAGGAAAAGGTTAAATTTACGTACTCAATGCCATTTCTAGTATATTTATTCGTGTTAGTATTACAACGTCGTAAATTTGCGCTTACAGCTCGTCCAAGAATAATCTTTTATCGATTTCTCGATAATCAACAGGAGTGTTGTTTAGTACGTATTTAGTTGAGGTAGTTTTCTCAAGTCTTCAGCTTATTTTATGAGAGTACTAAAATTACTTGAATGGTGTTAATATTAAGAAACATTAAAATGAAGCGCAGGCTCCTTTGTTGGATGGCAAAAACAATTGTATTATTTCAAGTCTTAAGGACTATTGTGGATAACAAATGATTACACCTCGTAAATATTTGTTAAATTATATGCTTAAAAAACAAAACTTACTTGATTTTAAATGAAATAATAGTTTTGACTGCCATTTTCTTTTCTAGCACTGTTAAGGTACAATACTAATATTATGCATAAGTTAAGAAATTTGAATACTAATACATAGGAAACATTTTGTCATCTATATTAATATTATAAAGCTGAAAAGTTTGCTTGTATGTTTGTTTAAACACGCTAATATCGCTCAGGAAATACTGGTTTAATCTTTTAGGAACTACTGGCTATTTTTTTCTCAAATTAATCCGTGTGAAACCGCGGGGTACAGCTAATTATAAATAAACTCTGAAGCTTCAAACTATGTTTATCAATTTTCGAACCGTTAAAAGGCTACGTTACCTGGATATAACAAAGGCTATATGTAATGTGTATGTATAAATAGTAATAAGTACGAGACTAAATTTTCGATATGTGGCTAGTTTTTTTTTAAAAAGACCAACGCAAAAATCTTAAATCAAGTATTAAATAAAGAAAACGATATAAATACTCTCTCAGAGTGACAATCGAATATGAAGAAGGTAATAATAATATACTTTATTGCACATTTAAATAAAGAACAAAATTTACATTACAAGTAATTATAGTAACAAATTGTACAACCAGGCGATCTTATTGCTAAAAAGCAATCTCTTCCAGACAACCTGATAATGCAAATTTCTCGTGCTAAATAATATTTTCCACGAAAAAATACCTTATAGATATATATTAGGAAAAAATCTGTGGAAGCGAATTTGAACCAAAGCCGGATGTAATTTTAACTCGTCATAATGAGAGATCAACGAACTTTTGATCTTTTCAAATAAACGATTTATTTTTATAATTATTTCCGCGCGATTATGAAGTATGATCTAAAATATTGTGTGATCAAAATGTGTTTTGAATGTTTTGACGTCGACCCATCCATCTATCAGCCTTTAACAGTCCACTGTTGGACATTGTCCTAATGGTCACCACTGCGTTTGATCTTGCGCCCTCTGAATCCAGCGGCTTCCCGTTTCGTTAGTTAACCTTTTTGGAACGCGGCTTGTGGTCCTTTTCCGAAACGTGTTCTCATTTCATGAACCTTCCTTCCCCATTGGTTATCAGTTCTCTTCAGAATATGGTCTGCCCATTTCCAGTTCAGATTTTGAGAGCTATGTCGGTGACCTTTGTTCTTACTTAACGATTGTCTTAAAAAATCTACAAAAAAAAAAAATAAGAGTCATGGTAGCAAATCAACAAACAATTTCAAAATTGCTACAAATATTTTTATATTGCTCTGATCTATATAGTTATGTTTTAATAGAATTGTTATGTTGTCTATACGTCGATGTATGTGTGTGAGTGTGAATAAATGTTTATTATTATTATTATCTCTAGTGTCTCGGTAGACACCGCCTTTCTATTTTATGTTTGTGCTTGTGTGTATTTCTGGATTGGATTTCCTACTTAGCATGGTTTGTTTGTTTTATAAACTACATTGTAATGTATTTATAAACATAAATATTAAAAATAAGAACACTATATTTTGTCGTCCTTTTGAAGATTGTGGCCTAGTCCGCCGTAAGTTAGAGCTTCTAACTGTGAAACCTCTCCTTACATTATATTCGCCAAGTAAGTGTTTCTTAAGATGTTAGAGTTCAAACTCTTTGATAAAGAGTCAATAACCTACAGAACAATAGGAATGATTATTGTTAATCCGCGTGCTGGTAATATCGTGGTTAAGTAAGTATCAGTGATTATTTCATTTCTCATTTGTTTATTATTATTAATATCTAAAATACTAGCTAGTGGTTATTTTGAATCGACAGATATACATTTTTTATTTATCATGTTTTTCTCACAAATTAAATTTAATTGGATGGGATGTATTTTCCTTAAAGCGATTGCTGACCTTTTAAAATTTTTTTAGCGGTCTATACAAACATTTTTAATAAAGTCACGATTTTATTAGTACACAGAATTAGATAACCATTTTAAGGAATAAAAATATACGACTCCTATTGTTATTCTAAATGAGTACAGTAAGTATAGCAAAATCAAAATCAAAATCAAAAATAACATTATTCAAATATGCTTCATAAGCAAACTAAAATTACAAATACTAAACTTGCTTACAACTTAAATTTTTAATTATCATTTTCAAAATTGAAGCTACCACCGATTTACAATGTACATTTTGCAGAGAAGAATCGGCAAAAATTCTGCAGTCATTCTTTCAAAAAATAATAATTATAATAAATACAGTGTCACTAAATTCACACATTTTTATAATTTATGTAATCCTGCACCGAATAACAAGGTTAAGCTATTAATTTCTTTTAATTGCAAAATTATTTGTGAGATTGCAACTTACCCCACTTAAGTGATACTATGTGTAACGTACAGACTTAGTAATCTTTATTAATTTTTATATATTAATTGATTTTTAAGTGTATACAAATTATCGGAGTAAAACTTTTTTACGCATGCCTGACTTGGGTAGTAAACAGATGGATACGTGACGAGACCGATACGAAAAGTGTGATCAGGTGAGGCGAACGGAAGTCGAGAGGAAGATATAAGTCAGTGAAGACAGAAAGAGTGAAGTTACGTTTCGTATGGGACAACAAAAGAAGTTTTACTTCAGTCGTCTGTTCAAAAGCACATTCGTTTCTTTAATTCGTTCTTATTTTAAAATTCAACTAATTTATTCGGGCTTTGTTTTACTCACATTTGCGACACTGCATAGCAGGAGACTATATTAAAAATGTATTTGCACAGAAAACTTCTCCAAAAAGTTATGTGTAAAGCTATTAATGAAACGGAATCAATATAAAGACCTAATAAAACTAAATGCAAAGGTTAAGGGTAACTTTATTTCTTACATTCTTTTAAGCAACGATTATCCAATTTGTTCGAACAAAAAGAAAAAAGGACTTCGTTATACCCAACTTTGCCAGGTCTAATGCCCTCTATGTACTTACGTGAAATCTTTTTATCTTATCGTTCGGTAACGGTTGCTGAGTGCTTAGTTTTACTTTTCTTGGTTTCAATTTTCTTTTTTTCTAGTATTTTATTTTTGAAATAAAAAATAATTTCTAATCACGAACTTGTATACGAATTATTTTTTAAATTGATGTTCAACTTCATTTTCTTTTGGATTGAAGGCTTTCATAGGTACTAAAATAATATGGTTTCGCCGATGTCACATAGAATTAAGAACATACGAAGGAGGTTCTTATAGATTTTGCTAAATTCTAAAAAAAGCAGAAAACAGTGGTATCTTAGTTTATAGCCTGTCATCTAGAATAACGAAATTTTTTAAAGTTATTAATACATTCTGTTTATAGATTTTTATTCCAAAAAAAGAAATCAGTCACTTAAAAACATACGAGTACGCTACATCTGGTTAATAAATAATATTCGTCGTTCGTAATACGAAACCACAAAATTAACACCGTACACTGAAATAGTATTTGCTAAGTAATTTATAAATGTTATAGTTGATGGTGGTAATATCAGGCGGAAGTTTCTGAAAAGATTCTTGTGACCGATTTTGAAGAATAAAGAAAGACACTTCCATGTTTAGTAATTTCAATTAAGATAGAAGATCGTTTAAGATTTTGCCTGATAGCTAAGTTTGTAATGTCGATTGGGTGCAGAAGAAAGACCATATGTTGACCTAACTTATTTCTTGGGTGCATAAGAAAGACAATACGTTTAGCTAAGCTATTTCTGTGTAGATGTACTCATTAGATTTAAATATTCTCTTAATAATGAATACTCCAAACGTCATAATTGTCCTGAAGCAAGTTTTTATTTGTTACCAATTTAGTCTCTCAATTATCTCAAAAATTATTCATTTTATAACGACTATTGCCTCCAAGAAAACAAAATACTCCTTAGGCTTCAAGTTCGCTATTTCCTATTGTACTATAATAGTATTTTTGTGTAGCATTATTGTATCTAGTACGACTGTATTGTATTACAGTTGTACGTACTGTATTGTAATTGTTTAATGTTGTTGTCTCATAATATGATTTGTAGTATTCTACTCTAGCAGGTAGTATCGTAGTTTAGGAGTTCATATTTCCTATTACTCGACACAGTTTGTAATTTATATTTTAACTTTAAGCTTAGAATATTTTAATATCAATATGAGTATGTCGTGTTTATTTTTATGATGATTAGTTATTCGTGGTCACAGCTAGTTATAGCGTTTATGTACTTGTAAGTAATTTTAAATTATAAATATAGTCCTATGTACAATGTTTGGGCAGGCGAGTTCGTCTATGTGAGTGTATTTTAATTTGATAGCCATCGCCTAAAACATGTTCTATTAAATTGAACATGACTGCTACGCCATTAAATTATTTCGTATTATTATAATGGCAGCCATATTATAATAATTTGAATTAGTTGTTGAAAAACTAATTAAGGTATTATATCGTTTGGTACGACATTTAAGATGATAAATTGAGAATGTCATTGTTGAGAAAACTAGTTTGGGTGTACATTAACAAAGGTCATTTAAAGTTTAACTCTGTAATATTTTGTTTTGTCTAAGTAGTTTATTTAACATATTGTTATATTTTCGGTTAACAGTTATTTAGTTCACACATGATTTTTTTATTTACAGTGATAATTGAAATACTTTGTTGTTATATATATTTTAGAATTTCTAAAGTTAGTGTTTTATTATTATATATAATTAGTTATAACACAACACTTGTAATCAAAATTGACAACAATTAGGGACTAAATTATTCTGCTACATCATATAATCAAATAAATATAAATAAAAAACCAGTTTTACTCTTAAGCCATAAATAAAAATCTGTTTTACTTATATTCCTAAATTTTATAATAATTCCTAACTTAGGCAGGTTTTTCAATTTCCGTACATAACTCCAAAGTCCTCGAAACGAACTGTGATAAAAATCGCTAAGAACATTCGAGTCACAAGTTACTCTGTCACTTATATGTAATCTAATTCAACGGGTCAATGACACCAACCTGTTTGGCATCTCACCAAACTCCATCGTATGCTGATTGTATCTATTGGACGGTTCACCGACTGCGTTTTTAAGGAGGGTGTGGTTAGATATTTACGAGGATATATTTTTATATTAGTTGAAAATATAATTGAGTAAATGTAAGAAATATGATTTAAATAATTAAGAGTATTGACGAATATGTTTGATAAGACTTACTGTAAGTTGAATTAAATCATAAAAATAAGTTAAGCGTGTTAGAACAAGGCTGTGTATGGTTTGTTCTAAAAATTCTGGTTTCTTAGGGTTATATGGTAAGCCTATAACTTTATTACTAATGTTTCATAGAAAAAGTGGTGTTTGATGATAAATGATTTGTAATCGTTTTTTAAATAATAAAAAAAAAACGGTCTTCAATTGATACTGATGAGTACAATAAAATAGAAATTATTAGGGAGAATTTGAAAACAATTTGTCAGATCTAGGTCAAATTTAATCACCATATGCCGCGCACCAGCTTTCAAATACTTCTTAAGTCGGTTACAAAGAAAAATACATCAGAACTTTGTACCAAATTTCTTATCCTAAAAGTTATTTATTATCTACTGTTACAGTGAAGTTGATTGATAGCACCAGTTATATCTGTCTAATGTATAGATAATATTAACTTTTTTTTTAATACGAAATACAAATAAAGGTCAAAGGCATTAAAACTTATACGAACTCTTAACGGTTACCGCCCACGGTATTTGTTTTCGTACAAAATGAAATATTTAACCGACTTCACAAAAAATCAGGAGGTTTTCTATTCGATTGTTTTTTTTAAATGTATATAACCTCAGAACTTTCGACGCGGTGGACCGATTTCGATGATCCTTTTTTTAATTGAAAAGTGGTATGTCATGTGGTCCCGTATATATTTAGTTGAGATATCTCATCATTATCATTACAGCCTATACAGTCCACTGCTGGACATAGGCCTCCACAAGTTGACGCCAAAAATAACGTGAACTCATGTGTTTTGCCCATAGTCACCACGCTGGGCAGGCGGGTTGGTGACCGCAGTACTGGCTTTGTCGCACCGAAGACGCTGCTGCCCGTCTTCGGCCTGTGTATTTCAAAGCCAGTAGTTGGATGGTTATCCCGCCATCGGTCGGCTTCTTAAGTTCCAAGGTAGTAGTTCAACCTTGTTATCCCTTAGTCGCCTCTTACGACACCCACGGGAAGAGAGGGGGTGGCTAAATTCTTTAGTGCCGTAGCCACACAGCAGCAGTTGAGATATCTGACAGCCTTTAAGTTATTACTAATAGCGTGCATTAATTTGACAATTTTTCGTTCTCCTACGTTGTACCTATTACTTGTCAGTGTAATTGAAATCGGATTTATTTCGCTTGCAAATAAACACAATTATTATAATGTTGATATGTATTACAAACTAACTGACCTTGGGGGGGGGGGGCTTCAAGCAATTCTTCTCCATTTATTCGAGTTTTAACGAAAACTTTTTGGGTTATCTCTAATACGTATTCATTTGACTAGTTTTTTCGTCTACCTACGTTGTATTACTGGTCAATGTATTTGAAGTCGGTTTTTTAACCGACTTCCAAAAAAGGAGGAGGTTCTCAATTCGACTGTATTTTTTTTTTTTTTTTTTTATGTATGTTACATCAGAACTTTTGACTGGGTGGAGCGATTTCGACAAATTTTCTTTTAATCGAAAGGTGGTGTGTGCCAATTGGTCCCATTTAAATTTATTTGAGATCTAACAACTACTTTTCGAGCTATATCTAATAATGCGTTTTTACTTGACGCTTTTTTCGTCGACCTGCGTTGTATTATACCGCATAACTTTCTACTGGATGTACCGATTTGAATAATTCTTTTTTCGTTAGGAAGGGGATATACCTAGTTTAGTACCATGATATGGAAACCAGGATCTGATGATGGGATCCCAGAGAAATCGAGGGAAACTCTTGAAAATCCGCAATAACTTTTTACTGGGTGTACCGATTTTGATAAATCTTTTTTTTGTTGGAAAGGGAATATCCCTAGTTTGGTACCATGATAAGGAAACTAGGATCTGATGATGGGATCTCAGAGAAATCGAGGGAAACTCTTGAAAATCCGTAATAACTTTTTACTGGGTGTACCGATTTTAATAATTTTTAATTTAATCGAAAGCTGATGTTTGTTATGTGGTCACATATAAATTTAATTGAGATCTGATAACTACTTTTTGAGTAATCTTTGATAACGCGCAGTTACTTGAGTATTTTTTCGTCGATCTACGTTGTATTACTCGTCAATGTAATTGAAGTCGGTTTTTTTTCGTTTGCGAGCAAACACAATTATTTTCTTGCTAGGAAATACAATTATCTATACAACCGTCAATACCTTTATAATTCTCGTTGATATATCTTCTAGAAAATACTTGGTATGAAAATTAAAATGAGACCTAAACAAAGCATTGAATATATACCACAGATAACAATTACAATTTTATGACGTCGGTTTGCGATATTTTATTAATATTAAGTCTTAAACAAAAAAAGAAGTTAGTTTCAATAACTTAGTAACGTCAAGGAAAATTATAGTAACAATGATTTGGAAAAATATCTTAGGTTTAGCAATGATTTCTTTTTGAACTATTCTGTTTTACTAGGATATTTTTTTAAATTACGTTATGTATGTATTTTAAGCCTTAGCATGTGTTACAAGGCAAGATACCCTCTCTTGCCTTTTATTAGTTAATTAGCTGTTCCCGGCGGATTCAAACGCATTAAATTGAGAAAAAATAGCCTATAGCCTATCTCAGTAAATGGACCATCCCACCTAAAAAGATTTTTTTCAATTCGAATTAGTAATTCCTATGATTAGCGCGATTAAGTTTTTAAATAGGACTTTTATTCATATATTTTATGAGATTAGTGAAGTGTGATCAGAGTAGATGTATTAATTTTTTGGAATTATTAAGGGTTTAACCATTGTAAATAAATGACAGGAAAATTAATAAAAAACTGAACAGATAGATAAAATTACATAAAGGTATATTAAAGTTTTTTGCTTCGCGTGCACGTCCCAATTCATCAGACTTAGTACCGATCGAGTACGTACGCCAACGCGTTGAAATCTTTTCAAAAGATACATACATATTTCGACTTTATTTTATGAGCCGTAAAGATCATATTTGCTTTAAGGGCTTGTGGTATCAATAACCTTTTTGTCAATCAACCGGACCTCGAAAACTAGTCCAGTATTATTAATATAGTTGAAAAATGTTAACAAATATGGCGTCTTATCTCACTTAGAACGTTTATTGTTTATTATATAACTTTTTACGCGGTTTAAAAATGAGGCCGGTTCTTGATTGAATTATTTGTATCTTGGCATTTCTATATAAATTATGATTAATTTATCGGTAGAATTATGCTTTTATCAATATTTTTATTCTGATACTAGCTGATCCCGCAAACGTTGTTTTGCCATATATGTTATTAACCAACTTAATCCCCATCTTATAATTTAGATATAATAAATAGCACACGAAATTTCATAAAAATTGGTCCTGCCGTTTCGGAGGAGTATTGTAATTAACATCGTGACACAAGAATTTTATATATAAGATTATAATGCTGAAAAGTTCGCCCGTTTGTATTTTATTTAAAACTTAAATATTGATTATTTATTTTAAGAATCGAAAGTCATGTATTAATTATTTTGGTTTAACTTTTTTGAACTGTACTTATACAATAATTAAAAAACAATCTTAGATGAATAGTCAGCCTCTTAAGTAGATAATTATCTCGAGGTGATACAAATGATTTTTGGAAATTAAACAAAAAAACGAATATAAAAAACAATAAATAGCTCCATGACACTGACATGACATGTCTGAAAGTAAATAAATGTTATTAAATAAACGAACAACATTTTCATTTAGGAACACCATTAAACTCTTGAATACTCGAAAGAATTATCTGACATTCTTAAAAGTCAACTTGATTTATATTATTAAGTTATATTTATTGGTCCCTTTGACATTTCCGTTCGTTTGGAAGTTTGAAACTGTAGGTATTTACTGGTGCAATTCTGTAAAGTATTATGGTATAAATATTATATATATATATATATATATATATATATATATATATATATATATATATATATATATATATAATATTTATACCATAATACTTTACAGAATATATATATAGCGTAGAGCTCACCTGATGGTAAGCGATTACTGTATACCAGAAGCATCGCAAGTTTCTCACTCAGACTGCTCAAGATTTAGAGCAGGATATTTCCTGATAAAGACTATAGGTTATAGGCTATGAAATACATTTTTTGGGGTTTCTCTCAAAGATTGGATTAGAAATGAGACTATCTGTGAGAGAACGAAAGTAACCGACATAGCCTACAGAATTAACAAGTTGAAGTGGCAGTGGGCGTGTCATCTGTGTCGCAGGACCGATGGCCGTTGGAGCAGAAGGGTCCTGGAGTGGAGACCGCGTCTTGGCAAACGCAGTGTGGGGCGTCCTCCGGCCCGTTGGACCGACGATCTATGTAAGATTACCGGTGTAGGCTGGATAAGGATTACGGAAAACCGGGATGTCTGGCGCGAACTTGGGGTGGCCTATGTCCAGCAGTGGACTGCAATAGGCTGAACTGACTGACTGATATTCTTGCAGCACAAAAGCATTAAAGCATTAAAACAAACACTAAAACGTTATATACAATTACTATATAAACGTAAAATGAAATACACAAAAAACGAATTGGTTTGACATTTTTTTAAAAATTGTCTGCATTAAGGGTCTTCATAATAACATCTAATGACGCAGTGTTTCATAAAACCGATTAGCATACAAGTTAATACACGAGTATTAAGCCGTGAAATAGCTGGTAATGTACCTACGTTAGCATCATCCCTCTAACAAGTAAACTAAACAGGTTTTAATGACTATAACGCATAAGAAACATCTAATAATTTTTTTTGTAAAAGATCGTGTTTATTTGTCCTGATAACTTAAAACAATATTAATATATGAAGAAGTAAGCTTTTTTTATTTATACTTTATTGTACACTACAACTACACGTTACAGATTAATTATAGTTTTAAGATAGTTACAGATTATATAGTACAATTGGCGGACTAATGACTATTCAGATTTTTTTTCCAGACAATCTGAGCTGAATGTTGTCAAGTATTGTTGTTGTTGAAGATTTGTTTATTTATTTTACTACGCAATAAATTTAAAGGATATATTGCACAAAGATTAGGTAAATTGTTAAATGCATTATCTACCAGATAACTGTAGGACATACTATAAAAGAAGCTAATAGGTACTGTATTTACGAAAGGTGAAATAAATCATCACACATTTCAAATGCAAAAATGAGTTAAAAACATTATAATAAATATACAAGCAATATAAAATACATAAGATAAACAAATGGGCATGTAAAACATTTTATCAAAATCTTCTCAAGGGGGCTAATTACATTAAAAGCAGACTGACGTCACGGTCCGCGGGCCACCCATTTCGCTATAAAGAGTTTGAGTTATTAATATTTTATAAATTAAATTTAATATTTTATAAAGAAGATAGCTTAAACAATGTAATGTTAGAATTAGTTTATCGAGACAAATATTTTTACTAAAGAATTCTTCAATTTGATAAGACAAATATTTTTCATTAGGAATTCTTTAATTTAAGAAAATAGAAAAAAAATTTGATGATTTAAATAAATACTTGGATTAAAAATAAATGGCTATTGTAAGTCAACCTTAGGATTTATACACATATTGCCATATATTGCGATAGAATATACATAGTTATATTACAACAGAATTTTTGCAGGCCTTTCAAACACTCGTGTTGAGCTTTGTACGCATGCTTTCGTTTGTTTAGAAATATTATTTTGGTGATTTGATTACAAGTACGTCTTACGTGTGTGTTTAGAATGTTAAGAAAAACGTCGACATAACCTTTTTGTTTGCAACATGTAACGACATGAATATATTATTTATATAAACAGTGTTGGTTCAAGGTTAATCGAAAGATAAGTCGAGACTTGTTACTTCGGATGATTGTGTATTTTCACTTCTTTATGTTAAATATTATGTAGTGGTTTCTAACATAAATGTTTGACAAGAGCAGCGAATATCTAACTCGTTATCAGTTTTTGTTAAAAAAATTTAAAAAAAATATAAATGAATAAAAATAACATTTATTACAAGCTTAAAAAAGTATAAAATCGGTGCGAGAATAATTTAATCTATATAAATAAATAAAATTGGAGTGTCTGTTTGTAATATTAAAATAACCACTTTTTACCAAAACAACATTTTTTTACAATTTTGTCTGTCTGTCTGTTTGCTTATTCCGGCTAATCTCTGAAACGGCTGGACCAATTGTGACGGGACTGTCACTGGCAGATAGTTGATTCAACAAGGAGTAACTTAGGCTACTTTTATTTTAGAAATATTGTTTATAATGTAACTCTGCGAACTGAACAATATTTTTTTATATTCCACGCGGACGAAGTTGCGGGCACTGCTAGTGTCAAAACGTAGTCCAACCTGTAAGCGTTTTGACAGTACTTTTTTTTTGTTATCGCAGGGGAACCCATTTACGGGTGATATCCAGGACGCCCGGGTTCGGGGTAGGCAGTCCTAGACCGTATGTCGGCTTCAGCACTTGTGGGTGAAGTACCGACCAAACCCCTGCGGGAGCCTTCAGCCGCTTTAATTGGAGGGTCCCGGATCTGCAGGCAACAGGATCTCTCCAGCGACCGGCTGGCCTCGGCGAAAAGGCCAGACTTCTCCTTCATTCTCCTTCCTTTTTTTGACAGTACTGTACCTGTATCAGTCATCTTCTTTTGTGAAATATATATAATATAGTATAAACACAATTAAACAGATTTCAAGAAATAATAAAGGATGTTTATTAATTTTTGCTATGTAAATGACATAACAGAATATAAAATATTATAATTAATACGCGTGTCCGTCTCTCGTCCTGTCACGAGCAAAACAGATTTCCTTGGCAACCGATCTAATAATCATACGTAATAGCGTTTGGAAACAGAGAATAATTATCCTTGTTATGTAACAACAATACGCACTGATTAAAAAGGCGAGTTCGAAACGTTTTTATAAATTTTGTTGTAACATTAGATTTCAAGATGTACGATGTCAAAGTTTTAGTTATGGATGTAGTAATCAGAGCTCGGTCGGTCGCAGCAGGCGGCTTATTACAAAGTAAAATTGAATCTATGGAGGTATTGTAGAGTTTTATTAATAATGCAAGTACCTCTTAGACTAATGAAGTGAGATCAAAGATGCTGCGTGGGTGAAGATCTGTTAACGTATTCCTCGTGAATGGATTCTTATAAAAATTATTCGTTAAGTTACGCCGTGCAATTGAATATGTTGCTTTCATAAATTTTTATTATATTTTCTGTTTGTGTTATAGAAGTCTCATCAAGATCTTGAATTGAATAGAGATGGTTCCGGGAAAAACAAGAAGAGATACGAAGTTGTTTTAAGCAAATTAATATGATTTCACGTAATTTTTGGCGCGAACTTGAGGAGGCCTCTGTCCAGCAGTGGACTGCAATAGGCTGAAGTGATGAAGTGATGAATATGATTTGTATTTCGTAATATATGCGACAAATCGAACCTTTAAAAAAAAGAACGTTTTGAAAAGCGAACGTTTGAACGTTTTGAAGAACGTTGAAAAAGTAACGTTTAGAACTTGTTAATAAAATAAATGCTTATTTATATAAATATTTGTTTAAATATTTACTTTCGTCTATGAAGTATAACATCATAAGGAAACTGCAGATGGGACAGAAATATTTCAATTATTATCATTAGAACAAAGTGGCAAATTGAAGTTCGATGAATCTGGGGGCACGGTAGTGCCCCCGCCAAGACGAACCAAAAAAAAAAAAAAAAAAAACGAAAAGCACTACCTATCTTTTCTCGAAGTGCTTCGTCGTTTTTTTGAACCCTCATAACTTGGGTTTGGATTATACCAGATAAACAAAATTCTGGGGATATGGTGTCGATAGTGGACTTATTAAACATATAAAGTTTCAATTGCATAGCTCTTATACTTTAGATTTTATTGATATCTAAAAAACCCCGATTTCGTCACTCACTGATGATCATCAAAATTCCTAGAGTCTTCCTGAAGTCCCAGAAAGCTGAAATTTGGTATGTAAGCTAGTATTAGTACACAAACAACAAAAAAATTCTAAGACTTGAAACTTTTACCCCCCAACCCCTTAAACTAGGGGAGGGAAGTTTGTATGAGACTTCCGCAAATTTTGATGCTAGAGGTCTGAAAATTGATATAGGGACTCCTTGTTATTATTAATAATAATAAAATACATAAAAAATAAAAATCGATTATTAGTTTATGTCGAAAATTTACATTTTGTAATTTTGGTATTTAAGTTTTGGCGGAGATCACCGTTTGCATATCAGTTCAACATAAAATCAAAAACAGCGTGCTTAAACCGAATATGGTGAAGATTGGATAATATTTATGGTATAAAATGTCTCGGAGGTAAAATGCAACGATAATATTGTCATAAGCAGCTTACAAAAAGAAGTGAAATCCCACCAAAAACATTTTCATGTAAAATGTTGCCAAGACGAGATCATATTGCTCGCACTGTCAAAAAGTTATCAGATCTCATGTAGAGCCAAGCTTCTAACTCTACACGCCTTAACTCTACAAGCCCTAACTTCACAAACTCTACAACTTAGTCAAAATATGTGGCTTGGCCGTTTCGCTACCGTCACGTGGGCGTAAGGTGAAAAATTTTTTCACTGTTTTTTACTTTTCTGTCATACAATAGTTCTATTAAAGAAAAAATAAAAAGAAGAAGAATAATTGATATACATATAATACAAATAAAAATAAAAAGAGAAAATATATTTATATAAATGAGACAATAAAGTCGTCATCTACAACATCGGCAGCCGGTAGTAACGAAACGGCCAAGCCACATATTTTGACTAAGTTGTAGAGTTTGTGAAGTTAGGGCTTGTAGAGTTAGGGCGTGTAGAGTTAGAAGCTTGGCTCTACATGAGATCTGATAACTTTTTGACAGTGCGAGCCATATGATCTCGTCTTGGCAACATTTTACATGAAAATGTTTTTGGTGGGATCTTTTTTTCCAGGAGAAATTATCTTTTTCTACCAATGTGTGTACAACCAAATATTATACATACTAATGGAATTTAGCTATCTCTTTCTATTTTCTTGTTTATTTGTTCAGTGTACTTCTTATTATTATAGTAAAATTAAAATTATACTAAAAAACTAAAAAAAAAAAATTAATCGCGGTTGGAGCTTATAAAATGACATCATGACATGTGTCGAGCGTTTCAATAAGGAGCAGACGGTAATGACGGTGGCATCTCGATCACTGGGCTTGTGATCAGAATTCCAATTAATTGGTACCTTTACAGATATTAATATTTACGATATTAATTTTCTAAAAACACAGGAAATAATTAATTATTAATGATTGAATAAGATTTATTTCTATAAATGAATTATTTTGTTTTTCTATTGTTAATAATAAAACAATTAACTACAAATATGTGATATAAAAATAAAATTAAAATGAATTTCTACTTAGGACAAAACAATATCACCATTAAATAGTATAAAACAAAGTCGCTTCCCGCTGTCTGTATGCTTAGATCTTTAAAGCTACACAACGGATTTTGATGCGGTTTTCTTTAGTAAATAGAGTGATTCCAAAGGAAAGTTTATATGTATAATACATGCATAATATAGAAGAGGAATACTGATAGTTTTTGCAACCGTGTGTAGCCGGGGCGGGTAGCTAGTTTCAAATATAATTTATGAATTATTATTTGATAAAACTGTATTAAACCAAGTGCCATCTTCCACAACTTAAAAAAATATATATTAGAACTTGAGTAGAGGAATAAAAAGTCTCGATGCTAAAGAAAATTTTTACATATGTAAAATAAACATGGCGACAGAAGACAACAACTTTCAGCTATTAATTATCGCCCACACAGATCTAGTCCGAGCTAGGCTGTATGACTCACGTCCTACCCACGCTCTAGGATGCCTCCGCCATTGTATGCAGACGCAATTGTAGTTTATTTTGAGAAAGTGCACGCCTCATGAATATAAATTCTTGAGGCGATTCAGTCTACGATTTATACTTTTTGTTATCCGCCGCTGGGTCTGAGGCATTATGAGGTAAAATAATGAGGCTCGATGTACTTTAAGGCTAACTTTATAGGTAACTTGTTAAAAGAACTATAAAATTTTCTTTATCTTTGCCGTAGTCTTTGCGGGTGCAATGCACTGACGTGGCTTCATAGCAGCCTGATTAATAGAGGCAAATACTCGTATATGTACTATCGGCTACATCATATTATATAGTATTAACTGACTTGAACTTCGTACAACCTCACTTTTTTCTATCGATTTATTTTTAAATTATCATGAATACAAACTTTATTATGTGCGTACCTACATTTCAGAAATTCTTTTTTATTTCTATAAGAATATTTTGACGTATCATTTAAGGAAAGCATAAGGAAATATGTTCGAACGACGTAGGTTCACATAATCGGATATATATTTCTGTTTTCTTCTTTTAATTTTTTAAGTATATGCATGTTATAGGTATATATTAGGTCTCCGATTGGGGAGGCATATATTAAACCTTGCATAAGAAACATTTTAAATAATGGCTAGAATTATAACAAATCCAATAAGTAAGTTAGACAAACTAAGACTTACTAAAGACAAACAGACATTCTCACAACACATTGCCATGTTTCAAGTTTTAATCACAAAGGCATCCTTTAAGAATGTACAAGACCACCCTGATAAAATAATGACTAGAATCGTAATATATACTTATATTATTAGTAGCAAATTAGCTCACTTTTCCGAATGTCGGGTAGTTTGAGTCATGAAAATCAAAAGGCACGTGATTAATTATTGTTTAGTTTTCATTACTTTATAATGATATATGTATCGTCATTAATGACTAGTACCTTCACGCGATGATGGAATTTATAAAGATAAATAAGTATAGACTTATCATTAAAACTATCACAGATAGATTACAGCTAGTAACTTACAGCAGTAAATAATATTGTTTTAAAGTTGTGTTGTGTTCCAAAGCTTCTGGTGTTACAGGTCTATAAGCTTATAATAACAGTAATCGCTTACCACTAGTTGGGCTGTATTCTTGTTTGCCGACCTAGTCGTATAAAAAAAAAAGGTAAATATTTGTTGGAGATATTTTGAAAGTTTATTTTGGACGTAACGCTATAGCCGACACTAGAGTCAATATTGTATATATATATATATATATATATATATATATAATATATATATGCTTGCTTCAATCTGTAATATATAACAACTATACATAAGTAGTTGCAAAATGATGATGAATGATCAGACAGGAAATTATCATTTCACATAATTATAAAAATACTGAAACACGAGTAAAACTGGGGAGTGAGTCTTGTGATATTTAAGTAAATATTCAAGTCTTTAAAAATATATCAATATTCATTCATTAGATTTCCATTTGACAAAAATGAGTATCAGAAGTAATTTTTGTAATATATTTCGCTCCATCAATTTTATCGTTTGAAGTTTCAATAAGATCTTTAGTATAATAGACGTAGTAGATTCTCTTCAAATTGAAAATATCATTACTAGATATTTTTTATTATATTTTTACCTTAGTAAGTATTTTTTTGCGGAATATCAAACTCTTATAAATAAATTTTATCTAAAATCAACATTATGTTTCTTGTATGAACACATCATACAATAATTGTGTTTGCAGGCAGACGAAAAAAACCGACTTAAATTATATCAACAAGTAATACAACGTAGGTAGACGAAAAATTTATCAAGTAAATACCCATTATCAAATATTACTCCAAAAGTTGTAATTTCATCGAAATTTGATATGATTGATTTTGATTTTCCACATGATAAACATCGGCTTTTGATTAAATTAAATATTATCGGTACCCCCAATAAAAAGTTATGGGGATTTTCGAGTTTCCATCGATTTCTCTGGGATCCTATTATCAGATCCTGGTTTCCTTAACATGGTACCACACCAAGGATATCTTCTTTCCAACAAAAAAAGAATTATCAAAATCGTTCATAAACGACGAAGTTATCCCCGAACATACAAAAAAAAAATACGGTCGAATTGAGTAACTTCCTCCTTTTATGAAGTCGGTTAAAAAACGAAAACAAAACAGTGACGGAAACCAAAAAATATCCTCATGCCTCAGTACAAATAAGAAGCTAATTTGGACAAATATAAAACAATTATTGCGGTTGTTACAAGTGACTTTTACACAGGGTGTTTGATAAGTAATGTATATTCTGTGTGTTTAGTTATATAGATTCTGTGTACCTTTCTGTATCTATACAGATTTATATATAAACTATGTATATGTGTATTAGAGATGTGGTACGATGTCAACATTAAAGGAGAAAATAAAACTGGTATCAGTTTGCCAGACCGCGTGTGTACCGTACTGCAGGATTTTTTAAATCACCACGAGAAGCTTTCTCTCTTAAGAAATCTTTTTCCACAATTTTACAGGCTCAGTTACTGCGAATTAATGTGTGTAATTTTGTTATTTCAGTTTATATAGTGAGGTAATTATATAAATAAGTTTTTTACTGAGGTTAGTACGCTTAAACAAATTTGTACATACTAAAACCTTGGTACAAAATTTTGAACATTCTGTATGTATACTACGTATAGAACCTTAATATTATAATCACGTGTCAGTGGGAAGTGTTGCATGTCGTATTACAAGATACGCACTTCGCGTGACGACTGCGTTTATGCTTTGGAAATACGGAGCTATAGGAACGCGGTAGTAAATTTATTCGTATTTTTCAAAATAAATCAAACTAAAATGTGTGTGTAGTTGTGCTGTGTATGTAGTTGTGGTGTACAATAGAGTATAAATAAATAAATAAATAAAATTACACTACAGTAAATACTTTGTAGACTTATAGGAAACGCTTATAAAATTTCTTTAGTCTGGAAATAGAAAGAACATTATCATTACAAATAATTTTGTCTGTTGAGATTTGTGTGTTTTCACCTATCAAGACTTGAAAAGGCGAAACCTGAACATAAATCTGTTTCCACCAATATGACAAGGTCGATAACAAAAGCAAATGATGAAACTCGCCAGTAATATAGATGCTAAGTCCGTTCCAATACAGAGGCTTAAAGGCGTGTTTTTAACCAGCGGAAGAAAACAGAAAAGCTGATGATTGTTTTAGGTCCGAAAGCCTTATTATTGTTTGTCTACTAATATTTTATAAGGATATTATTTTTTTATGTTTGTTTTAAATGTAATTTTACTAGGATGACAAATAATTTTATTGGGTCACAGAGAGTGGAACCTTGGAAGTGAGTTGAAAGTTCACAATGAAAGCTTAAGTCTAATTGGTGATAAAGTATAGTTGGTGATAAAGTATAGTGATGATGGTTATGATGATGGTAAGTAGGTATACTAAGCAGCTTTTAAAAAGGAAGGCTTGAAGTTTCGATAGGCGCAACATGTAAACATGTAGTTTTCTTCACAATTGTTGCCCTTAGCGCGTAGTGTAAGTTCAATTTTAAAGACAAACAAAGCAGTTAAGTGGTTTGCAGTGCCAGCTTTAATCCTACGATCATCTGGTATGGACTTACAAAATATAGAGAATGTCGTTAAAATTGTATTACATCAGAATAAAATAGAGCTTGTAAAAGCTTGTTTTAACAAGACGGAAATGTCCAAGAACAAGAACAGCGAATGTCCTACGTTCCTTTTTTTATAGTTCGTTTCAGAACATCGGCGTCTTTGTGTAACGGCTGCTGTGGCCTTGTTCGGGCGTCACCCGATACAGAGTTTAGCGATGACGTCACGACCGCAGACAGTAAAAAATAGACGAGATTTTTTTGTCTACTAGTTTGTTTTTAAATTAATTGTTCATATAAACGCCGAGCTAATATATTTTTTATCTTATATTTTATAGTCTGTATATCTAGTATATATTTATGTTTTTTTTTTAAGTATAATATTAGAGTCAGTATCATTTGATTGATTGCTTGAATCAGTCTGTAACATCCCACTGCTGCACAGGCTCTTTCTCCGTGTAGAAGAAGGGTCGGACCTTAATCCACCACGATGCTCCAACGCGCACATACTAGGGAATATATCCGCAGACGCGCGCGAAATATATACAATGAGTAACGATCGCTATTAACAAACGGGATCGACAGCTTAACGTAATCTCTGAGGCACGGTGGTTAGACCCACTATAACAGACACTCAGACGGAAAGAAATATTTCCACAGATACAAATATCTATCTCGAGTCAGAATTAAAGACGAAATCACCAGTATTTTAATGAATACACGGTACATGTACCTATTACATTGATATTATTGATATGTTTAAGGTACATATAGTGAGTACATAGTTCATACACACCTTAAAAAGTGTATATATTATCTATGTTTCATATTATGCTCTATGTTTCACTTTATTTGGAAATATATGTCATACTTCAAACTTTACGAAAAGAATACACACACATTGAGCTCAGCATATTGACATCCTCTATGAGAATGATAATCTTGTATTTGGGGTTTGGGAATACACAACATAAATACAGAAGTCAAGAATAACATAATTATATCTGGATGGTTTATCGAAGCCATGTTTGTTAGTACGAAGAATAGCTCATTGAGATTACAGAGGCAGTTCATCGTCAAAAATGTATTAGATCCATATACTTTCTTGCTTTAAAGATGAGATCATCAGCATGAGGAAGCTGTTCTAATTTGTATGCATTTCGCAGCATCCTTACTCAAAGACGTTTTAAGCTGATGTGAAATCTCGAAGCACAGGCTCTCACGAATGATCAATTTATCAATCGCTGTCTTAAAATTGGATAGGGATTAGAGTAATATAGATAGAAATTTCAAATCTTCTCCGCATCCTCATACATAGCAAAGGGGACAATTTGTAGCGATGAAGGTAATTATGAAGGATAGCCAGATTTTTTTGAGGTTAGTAAAATTAAGTAGCTAAAATAACGCACGCATAATTGATGCAAACAGCTAAAGAAATGGAGGCGACATTCCTGCGGAATTGGGTTTTGCACGGGTATAATCCCACGAGGCAAAGAAAATTTCATCAAAGAAAATTGATGTGTATGTGCTTGTGCATTGTGTTTTCGACTTTTTACGACGAATTCCTGACCCAGAATTTAAAACAGTTTTTCTATTAAAAAGTTTATTTATTTACTTGAACAGACAATATTGTCAGAAATATGTAAAAAAAATACAAATCTGTGTTAGAACAATAATTTTATTAAATAGTAATATTTTATATTGTTATATTACGATATTATACTTTTCGTAACATTTCCGTTGCTATGTAGGTACGCCCAATATCATAAAAAAATATTGATACTTTGCATATAAATTGAGTAGAAATAAAATAACTCCTGCTGACTTCCAACTTTCTTTATCTGTATCTATTTTGTTTAAAAATTTATGTTGAAACGATTGCTTTCTTATTTTATCATGATAGGCATATCAATACTCTTTGTATAGAGAAAAAAAAAACAAAAAAGTTTAGATATTTTATACATAGATTAATATAGCTTTGGACCAGTTTGATACAATATTAAAAAAATAAAATAAAAACTCTTTAAAAAAAAATGTTAGACGATGTACTGACCATGATACTCATGCTCAGAATTGACCTACGTTGTAGATAAAAAAATAATATTACTAATTTCAAAAATTAAACGACTAAACGTAATATATTATAATTCAAATTTGCTTTCAAGTAACTTTTGTTTAAACTGACAATCTGTAATATGCTACGCTTCAGTCTGTAACATCCTACTACTGGGCTTAGACCTTTTTCCCCATGTAGGAGAAGGATCAAAGCTTAATCCACAACGCTGCTCCAATGCGGGTTGGCGGATATATTCCCTATTATGAGTAACGATCGCTATCACGTGTATATGATAACAACCGGGACCGACGGCTTAACGTGCTCTGCGAGGCACGGTGGTGAGACCGACAAGGACTGCACAAACACCCAGACCACGGCAAACACCTGTATGGCCAATACAAATGTTTGTCATGAGCGGGGATCAAACCTGCAACCGCCAGCGCAACAGGCACAATCCATAGCTGTGACCGTTGCGCCAACGCGGTGTAATATGCTAACTACAAGTAAATAGAGTCGCAATCATGAACGTTAACGTCTCTAGAAAAATCGACAAAAATTGCTTCGGATTCGCAGATTTACTATCAAATCGCATCGCACAATTTGCTCAACAGATATAAATTGCTCAAGACGATTACCCTGTGAACTTCACGTCTTGTGCAGTTACCGTTACCGACGACCTTACAGACTCGAGGGAAATGTGAACGAATCACTTATTAGGGATAACGTACACTGACATTAGGGATAATTTCGTGGCTATTAATTTTTATTTCGTAATTTCATCTAATTGCTCTCGGGTTCCCGTTATAATTATGATATAAACATGATTCAACTTTTGTTTGTTTCTTTTAGTTTATGTTAAATCAATTGTGATTAGGGTCACGGTTAATTATCAATACATGTAACAATGGTAATGTAATATGTTTGTGGACGCCAATCTCAGCAACTACTTATCTAATTTAGATGCTGTTTTCATTAGTATATTGTGGTAAGCTTCATTTAATATTTTAGTGTTTGTTTCGTGTCAATCGGTTCATAAATAAAAAAGTTATGCCAATTTAAAGAATCACGTAATACCCAAACGACGGCGTTAATAATCCAAAATAAAGCAAAAGATATGTCCAAAAAATGCTGTTTAACATCACTATTCCACGCGGGCGAAGTCGTAGGTACAGCTTGTCTTACATAAAATTCAATTATTCTTAAAAGGGCAAAATTATTTTCTTCATACAAACGAACAAAAAAAAAAAAAAAAAAAAAGAAACGGAAAAAAATATGCCAAATATACTTGTTTTATACATATTTTAATTGTATTAAATCACAAAATTGATAACTAGAGATGCCCAACCAAACAACTCAACCATTTCGTGATATGGTTGCATTAAATATCTCCAATCTATAATTAGGCTATGATATGTTTAATTGTCTTGACGAAATTAACTTAATATATTAAGTTATATTTATTTGCAAATGCAATGCAACAGTACCTATATATGGTATGTATTCCGCGTAACTGTCAGAAGATGAAACGACGCCATTTTTCGTCATCGTGATAATCGTCAGTCGAAAATGTCAATTCAATACTTTGTATAATATTTTACACTTCTGTCCACTGAGAGAGGAATTTCGTCGAGTCACGTCAGATCGCGAGGAGATTGATCGGCGATCGAGATTACAACGAGTATTGATTATGCAGTATTGAATGACAGTTATTTGCGTGACGAGTAAGAGAGATAGCTAAAGATATAACATCTCCATCTCACTCAGATCGATATTAAAACCTTGATTAGGCTTTGGTGAATATAATAAATAATTTTTGATTTTATAATACCACCGATCGAGCACTTTGTGTGAAATGGTAGGATATAACAGATAATTACTGCTTACTTTGAGTGCTGATAGCGAATGAAATTATGAAACACAATTATTAAAGGCAGGTTAGTATAAGTCAGTTAGGTTTTTTGATATTGATATCTTTTCAAATCAATCAAAGGTATTGAAGAGCTATAATCTATAATTATCTTAAAATTTGTATTGGCGATAATTATAGCAATTGAACATTAATTATTAAGTTCTCCTATTTAGGACGCTTAAAATCGGTCTAATATGATTCATCTCTTTCATGAAGGCTACAGGGCAATAATTGTGCTAAAAATGTAGAAAAGACACAATTTTAACATTAAGATCTTGTTTAATTTTAAAACGATTGTTTTTCGCTCTCGACACAGAATCAAAATTTATATTAATATTTTACATCAACATAAGACTCCAACATACACATATAGTTACTTTACGAGCCCATATTTTTGTAGGATAGCAACCAGTTACTGTAGCCTATGAACGTTTGCAATACCGCTGCCGTACCAATAATAGGTATAGGTCGCTATCGAAATAGCTCAGGAGTTGTGGTTACTTATAGGTCATAGGGATAAAAAACGAGTGTGCTTTAGACCACACGATTGAAGTAAAACTTTCTATCTTCACTTATTTCTTCCTCTTAACTTCCGTTCCCCTCACCCGATCAAACTTTTCGTAACGCTCGTATCACGCATTCACCACTTTAGTCCCTCAAAAAATTCCTCAAGAGTAGTACTATTGCTCTCATTGCGGTTTGAAGCCATTCCGTACTACGACTTTTAGGCGTATACAAACAATAATTCAATGTGCAATACTCTTTACAACAAACGAAATCGCGACTTCAAATAACTTTATGAATCATGAAAAGATGTCGCCGATTTTCGCACGACGTGTTTGTAATGCAATATGAGTCGTATATTAAATAATTCTAAAACTCTATTACAGTTTGTAATGTTATATAAGTTTTGTTTAAGTTATCAGTTTTCGTTTGATTTGAATGTCTCTTTCTCTATGTAAGAGAAGGTTTGGAGCTTAATCTACCACGTTGCTCCACTGCGGTTTGGCGGATACATTCCCTACCATGAGTTACGATTGTTATCAGATTTATTATAACAACCGGGACCGTCAGCTTAACGTGCTCTCTGAGGCGCGGTGGGAAGACCCACAAGGACAAACATCTAAACCGGAAACAAATATTTGTACAAATTCAAATATCTATCTCGAGCGGGAATCAAAATATCAAAACACCACTATACCAAAGCGGTTGTTGAGATATCAAGGGAACCGAAATCGAAATTTAATTTCTTTTATAATTTTTTCCCTGCTCCGTATGATTGATAATTTATCAAGAATCCTTTATTTACATTAATACAACTTTTAAGAATTAGGCCGAAAATTTGTCTGGAGATATTATCAGTTCTTCCGTGACCATGGCGCATGCAACTGCGCCGAAATATCGGAGCCTCAAAGATAAAAAGGTACATGGTAAAAATCCCGATAAAACGAATTCAAATAATATTATTGAATTACTAATTGTAATCATTCAAAATTCATAACTCAATAACTAAATATTTACAGATAGTTATGGTATGTACGAGTAAATCATGTCCGCGTGGAATGGTGCCAAGAATGCTGGCAGCGTGTCCCCGTTGGATCACTAGGCCGAGTCTCTGGACAAAAAATGCACCAGCCCTCTTGTCACCAGTGGAGGTATAATACGAGGAAATATCTTAAAAACAATTTTAGCACTGCTACTCCAAGGTCCAAGTGTTTCGACTGCAAACGGAACAAAGATTTAATTTTCTAATTTATGACGAATATTTGTGCAGTTTAGTCATCAGCTTTACCGCTACCTGAAACAGAGCAAGTGTGTCGACGCAGGTTGCGTCCTATAAAAGCGCCCGTCCCCTTATACATTTAAGCAATGCATACTTTGTATTGCTTATACGAAAAAAGAAAACCTAAAAAACGTAAAAGTATAAAAGAATGGTTAAATATAATTACAAAGATATTTTATGTATTTTGAAATTACCAAAAAGTTACTTTTTAATTTTTTTACGACACATATATTGGGAATTTTATGATTACCTCGTTAATTAATATATAAAATAATAAACATGAAATCAAACTTAAATACTTACTAAATATCATTACATATGCAGGTGTCAGGTCAGGTGTACGACAGGTGAAGTTTATGTCAACACTATAATTAGATTTATATTATAATACTGATCGGTATATAAAATTTGGTATTTTTTTCAAATGACGTCATATGTAATCTTTTTTGAAACGTGAGAACACTTTCGTTTCTTCATTACGTGATCGTTACTATACGGTAATAAAAATAGTTAAGTAGGAGAGTAATTTATGCTTGCTATAAAAAGGCGTATCAATCTGCGTGTGTAGAACATCGGTATATGAAAAAAATTTATATATTAGGAGAACTTAAAAATTTATACGTATATAAGTATACGTATACTGTATGTGGTGTAAGTTCCTTATAATGGCGCTTGCAATAGTGCTGAAATATCGGCTAAAATAGGCCTTTATCCGCAGGAGGCTCTAACGGCATGTTTGACCTCTACTAATAAACTCCAAGCCACCCTGCGGTCACCAACCTGCCCAGCGTGGTGACTATGGGCAAAATACATGAATTTACTCCATTTTTGACGCGAATTTGTGGTGGTCTATGTCCAACAGTGGACTGTATTAGGCTGAAGTGATGAATAAACTTCAAGTTTCGATATGTTGCTAATAACATATACCTAACATAAAGTAGGGTTTGACAGTGTAAACGAAAATATATCATCAACTTTTTTTATTTCATACAACTAGGTCGACAAGCAAGAGTACGCCGCTCACGATTACCGTAGTTTATAGACGCTTGCAAAACCAGAAGCATCGCAAGCGCGTTGCCGACACTATTCCCAATTCCCCCCAGGAGCTCTGGTCACCTAAGTCAGCAACAGAAACACAACTTGAAAACAGTATTATTTAGCTGTGACCTTCTTTAAGGTCGAAGCCAGTCGGGCTGCTCCAGATTGTGAGCAGGAAATTCCCTGTGCCCTACCTCAGTTATTTGCTTAATACCATCCCACGTCACGAGTTTTAACAGTAACCAGTGAACAGGCTCCTATAATTGTACTACTAAAAAAGTTTAAAAAAGTATAAATCTTAACTCATCAAAAGAGGAGGAGGTTCTATATTTGCTGTATGTTCTTTCAAATAGCTCCAATAGATTACGATACTAGAGCGTTCAAATAAAGAAAAAAAAGCTTACGTCTTATTATGTTTATATCGATTTACACGTGAGAACATTTTTTAAGATATCTTTAATTAAAACCTTCGCTTAAAATTAAGTACCGCGATATTTAAAATCAATTATACCGTATAAATATTTTGTTTTAATGACCGAGAACAAGAGCATTGGACTACTTAAGAGTACCGTTACGTCTCTCTCATATTTCTCGTGTAATGAACGCCCAAATACAACTGACCCTTTGTCCTTTAATGTGCGTGTTAAAATGTAACGAATCATTAAATTTTTTAAATTATTGCTTATTTGTTCTGCGTATAAAACGTTTGAGTTTTTATATTTATTTGATGTTTTTATGTTGTTTCGTTAAAGTTGTTTTGGCTCTAAATTAAGGGAGACGTAAAATTATATATAACATATTTTTTTACTTTATTAGTTTGTCGTTAATTGGATGTTGTGGTTTAGTTTATATTGTTGAAAGATATAACTTTTTAGAATCCTTATAAATAATCCCGGTGCTCTTCCTAAACTAATTTTAGGCTATTGGTCTAACGTAGATCACAAAATATTACGATTTATTATTTATACGTAAAGATTAGATCTGGTTTTATGACACCGATACATATAGCGGTACATATACTTATGGGGCATATATTATGACGGCCATAGCGAAAGTCATTGATGCTTTCCAATATTTCGACATTATTGATCACGCGAATGTCCATATATAAAGGAAGTTTTTTTATACAACTAGGTCAGTAAACAAGCGTACGGCTCACCTGATGGTAAGCAATTGCCGTAGTTTATAGACGCCTGCAACATCAGAAGCATCACAAGCGTGTTGCTAATCCTACCCCCTATCACTCCGAGGAGCTCTGGTCACCTTACTTTCCAACAGGAACACAACATTGCTTGAAAGCAGTATTATTTAGCTGTGGTCTTCTGTAAGGTCGAGGGTACTTCCCTAGTCGGGCTACTTCAGGTTTTGCGCATGATATTTTCTGCTGTGTGAGTAAATAATTAAATAGGTAAATAAATATCTTATAACATTCACACACACGGTTGTCTGTTCCTATGGTAAGCAACTTCATGCCTGAGTTACAGATAACAGCCTGTTATAACTAATTTTTGATAAATATACATAGAAATATAAACATATATATATATATATATATATATATATATATATATATATATATATATATATATATATATATATATATATAAATGATACAAATATTACACCCAGATTCAAGCGGGAATCCAACCCGCAACCCGCGAAACAGAAAGCAGGGTCACTACAAACTGCGCCAACGGGCTAGTCAAAGTAGCGGGCAAGTAGTAGTGTGTGTGTATGCTTCAGGTAAACCTCCCTGGTCTAGTCTCTTTTGTAGAAACCGAATAAACACTTAGTTTTTATTTGACGCTGTTACGGGACAAGAAAATTATCTCTTTTAATTTTTATACGAGTAAAAAATATTAACTAATTAACCATATAAAACAAATTCTAATGCAATAGTAATGTATTAAAATAACTAAATTTTAACACTCTACAATGTTAAGCCACGTTATTCATTAATTGATAGGTACAAAATATAAAAATATTTCAAGTGCATTAACATTATAAACATTTCAAACGCTGTGTTGACGCACGCGTGTTTTGTCTGTTCCGAATGTTTGAACGATGCGAATTTTTCGTGTGAAATACTTGAACAAAGGCGACACGTAAGTATTGAACCCGCGGAACGGCTTTGTTATTGGAATTCGTTTAGTTTTAGAGTTTTTAGCGTTGTTTAGACGTCTGGGTCCCGTGGATCCAACTCGTTTATAACCTGTTTAAAATGTTTGTCCTCGAGCGCTATCTTACCTATGATATCGTGTCGATGGTATTTAAGTGTAATAAATTTAAATGTGTCTGTTGGAATAAATGTGTTAGGTGATTATAGTCTTTCAAATTGGCTTTAAGAGTTTCGTTTGAGTTGGAAAGTGTAGTTATTGAGGCTGTTAACAGACTATATAACTGTGCACTATGACCGATAACGAAGGAGCCATGCAACCGATATTTTAAGATTGATAATCGAAACTATACGTATTTACATACATATGTATGAAATCGCTTGCATTACAAATTGTTAAATAGCACTTGTACAGAAAAAAAATATTTCAAGATTTTGTTCTAATAACTTATTCAAAATACAGTTTTAAAGTAATGATATAGCTTGTGTATCGAAATAGAAAAAAAAATACCATAAGAATTAATTTTTTTCTTGAAATTATTGCTATCGCTAAGCAAAATGTCAATTTTGCTGATTCGTCTTTTTGATATTCATTATTTATTAATAACTTGGGGTGCTTAAGATGACCCTGAATCTTAAAATATTTTTTTTCGGCATAAAACTTACTGAGTTACTACACTGAAAATAAACCGTTTATTCGATAATTTACAATAATCCTTACGATAATCATCACACACATAATTAAAAACTATTTGTGGTTTACTCAAATTATGTGTAAACAACAGATGAAATATGTATATTTAAAATTATTTGGAATATGTAATATTCTTTGTTCAGAATATGCGATATCAAAATAAAACTACAAATCACACTGTAAGATAGCAGCATCTTCCATTCCATTACAGTTTTATTTTTCAATCAGTATAGGTATAGTATCTTGGAGCGCTCAATGTTGAAGAGATTTTACAAAAATCCGATCAAGCGCCAGTTGGATTCGGTCATAAGGGTGTCCGGTATATCTTTAATACTTATTTAAAATGACATATTAATTAAAATTAAAAAAAAAAAACTTAAATTAAAAAAGTACGTTTCATTTAATGGACGCGTTAGCGCAGCTTGTCTGTTGCGCTGTCGGTCACGGGTTCGATCCCCGCACATGGCATACGTTTGTATTAGCCTTACAGATGTTTGCCTTGGTCAGGGCGTTGTTCTTGTATATTATTCATGTTTCCGAACCGGCAGAGGAGAAAATCCTAGTGGACCCCGCGTTGAGTATGGGACATTTATTTATTTATTAATTTTATGTTGTTTTTTTATTTTCTTTCGTAGACATCATTTGTTAACGGAACCCTAAATATAATTCGTATGAGAAACAAAACACACCGCTCTATATCGACATACCAATAGCTCAAGTGAAACCATTCCAAGTTTCAATTTGATTTTTTTATCATCTTCCCATGTTTACATATTATTTATATGAAAACTAAACCATTCTAAAACCATAGACTCGAAGTATTGCTTGTTTTTTTTTATAATAAATATTTTAATTAGATATAATAATAATAAGCAAAAATAAATGATTCAACCCCGCAGCGGGATGTTAATCACTTATCAACAGAGGCTACACACACAACACAACCGCACAGACCGCCACAAACACTTCTATAAAACTACTAGCTGACTCGGCACACGTTATCTGGCCGCTAAAGGCTATTTAAAAATAGGGGTTGGTGGTAGAAGGGTGAAAATTTAGGGTTGTATGTATTTTTCAACGCCAATTCATAATAAAATAAAAAATAAATAATTTATCTAAAAATTAAATAAAATTTAGGGGTGGACTACCCTTAACATTTAAGGGGATGAAAAATAGATGTTCGATTCTCAGATCTACCCAATATGCACACAAAATTTCATGAGAATCAGTCAAGCCGTTTCGGAGGAGTTTAACTACAAACACCGCGACACAAGAATTTTATATATTAGATTCATTTATTTAAGTGGCTTACGAACTAAATACACTTATGATTATTTCTTTAGTTTTAAATATTTATAATATCAATATTTAACTATAAATCAACAATATAATTAGCATATAAAATAGATTTATAATAAATATTTGTCGGGGATCAAACCTGAGAACGCCGTACATCAGCCAGATCACAAATGCGTTTAACGGCCGAAGTGAATACGGCTGACTGATGGAGACTAAAATAAGAACAGCAATATCAATAAACCTTAACTTTTAATTTTCATGCCATATTTAGTTTGCATAGGTGCAGATTTGCTGCTCAATCGGTACAGGACAGCTGTTTAGATCTGGATGAAATTTGATAAGGAGACTCGACATAGTCTGTAAAAGATAATATATTATTTATTTATTTATTCTTAATGTACACCAAAAAAGACAAACAGACACATATAAAGAAAGATACAATACAAGATGTACAAAGGCGATCTTATCGCTAAATAGCGATTTCTTCCAGATAACCTTTAGAAAGAACGATTGCAAGATTAGTTTTTATACGAGAAAAGTGTACGGTTCTTGAATTATTTCAACTTGAACGAAGTTACGGACAAGAGCTAGTTTCGAATAGATCTGTTTTTGATTTACAAAAGTAAAGTGCGGCGTCCGATAGTAAAAAATAAACGATGGTTTATAAAAATATATCTTTTATTCTCGTTTTCCTCAGCCGATTCTTTATATTTTTTATTAATAAGCTTGTTTGTATCAAGTCTTTGTAAAAAAACTTCAAAGGGGCGTAAAATTTCGTCCATTCATCGTATTTATTTCTTTTTGGATCCAATATAATATAAAATTTTATTATACTTAAGTAAATGAAAATGTGAGCATGCATTTTTATAATTCGTTTTTTTTTTGTCAAATGTTTTCTTTAATTTCCACGTCAATTATTATTTTTATCGGCATTCGAATAATTTAGGTAAAAGTTTTATTTTTATATTGCAATACCAAGACACGAAACTACAATACGAAAACACATCTTGGTACTTTTTCATTATTTGAGGGAGGAAATGAGAAAACGTGCTTCTGTCAGATAAGAGATCACGTGTAGTATATGGGCTTGCAGACACTTAAACCTCACTCGAAACTTGAAGGAATGTATATTAAAGTACTCCAGGAAAATTTTAGGAAAGGACCAATCATCACAATTGATTAGTTTAAATGAGCTTAGAATGACGTCAAGAAGGTTTTTGATTAGGTGCTGTTTGTTAGGGTTTGTAACTCAAAGAGAAAGGAACGTTGGGTCTTTGTATCGGAAAAGTCTACCTTTCTTAAGACTTCGAGAATTTTCGAATTTTTTGCAGGCACAAATATAAAAAGCAAACTGTAATAGTTTAGTTAAAAATCAGGCGAACTTTTTTAATGCTCGTATTAACTGTCCTATGTTATCATTATTAAAAAATATTATTTCTATAATAACTCTTGGTATATTTTTAAGAAAAAATAATAATAATGAAGCTTGTTAAGCCACTGAGCTGAACAACTATTGATGTTCACAAGGACATCTACTAAGATAAGGTATTGTGTCTGCAACGCCTCTCTTTCGACTTCTGTATAATATAATTTATTTAATTGTGTTACCCACACATTAGGAAATTCTAAACTTTTTTTTAAATATCATATCATAACATGGAAGGGTCGATCTTTGATATGATATTTAAAAAAATCCCTGTTAATATTTACTTATATAATACTTTTAATACTTTAATTCTTTATTAATATTTATTCAAATTTAAATTTTTTTTTAGTTTGTGATGTGTGCGGGAATCTACACTAATATTATAAAGCTGAAGAGTTTTTTAGTTTTCTTTGCTTGAACGCGCTAATCTCAGAAGCTACTGCGCATTTCGATTTGAAAACTTCCTTCAGTGTTAGATAGTCCATTTATTGAGGAAGGCTATACAATATTTTGGTACCTCTTTACCTCTTACCTCTTTTTTCTTCTTAAATTAACGTGGGTGAAACAGCGGGGCACATCTAGTTATTAATAAAATAAATGTTTAAGTCGTAACTAGGCATTATGTTTAACATATGCGATAAAAATATAAAATAGTCGTTAAAGCTTCTTTACAACATTGTTATAGATACAGTTATATAAATATCTTTATCAGACGGTATGTAAATTTTGTTATTCCTTTTCCAATTTGTCCCCGAAGTTTGATAAACCAATAAGCGAGCAAAGTTGCTGCAACTGCTAGGCAGCTAAAATTCAACGCAGAAAATCAATATTATTTATGGTACTCGTAATTATGTAAGTAGTTTTTTTGCTAGCCTCTTTGATGAATGGATATCATCATAATATATCCTATAATCAACAGCCGAAGAATAATTATAAACGTCAAACTTTCTGACAAATTGACAAGCAATGAAAAAAGCAAGACTAAAAACGTAAGAAAAGCAGCGTGGGGCGACTACTTCCGAATATACCCGAAATATCACGAAGAGTGCGTTTATCTTTTTCAAAACCAGATATTATAAATAAGCGTTGCGGCTGGAAAACATTTACCTCACCGCAACAATTACGTCGGATAACATTTCGAGTAGTTTCCAGAAGGATTTAAGATAAGGCGATCGGAAACCGGGACCGGTCAAGAAAGGTCAACAACACGTCCCTTCAGAGTCGTAAAAAATCTCGCCAGACGGTGCCTCAGCCAAAAGTGTTTAGACTAAATTGCTATATAAGACTTTAGATTGATCAAGTGCTGTCTCAAGTTTTGTAGTTTTTCCTTCACTATTTTTAGAATGAAAGTAGTGGAAATTAATGGTTGAATTGTTTTCGTTTGGGATAATTCGTTTTTATTTTTGTTGATGGTTTATTTTCAACAGCTTTATAAAATAGATGAGAAAAGGATGTTCTCAGATTCCGTGTTGATGTTTAAAATAATGGGACGATATTTTTGTGTGTACGCTATATAATATTAAGCCTTGTAATTACTAGGTAGTCATCCAAAACAAGCGTTTAAAAGCAAAATTATAGTATCACTAATAAAGTGTCACTAATTATTTGTTCAGGTCCACTGCACACTGGTCTCACTTTATGAGATTATGGAAAAGTTTTTATTAAATTTAGTCTGTCATACCCTTTGGTTACGTTATTTCTTACCTCAGACAGTTCTATAATTGTCTTTTTGACAAGTGGTCGTGTATACGATCATCGCAATGATAAATATTTTTGTAGAGCATTCACCACTTGAGCCTATCGCAGTCCAATGCTGGACACAGGCTTCCACAAGCACGCGCCAAAAATGGCGCGAACCTATGTGTGTTGCCCATAGTCACCACGCTGGGCAGGCGGGTTGACCGCAGGGCTGACTTTGTCGCACCGAAGACGCTGCTGCCCGTCTTCGGCCTGTGTATTTTAAAGCCAACAGTTGGATGGTTATCCCGCCATCGGTCGGCTTCTTAAGTTCCAAGGTGGTAGTGGAACTGTGCTAAAATCCGAAAGAGTTGTTTCATTATAATGAGTGAAATTCGCATAAACATTAGAAAAAAAAATGTATATTAATTAAATTTCCTTTTCTATTCTTAGTTATCAAGTATAATTAAGGCATGCAACGTAATAGTAGCGGATACGGTTCTCGCTTTAATTGGAACACCTAACATCTGACCTCGAGAGTGCGAGCGTTTTACCGTTATAACGATCACATTTCTATTTAAACTTTATATATTTATAGTTCTGTACGTTTTGAATATCTTCATCTTATTGCTTAATAGGATTAACATTTAGTATATAGTTATTTCAGCGATGCTTTCTGTTTTTATTATCTGTTTCATTGGTATATTTAAAGTTTACATTAGAGTCGTTTTGTATGGAGTAGTATTGTTTTTATATTTCAGATGTTTTAAGTAAGGCGTACAGTTAAAACTATTATCTCATAGTTATTTTCCCTAAAAGTCGAAAATGTACCCGCTGCTTGTCTAATATCGCAGATCTCCACAGCAGCAGAAACCATTTAATACTATGTAGTTGCTGTCTGCTTGTTTATCTATATTTTAAAATATCCGTTATTAAATATGTAGTTTGCTTTCTGTTCCGCGGGTTGTTGGTTTGATTCCCGCCTGAGTCTGGGTGTAACTTTGTATTTATATATGTAATATTTCTATGTATATTTATAAAAAAAAATATATATATATTCAGCTATATCAGCCGGCTGTTACGTATAACACAAGCATTAAGTTGCTTATCTTAGGAACAGACGACCGTGTGTGAATGTTGTAAGATATTTATTTATATCTATACTTGATTTCATAAAAAGAGTATTTTTTTAAATTGTTTTAATTCACCTCGTACTAAAATAATTGTAAGAAAATAATGAGTAACTTTGGGATTAAATTATCCGATTTAATATACTTAATGCATAATTGTGTTTGTCGCAAACGAAAAAAATTACCGACTTCAATTACGGAGACAAGTAATACAACGTAAGTTGACGAAAAAAATTAACAAACGCACTAGTCGTCACTACGATTTTCGAGGGTTTCCCTCGATTCCTCTGGGATTCCATGATCAGATCCTGGTTTTCTCATCATTCTACACGGGAGATATCTTCTTTCCAACAAAAAAAGAATTATCAAAATCGGTTCATAAACGATGAAGTTATCCCCCCCCCCCTCCCACCGTATAATATATATGGTGGAATTGAGTAACCTCCTCCTTTTCTGAACTCGGTTAAAAAGTAGATGAATTTGGTAACATTTTGACTTAACGTTCTAGGAAACAAATTAAATAATAATAAATTTTAATTTAAAACATTAAAAACGATGTCAAGGAGTGGCATCATTGCAACACTATAATATACATTATATAAATCGTTTATCTCATACAATCAATTATCGAAAATCGTAAAAATAAATCTTCTTGTGTCATACTTAAAGCATAACTCAACATCAAGGTCCAAAATGAAACGTATAAATGTTTTTAAAGACTATTGTCGCATTACTTTCCTTATATGGCGGCACCTACCAATAACGAGGTTCAACGTGCACGCCTCTTAAGAAATGTCGAGACTGTGCCTCCCAAGATAAGGCCTGCAATGGTGAATTTGCATGAGAGATACAGGACATAGATTAATGAAATTCTTTTATTTCGTTTATGCCTCATTGATCTAGTCTCTGAGAGTAACAGTATAATAGGTTTTATTATAAAACTAAATTACTACCTCGTTCTTATGAGACGTGACGTCATAATTCCCCACGTTGTTGTTTCATTATAATCTTAATCAATAAAGTTTTTTTTTTAACAATATAATACGAAAATGTATTTTAAGATTGAAGCTGCGATGAAAAGTCTTGGAACTTGAGACTATTACTGTATAAGAATATACCTTAGGTTCAATAGAGATTCGTATACAACTGTATTTGCTCGCAAACGAAAAATAAACCGACTTCAATTATATTGACAAGTAATGCAACGTATAATATACCGGCCGTATAGACATCTTCCTTTTTAAGTCGGTTAAAAAAGGGTTTGTTTGTTTTTTGTCACGGGGTTTTGATAGAAGCTATTTATTATTAAAATTACTTTAAAATGTAACAAGTGTGGCTAACGCAATCTACTGAAGTTCATACCGCGTTTTAAATACGAAATAAAATAGGAAAATAATAATTGAAAATTTTGGATAGAGAATTGAACTGACGAAAAATTTTATTTTTCCATTGAATTTTAGACTAGACGAAAAATGTCGGACCAAAATTATATTTTAATTTTTGTATAAGTTATTCTTTGGTATCACGCTTAGTATATAATAAGTGTGCATCGACACCAAACCGTCACGTGTGTTAGCCATAAAAGCCAGCATTACATTGCATATTCTTGATTTATTTTCAACTAGCTTTTTTATTGAGCCTTTCCCGCATAGTAACATTGATTTCTCTTTACACACCCCTGAGGTTTGAAATTTCATGAGCTATATGCACTGGCTGCATGAAATGTGTTTCGACAATTCTATTCAAACGCCCCAAATTTAAGAACTTCAAAAACGACTCTAACTTTATTTGTTATTTTATCTATACAAGAAGTAAATCTAAAGACTCTTCATTATTGACTGTAGAGGTATACTAACCACTACACACTACCCTTTCTAGACAATTTCATGTCATTAGCCTCAGTAATTAATTTTCAGAAATGGTAAAGATATTTAGCCATTGTGTTTCATATTTTATAGACTCGTTCGAATTATTAAACATTATGGGTACGTAAATCCATATTTCTAAATCGTTTATATATTAATAATGTATCTACCCTACGTTAATTTTTTGCCCAAACGTTGCCTGGAAGAAATCGCTGTAATAGCGATAATTCCGCTTGTTGCAACTGATGCAACTTGTAATTTTCGAATGTTATATATTGTTACAATTTTTTATTTGTTTTTTTTTTTTTTTATTCAACTAGGTCGGCAAGCAAGTGTACGGCTCTTCTGATGGTAATATATTACTACGGCAATTACAGACGCCAACAACACCCGAAGCATTGCAAACGCGTTGCCGACCCTACCCTCCATTTCCCCAGGATCTCTGGTCATCTTACTCGCCACAGAAACACAATAGCTTGAAGACAGTATTATTTTGTTGTGATCTTCTGTGCGCTCGAAGTACTTCTTCAGTCGGGCTGCTCCAGATTTTGAGCAGGATCCAAAAGCACACAAAATACAATCATAAACGCCCAGACCATGACCAAAATTTGTAAAGCCTATGCAAATATTTGTCATTTCCGGGGATCAAAATCGTAACTGCTTGCCCATCCTATTAAAATAATTTGATTGATTCATAATTCAGCCTATTCCACACCCTGCTGGGCATAGACTCCATTTCCATGCAGGAGAAGAAATCCACCACGCTGTTTAACCATACACGATTTGTTGAGTCAGAACTCTAACCATTTTAATTCCAAAAACTGTTGTTGCGTTAAATGTTGTTATTTCAGTAGGATAATACTTCTAACGAAATATTAACAGCGACTGTTTTAATTTTAATCATATAATAATATTTTCTCACAGTGTATTTTATAACCGTAATTAAACTTCGGTGAAGTTATAGAGAAACAAAGAAAACTTAAAAATGTCTTTGGAGTAATTTGTAAAGTCACGAACAATCAAAATATCACTAACCCGACTAAAAAATTTGAATGTGGGACCAATATGGTTCGTGTTAGGCTGACATATTGAGCTCGATATGGGAGTGGCACACAAAAGCCTATCTGGTCTATCTGGTTGGAAAATTTAGTATAAGACTAATTGGGTTCTTTTTGGGCTGGCGTCTTGCTTCTTGGTTTATTGTTCGGTTGGGAAATTTATATATCGACGCTTGATTTTCCAATCGGATTATACCAGCATTTTTAAGATAATATCCTGATAATTTCAATATATTTTGTATAAAAAAATTAACGTGATATTTGGGTACAGGGGGGTAGTCTAAAATCGCACCATATATCACCAAAAGGAGGGAAGAGGTTAAAAATTTGCTGAAACACATATTAAGTATTTTTTTAGTCGGGCTCCATTAAGTAGTGCGAATCGGGAGAGTAAAATTGTTTTTACGTTGGGTTTTTCCACTTATCTTCAATTAATGTTTATGACAACGCATTAGCGGCATTTACGATTTTATTGTGAACTATTTGCAATTCTTTAAGTCTAGTTTTGAGTGCACTTCCCCATAATTCAATAGATATAGATAAGGTAGGAGAGATGGGATTTTACGTACGAATTGTAGATCATAAGACCAATATCCCGTGGTAGACATCCTATAGTATGTCTTATTGCTCCCAAAAAAGATGAGAGCTTTGATTTTATATAATTTATCCCACCATTTCGTTTCACTTCTTTTTGTAAGTTGCTTATGACAATATTTTGTTATTTTGTTCATTTTTTCTTTCTTTTTTTGGGGTGTATTTCTTGCACATCAGAGGTGCCTTTTTTCATAAATCACTCTCTATCTTTGCCTTTTTTCTTTGTTGGCTTACTGTTTATAATAAGCGATAGATCAGGGCGATACTTGGCTCTTAGGCGATTATATTCGACTATAGTTGCCTGTTGTGCTTTAATACTACTAAAGTCAATATTTATCTAATAACCGATTTTTATTTTTTATGTATTTTATTATTATTATTTATAACAAGGAGTAACAAGGAGTCCCTATATCAATTTACAGACCTCTAGCATCAAAATTAGCGGAAGTCTCATACAAACTTCCATCCCTTAGTTTTAGGGGTTGGGGGGTAAAAGTTCCAAGTTTTAGAATTTTGTTGTTGTTTGTGCACTAATACTAGCTTACATGCAAAATTTCAGCTTTCTGAGAGTCCAGGAAGTACTCTAAGAATTTTGATGAGCATCAGTGAGTGACGAAATCGGGGTTTTTTAGATATCAATAAGCTATGCAATTAAAACTTTATTTCATTAATAAGTCCACTATTGACATCATATCCCGAGAATTTTGTTTATTTGGTATAATCCAAACCCAAGTTATGAGGGTTCAAAAAAACGACGAAGCGCTTTCAGAAAAGATAGGTGGTGCTTTTCGTTTTTTTTGGCTCATCTTGGCGGGGGCACTACCGTGCCCCCAGATCTGTATTTTTCAATTAAAATTTTTGTCGATTTTAAGGCCGAGGTACGTTTCTGAGTTTTTTTCGTTCAAAGGTTGACTGTCTATTGTTAGTTTATTGAAGGTTGGTATAATTTTATTTTTAGCTTTAAATATGCAATTGCAAGTTTTAGATACATTTATGGTGAGTAAATTAGATTGAAACTAATTAAACAGCAGATTGAGATCTTCTTGGGCTAGTTTAATAATGTCATGAATACAGCTACCATGGTAAAATAAACACGTATCGTCCGCATATAAAGTAAGTTGACTGTTAAGTTTTATATGAGATATGCTATTTATATATATCAAGAAAAGCAACGGCCTAAGAATCGACCCCTGAGGAACTCCGCAAGACATTCTTTTGGAGCTACTCTTGTACTCACCAATTTTAGTTATCTGCTGTCTTTTGCTTAGGTAAGATTTTAGCATGTCCAGAGCTGAACCAATTATACCAATATTTACAATTTTTTTAATAAGTAACTCATGATTGACAGTATCGAAGGCTGTCTTAAGATCTATAAATATTGGTAAATATACCTATATAGGTTATATTTTTTTATATTTGGGTTCCCCGTAGCGGCTCCACTAAGTGCCCAGGTACATATGCCGAACTAACGTTATTTGGTTTATGTGAGAGTTTTCTAGTCTGGGTTCAGAGTGGGCTTACGCAGGGACCTGTTACTGATGAAAGCCTCTATTTCCCAACGACTGCCAGATATAGCGATACTCGGATGATCTACCAGTAATTTGTAGTCAGGATATTCTCAAAAACCTACCGTCAAATTAACAGGCTAATTCTTAGTCTTAGTTTTAAATTTCAGCATTTGAAAATTTTATGCAACTTTTTTAACTGAACTATTCTAAAGAACATTTCACTTTAGTTAAGTTTTTATTAATTCAAAGAGTAGTGAAAACTACGCTTTAACTGCTTAAGCAAGTCTCGTTCGTTAATTAAACACTAACTAACAATGTTCGCAGACGTGTACGCACTAATCAAGATCTTGTAAATTGGCTGTTGCTTTCCGATTTGTTCGTACTGCGAACTTCACGAGGAGTTCTGTTGTAGTTTTAGGATGTAGTCTTTGTGATACTAATTTGTTAATTATTTACGTGTAATCAGTCTTCTCTCTCTATTTGAATTTGTCATGAGCGTCATTTGGAATTTGTGTTTTGCTTTATATGCTTTTCAATATTTAAAATTTAATATATATCACGTTATTTAAGATTAAAGCAATAACAAAAAAAAAACACTAAAAAAAAATTAAGCACTTTAAACCTCATATGAAATCCTCGAGTAAAACTCAAGAAAAAAATTCATGAACGAATATTCACAGAAAAATATTGTTGGTTTAAACGAATGATTCGTAAAACAATACGGCATTAAGTTGAAACTGGGCTATTTTGGCTGCAAAACTTACGTCGCTAACTTCTCACAGTTGTTATAATCCAGAGTTCAATGACCTAATGCAGATGCGTTGGATGTTCGTATGTAGCGTAACAACGTCCCACGTGGAGTGACCCGAGTTACAAGTGGAAGCGGGTTATTATTGAACGTAAGTTAGGGCCAATCGATATCAATAAAAATTATTCACTGAAATGTTATACGTACCTTGTTTTCAAACTACTGCGAATCGGATATTTAATTTATATATTTCAAATAGTATTTTTTTGTGGTTATTGTTGTCAGGACAAGGTTAATTGTCGTTAATGCCGCTGGCGCTCATCGATTTCTTAGACGTTGTCACGTCAAAAACTTGCAATACATGTTAAAATGCATGTATGATACTAGGAAGTCGGTTTCTACGGAATTATTTAGGGAATTATATTCATGATTTGTTTTCCAATTTTTTTCATAACTATGTTTTTACTGACACAAATAAATTTTATGATTAAAGATGGATTATTCTGTAAATTATCTCACAAGAAATATATTTGTTGAATAAATATTTCGAATAAAATATGTAAGTATAAGAATAATTGTAAAAATTAATATTGTAGATTTTTAAAAATAATAAGTCATTTACCTCCATTTTCATTTATTTTTGCCCAGTCATAATATGTAAAGAGATCAATCACCATAAAACTACCGTAGTTCATTATACACGTCAAAGCTATATTTATACTCATCGTTAATGAGATTCACAAATAAACTGAACTCGGAAAATACGAGACTGACGTAGCAAACTAACAGGATTTCTTTGTGTGTTTACCGCGAATCATCGGAGACATGAGCAATCCATATTGAGTAAAACGATTATATCTGTTCCGCTGTTATTATTTCTAATTATCTATGCGCGATTGACATAGATTATAAGTATTTATTGTTTTAATAATATAATAGCTATTGGTGTTTATTAGTCAACCAGGTTTAAAAACAACTGTCCATCTTTTTCTAGACATCAAATATTAAAATGTAAAAAATTTTCAGATAGAAGAATTAAGTCATAATAGATTATACATATTTATTTATTTAACTTTATAGTACTAGTTCTAATTTTTTGGAAAAAGCAAGTTAGAAGTTGAAAATTATTTTCTCCGTCTATTTCTTGGTCGTGCATCATACTAAAACTTATGTACGGATTTTAATAAAACTTACACGTTTTGAGTCCACTGCAGTATATTCGGGCATAAAAAGTCAAAATGTGTAATAGCGAAGAAACAGCTAGTAATAAAATACCGTGGCATAATGAAATAAGATATTATTATAAATAATAATATATATTTTAATAAATAGGGCACATTATTAAAAACGTTATAAGACAGTATGCGCAAAAAGAAATGAAAATTTTACAGATAACAAAAAAATATTAGGATATTGTAACGGAAAAAAAAACCTTAGCAGTAGCTTTACGAGGCAGACACAGGACTTTCGATTTGTATTTCTAAGTAATAAATTGCCTGAATGGAAACATAATTATAATGTATGATGTATTATAATAAGCATGGCCATTTTAGAGCCTATGGATGGTAAATCTAAATTTGAAAAAGGTATATTCTTAGCAAATCTACAATAAAACAAATGTGATCATTGAGTGAGTGAGTTGGTGTAATTATTGAGTAGGGTATGTAGGATAACTTTATCAACTGAACCGGAAGGGTTTTAACATACTGAAAATATATTTCGAATAGGCATCTTCTAGGCAAGCGCGCACCACCTTAGGCTGCATCTTCACTTGCCATTAGGTGAGATCGCAGTGAAGCGATAGTCTATATATTTAGAAAAAAAAAAAAACTTACTCTGATAGTTCTATAAGTAATCATAATAAAGAGAATATCACAAAAATCTTCGTTTCATTCTACATTCACTAAAGTGATTTTTTAGTTCCAAGTTAGTATGACCGCTTACCTCTCATTACTTATATCAAATTACAATAAACCGTCCACCTACACAATGAACTAAGTCAGCGGTGATTTGGAAACTTTTTGTGGGCATTTAAATTGAGCGCTCGCTACAAGGTCGCGAGGAATAAAATACTACGTTTTCTTATAATTTATTTATTTATTTATTTATTTATTTAATAAAGGCATACCAACTAAGTACATAAAAAAGCTTTCTACACTAAAACAATACCACAAAGTTATACAATATGCACTTAAATTAAAGGTTTGCACAACATTCTTAGAACGCTACTGTAATCAGACATAAATCTTAATTGTGTAATTTACCAAAAAATGACATTTGTTACAATAAAAAAATAGAGAGAAAAAAACAAAACAAAACTATTACAATTATATATCAAAGTCCATCAACATTTTAATTATCTTTCCCTTAAATTGGCTTAATGAATCTGCAAAGATGTCTATGTCTATGTTAAGAAAAACTGCATTTAGATTTTTTTGCATAAGATTAAGCGGTGAGTTATTTATATACTTAGATTTATTATGCATTAAGTAAAATGGTTTATATATTCTAAAGAAGCTATCCCTGGATGATATTCTGGGTACACTCAAATTAATTCGTTTCAAGAGGGAGGGACAGTCAATCATACGATTAAGCAGCTTATACAGAAAAATGCCGCCAAGAGCCTGATTGCGTTTCCATGAGGGAAGGTAGTTGAAATAACGTAACCGATCGTTGTAGTTATTGAGAAGCAGATTGTTTTGTGTTCTAGCTTTAAAGGATAGTCTTTTCAAAAACATTTTTTGCACCTTTTCAATACGCTGTACATTGTTTTGATAAACTGGGTACCATAAAAAACAACAGTACTCGATATTACTGCGTACCAATGCATTATATAGGGTCTTTAGAGCTAATATTGATGTAAACTCTTTGGTATTACGTGTTATAAATCCTAACATTTTGAAACTTTTTTTAATAACATGATTTATCTGGCCAGTAAACCGCAACTCTGAATCTATAATTACGCCTAAGTCTCTTACTTCCTCAACTCTTTTCAAGTTCTTATTATCAATACGGTACCCAGAATTGTATTTATTACGTTTTCTAGAGAATTTTACGTGTACACACTTGTCAATATTCATAGTCATATAGTTAATTTTACACCATTGAGCAACACCAGTAACATCCCTCTGCAACAACTCCTCGTCAAATTCATTCCGTACGACTCTAAATATTTTTAGATCATCAGCATATAACTGGAATTCTGAGTGTTTTATGTAGTATTTAATGTCATCAAAAAACAAGCCAAACAAAATAGGTCCTAGAATAGATCCCTGTGGAACACCAGACGAAGGGATGCAGTAATTTGAACTATACCCATTTACTAATACCCTTATTTTGCGGTTTGTTGTAATAATGTTGTACGTTCTTTACACTAAAGCTTTTTAAATATATTTTAGTTGGGTTCTAGCAATAGCGATAGCAATTGCGATTTGATTGTTAATCGCCGGTGTTTTGTATTTCATTTGAGTTTTGATTGCAATTAAAAAAAGATGGAGGTTAGGTTTTAGTTCGGTATTTTTTAAAATTATTTTTACTAATAGGAATAGTACATTCATGATAATATTGTGTAGTATTTTTCGTGTGAAAAATATTTTTATCATCACAATACTGAATTTGGAACATCACGTATTAAATTATGTGATGTTATGACGAAAGTTAATTAATTTATTTAGTTTATATACACAGACCTTGCAAGGGATTCCTTAAGCGCAAAGCTAACAATAAACGTACGCGTGTGTGTATATAAGTATTCGTATAGGTAGGTGTGCGTTTGAAGAAAATCACTAAAAGGAAACCTGCATGTCGGATTGCTTAGTACGAGTAGTTTTACCTAATGTCTTATAGTTTGACAGAAGGCATATTCAAACAACTAAAAACAAATGTCTTTGCAAATGTATACAAAATGTAATACACATTTATAAGGCTGTTAGAAGAAGAGTGTCATAAAGCTAAGAATTTATTTTCATTTAGATTTTACTCAATTTTAGATTATTTACTTAAAGACCCAAAAATATAAAAAAATACTACATTTTCAGCAGCGTTCAGAGGAATCTAAGGCAAAGTAAATAAAATAGTTGCAAAGTGTTTAAATTCGTCCAAAGGATCAAAGTAATAAAATTAGTTAAAAAGAGCTTACGAGGCTGGTATGGAGGTATGATGAGTTCTAATGTCTTTTTGAGTCTTTGAAATTTTAGAATTCCGAAATTTTTATAAATGTTGAAAATTATTCCGAAACTTTAAAGAGACTAATTCTTATTCCAAACCGAAGGTAACTTTTTTCTTGAGAATAACGTCGTGTAAAATTCATAAGTTACTACACTACTTAGTAAAATATACTTTATTTTCTTGCTATACCTACCATTAATCATCATCAAGTAGGTTTCTGACTAAGCCGGTGCCCGGAACTAACTAAAAATACATTGACAAGCAAAGTTTAGTCATATTAGATATAGCGTAAGGTGGAAAATTGCTTGTATTACAAATGTCAATTTCTTGTATAATAAGTCTGTATAGATATTATATATTAAAGATAATAAATGTAATAATTCACTGTAAACATGTAATATAGCTGTAATAAGTATATATGAGTATTACGAGTATCAACTTCATTCGATGCTCGGGTAAGCGTTTTGTAAGTTATTTTTGGGTTGTTGGAAAGAATGGTTTTAGATTAGGATGGTACAAATAATGTAGAAACATTGTCGAGATTGTAAATGTGACGCTTGGCAAAGGAGACTGCGCCTATTTAAGGAGCGATAACCGGGTATTAAAATGCAAACAGATCGTACGCTGTTAAGATAATCGGTGTACTATCAGAAAAAGCACTTTGCAACATAAGAAAAAAAAATAGTATGTAAAAATTGTTTGTTGTCAATGTAATTTATATTCAAATATAATTTGTATATGTACGTGTAATGCATAATAATAGTATGTAATAATTGTTTGTATATTTCAATTCTGGTACTTTTAAATGGTTGACACAACGGCTTACACCTTTCCTTATTATTCAAAAAGGTAAGTTACGTCCTTTTGATATGTTTTACTTTTTTTATAATAATTTAAGTGCCCGGTCACGATTAATGAAAGAACGGAAAAGGCTTGAGGGTTTTCATTTTAAAAGGTTCTTTAATTGAAGAGACGGAGCTAACCTTGATGCGGCTTACGATGGATTACTTTTTAAAAGAAGTCGTCAATATTAGGATTAAATTTGAGAATGAAGAATAATTCTCCAAAGCATGACTAAGCTTCTTATGTTTCAAAAAAAAGGATTTTACCTTTATTGTGGTGTTTTGAGTGTCAATTAATTGTGTTGTATGAGTAAAAAACTTCTTGGAATAAAACCTTTTTTAAACAATTTATTATATTGAAAACCACAGAAGTGAGTTGAGAATTAGGAAGATATAAATCAGATCAATATAAATTTATTACTCAGTAATAACTTTAGTACGGAATCAAGAAAATAAAAGTGAATTTAACAAAAAATATATTTATTTAATACTGCTATTGTGCTGTGTGGCTACGGCACTAAAGAATTTAGCCACCCCCTCTCTTCCCGTGGGTCCTCGTAAGAGGCGACTAAGGGATAACAAGGTTCCACAACCACCTTGGAACTTAAGAAGCCGACCGATGGCGGGATAACCATCCAACTGCTGGCTTTGAAATACATAGGCCGAAGACGGGCAGCAGCGTCTTCGGTGCGACAAAGCCAGTACTGCGGTCACCAACCCGCCTGCCCAGCGTGGTGACTATGGGCAAAACACATGAGTTCACGTTATTTTTGGCGTAAAATTGTGGAGGCCTACGTTCAGCAGTGGACTGTATAGGCTGTAATGATGATATTTATTTAATAAGTTATTTTATTACAGTAAACTTATACAATAATGAAGACATTATAAAAAGGAGTAATTATTTATTTGCTATTGATAAATTCTGAAACTACAAAACAGATTTTAATAAATCTTTACCATTAGAGGAGGATAATTACAGAAAAAAAGGCTGGAATATACACAGCCCTATCATCACCCACGGCAGCGGAAAAGTAACCATAAATATTAAAATGAATACAAATATAACCAGTTATACGATTTTAAAATAGTGTTTCGTAAAACCAGCTTTTTTTCTGCAATAACTATGGAATTCGTTTGCCATATTTGGCTTACATTATTGCTAAATTTTTGATGCCATTTTATAACATACTACTAATAATTCTCTTTCCGCGTTTATATTCTCAATATCCTTGACAGTAAGTAGGCGACTCGGTTAATCCTTTGAAAATATATAAGGTTATGTAAATCGTGCGTTAACGGTATTCGGATTAATTAAAAGAAACCGTTATACAGTCTAGGATTAGTCATAAAGACACCACATCCGTGGAGCAGAAAAGGAATGAGTCAGTCATGGGAGGGCGACTCACGAGTCACGATCCGCCCTCTATTGTGAACTAGAAAGTTTTGATATCAAATGTACGCTGTCTCGATATACAGAGTATATATATCTTTAAACGATACTAGCTGCTTGAGATGACATAGCTTGTATGACCGATTTATATTTACTAGTGGTCGCCCAGTGGTCAAAATTAGACCATAATTAAAATTTTAAATGAAAAAATAATAATAATGAAAATATAGAAGCTTTTTATAAATTTTTCATTTTGACTATAGAATTTGACAATCAACGAAAGAGTATATATATAATATAATATGCGTGTGTGTGTCAAATACGTGGTAATGCGTGTAATGTTTTTTTTATTAATTTAATATATTTTTATAGACAATTTAAAAAAAAATTATTAGCGTTCTGCACACCTTCTCTATATAAAACTGTTTGCGAAATTTCATACTTCTCCGGGCGCGGAATTTTCGTAAAAATGAGTAAAAAGTTTTTGCTTAACGTATTAATATACATACAGATAAATAATCGTTTCTGCTTGTAATTTTATGTAGTTTTAAAGTATGAGTATAGCAAGTAGTAAGCTTAAACTTGGAGTACGTTTCATTAAAAGTAATACAAAAATATTATTACTCATTTGTTTCTTTGCATATAGGTTATACGCAGATTATAAGCTGTTGTATTTTATTTTGATAATGAGATTGATAATTTTCTTCATAGATATTCACACGAAAGAGATATTAGACGCACTGTTTCAATATGATCTTTAAAAGAATACTAATAGGTAGAAATAACGATACGAAGGAAAATAAGGTTGAAAAAAAGTGTTACATTTCTTCTAGTTGATACGACTGAAGTAAAATAGGAATTCTCTGTTCCTAAGAATATAATACAAAACGAGTGTTCTTTAGACCACACGACTGATGTGAAACTTCTTATTTATTTATTTATTTTATACTTTATTGTACACCACAAATATATTCCAAATAAAGCATAAAGATAGTTACAGACAGTGAAGTACAATGGTACAGTGAAGTACAAATGGTACAGTGAAGTACAAATGGTACAGTGAAGTACAATGGTACAGTGACGTACAAATGCTACAGTGACGTACAAATGAAACTTCTTTAGCTTTATCTAACTTATATTTCCTCCTCAACTTCCATTCGCCTCGCCCGATTACACTTTTCGTAACGCTCTCGTCACGGATTTGCCAGCTAACTCCCCAAGTCAAGCGTACGTAAAGAAGTTTTACTTAAAAAAAAAGAAAGTTTGTAAAGATACTGGTATATTACGGATATCTGAGTTAAAACGGACCCAACTTGAGGAAAATTGTCTGTTACTGAATCAGAATTTAGCCAACATGTAAACTAAATAACTGAGCCATGAATCACATTTTACAAGAGCACTAAAGATTAAATTGTAGACCACAAAATGTAAATTATGTTGAATAGGAATAAATAATTATGATTTTCTTATTGAGCCGTTAATGTTAAGAAGGATGCATTTGTTAAATTTTTTTCTACTAACTCGCTTTTCGCTTTGTTCCTGTCTCGTTTTGTTCGTTTATCTAACGCGGCTTGCGCTTTTTAATAAGTTTGGCAATAATATAACCTAATCCAAGTCTTTTGTTCACTAATCAGGGGCGGTTCACAATTTACGGTTTATAATGGATGGGCTGGAGGCTGATTTGTTCATAATATCACGGCATCGATAAAGACGAATTTTTATGTCTAGTTACCGTTGTATCGTCTGATATGTAATGAATCTGTATCTGGTATGTAATGATATATTTGTAATGTAATGATAAAATGGAGTTGTGGTGTACAATAAAGTATAAATAAATAAAAAAATCTGTTAAATCGATTTGTTCAAATGGAAAGCAATATTTTTCGAATGATTTATAAGTTATTCGCATTGGTAGTTGCAGCATAAATTAAGTAATATTTCGCAGAAACCTAGTAATTTGTAAGTTTACCAAACTGGAAACTGAATTATTCAGATGGGGTTTTAAATCGACATGGATATTCGAAAACACAGGAATTCCGTAGTTTACAGGCAGCATATAGCAGAATATTTTCTGGGGAAATATGAGGGAGAGTTATGTCAAATTTTTAGTGACTAAAATTCCATGGTGCACTGTCACAGCGCAAATTAGTGGGATTATGGGTACGTTTTTGCACTGTCCCACCTGCTACTCATTGTTCGAGATTGAATTCCATGGTTCACAGTCACAGCGCAAATTAACAGGATTATGGGTACATTTTTGCACTGTCCCGCTTGCATTGAACTCCTCAACACCCCAAGTTTGCTTTTTCCATATCGACGGAGGTGCTAACTAAAATTCGCTCGTCGCGTTAAATAAAATACGAGGCTAAACAAAATAGACAAATTTATTTTCGACTAAATATGTACTATAACATTTTCTTAATCCGCTAAACTGCTGCTTAGATGGGCAGTAGATCTAAAATATCCAAATCTTAAAACAAGTCGATAATTTCGTTTTTCAAAACCTTATTTCTAAATTGGAAACGTTAATTTAATGATGAAAAAGGAAAAAAAGTCCATCACCTAAAAATAAAAAAATAATGCCTCTCAGCTCCCACGGTCTGAACACACTTTCTGAAGACCCAAAACGGTCAAGATAATTTTTAGAATAGGGGCCAGGTGTAAATCAATCATCCGATATCTTTGTAACGTTTCTAGCTTGTCTCATCATTTAGAATGATGACCGCAAAAAAATCTTTGACCGCTTATTACTGATGTTGAGAATACGATCTCTTGTACCGCACATGAAGAAAATACAGTTATGTTCATCTTGTAACAACTACAGGCGATTGTACTCCAAGTTGCAATGTTCATAAAGACGATAATTGATTGAAATGATCGAGATAATATCTACAAAATACGATATACCAAAAAGGCTGTTGCCACTTTTGAACGCAGCGTCGTAACCGTTTTTGCGGCTTTCTGAATTGATTGCGTTATTTAATTCCCTAAAATTAAGGTTTTTCTCCAATTTTTTATTATTATTACAATAGGACCTCGATGGCGGTGAGTGACTATTAATAATAACAATGTCGTTCTGTGATCGATTTGAGAGCAATGGTTTGTTTCGGTTTCATCAGTGAGTAATTTGAAAATTTTCCTTCAGATTGTTGTAAAAATTGAATTTTCTGTTTTTCCGGCTTTCAACTTAAAGTATATTATATTTTATTTTAAGATTTTTTTTATAAGGATTCAATTTGCAGTCATTTAGGTAGGTACTTACGTTTTATACTAATTAATTTCATCTGTGATATCTTGAAATTCTAAATAATTGTAATAATACTAATTAATGTAATAATAATATATCTTGATATAGAATAATTGTGTTAATACATAAATTCAAGCACTACGTAATATTAAATTGAAAATAAAATAATAAGTAGTATATTAGGTTAATAACTTCGTAAATCGGTAACTACCCACCGTGCCGCCATTGCCTTATAGCCACTGATAGGTATATATATATTACAGATAAAAGAATACAAGAAAATTTTATGAATTTATTGCACGATTGTGACAGAAACTCGAATAAGGTTTTAAATTAACTAATAGTATCGAGTACAAATAGCTCTACTTTTTTTAAACTACCCTCAGTATCTTTAATTTTTTTATTTTACGTAATAAAAACAGTTCTTTTCTATAAGTATATTTAAGAAGTTTAAATATTTCTTTTTTTTTTTATTTAAAAAAATGATTACAATAGAAACCTGAAAATATAATAAAGTTGATGCCATATTCTGATTTAACTGCATTAAAATTCAACAAGTGTCGCTGCCATTAGCGCTTATAAGCTGTTGCGATAGTTTTAATATTTATTATATGCGTTTAGACTATTTTATTTAAAAATACAGGACGCATTGTCATAATAAAATCTTAGAAATGTCTTAAGGTGCATTGTCTTAGAGTACTGTATACTGCTTGCCTAGTAACCCTTTTGATATAAAAAATTGCTATATGACAAAAAAAAAAATATATGTTCAATTCGCATCTCACAAATGTGACAAAGACTGACTGAATAGCGACCGTCATTAAAAAAATACCTTTTGCAGTTATTTGAAAGCAATGAATTGACAGGAGAGGGAAATCCACAGACGGCGGCGACCAGATACAGAAAGGTCTCGAGACTTCAGCTAGACAAGCAAGGCCGACACGCCAACCTTTCCAGGCTTCCTTTATAATAATACTAATTTGACATTTTACACAAAACGTCTAAGACGTACGATAATTTGCGGTTTACGTATCATTGCATAGTATAAATCAAAGCCGCTTCCCGCTGTCTGTATGCTTAGATCTTTAAAACTACACAACTGATTTTGATGCGGTTTTCTTTATTAAATAGTAATAGATGCATAATATAGTAGAGAAACTGATAGTTTTAGCAATCGTGCGAAGCCGGGGTGGGTTGCTAGTTTTATAATAATATGTAATAAAGTAAGTATAGATGATCAATTAATTTAATATATACGTATGTAGATATGAGTTTCATCTCTTTAACATATAAAATTCAATTTTAAGCACCTGAGCTCTCAGTTGTATTACATTTAATGAAATAAACTTATCTCCATCTTAAATTTTGTGTTTTTTATTTTAATAATTTATTTAGCGAGGATAAATAAAGCTACGGAATCTCGACCACCATTAAAAATCTCATAAAAAGTGATCATCATAAACACTTGATTGAACCCGGCGTCCGAGTTCATCCGACACCAGTGGTGCCACTCTATATTCACGTGTAATTAAACCAAAACGAACAAACGGCTTTTAAAATTTTAATACCTACTACCAACAGTCAAAAGGCTGCAGTAGACTCGAATCTTCGTAATATATATATTTTTACTTATTGGTCGTTTGGAAACCGGTTATTTCAGTATCACGAGGCTGTCTGAACTGAGAGGACGTATAGAAATTTTATTGATATAAATGTCTAATGAGCGTTTTCGGAACGTTCGCGAAATCGCGTGGAACCCTAAACCGGTCTGCGCGCCGTCGCCATTGCGGAATTTCGGCCATGTTTGTATCGCAAAAAGGCGGTAAAAGGAAAATTAACCTAGACCCAACCGTCACCCGCGAGGTATCCAATTGAAATTCAAATATCGTATCGGTTGGTTTAGTTTGTCTGTGGTCAACGTGGATTTCGAGATGGTCACCTAGTGATGTAGCGCGGACGGCGTGGGGGTGGGGGTAGGTGGAGGGGAGTGGCGGGGTACGGGGCGTGAGGCGGGCAGTCACCGGCCGCCGCCGCCCGCGCACTGCCGCGCTCGCTCTCTACGCACCGCACGGCTCTGACTCGCCGGCGTCTGCGCACCACTGCCGTAACCAAGGCGCCACACACTATCTCAATAATCCTGTGCATTTCTCGTTTACATTTCGGCGAACTTGTCGGGATTTTGGTTACGGCAGGAGGGGTCCATTTAACAACGTGCAGTTCGAGTGTCCGGTACTTCGCGAGGTACACGCCATGTTATAAATCGTGCGGCATCTTAAGTTTGTACGAGATCAAATCGCCGGATGCGTCTGTTTCTGCAGGTGAGTTTTCACATTTTACCTTAACCGCTATGGCAGTACTGATCGCTTATACATGCGATTTAACTTTGTATACCTGTAATGTATGCCTTAAGTGTGTTAGACATTTGTTTCTAAGACTATACAGAACGGATTGAGAAATTATGTCGCGTGATTTGCATATATTAAGTAACTAATTTTTCGACTATTGGCTGCGTCAGGTTTTTAACGTATCCGGGTCGCGTCTAGCCCACGCAGACCTTGACCGCCGCGAACTCGTCTCACGGTACCTACGCCAAAATCTTACGTGACGCATGCTCGGAAAAATTCTTATGAATGTGTCGTTTTGTTTCATAATAGTTCTTTGTTTAGAAATTCAAAGTCAGTTCAGAAGTTCAGTCTTTGAACCTTTGTTCAGGCTGAACACTTTTTACAGATTCAACTCTGCAAGATTAGTTACTGTTTGCGAGTACTTTATGTACATTTCTTAAGTAACGGACAAAATTTTAATCTATGGCAAAGAATTGATGTTGTTTACGCGTTTGTCTAATTTTTACGCGAATTTCACTCCTTATAATGACACAGCTTTTTCGGATTTTTTCGCAGATTATGTATTTTTTTAGATTCGGATACTTTACAGCAACCATAGTCACGGGAGGACTGGCTCTGTCCGACCTGTTACCGCAATAAAATCCGAAAAAGTTTTTTCCTTATAAAGAATTGATGTAGGTTTTGGCTATTACTCGTAACGAGCAAACATACTCACATGGCGACTATACGTACATGTAAGGTTTTCGAAAATAGTTTATTTAGGTAAAAACGTTTTATTTCTGATTTTTTGTTTTATATTTTTATCTAATTTTTTTTTGATTATATTATCGTAATATTACTACTATAAATCACAGGTTTTTGGTTCAGTTTCGTCTCAAATCTGTTGTATAATACGCATACATGTATGAGAGGAGAAAGTACTTAGTTCTTTCTCATACAAAGCTGGATATTATGACAATTGGGTAATATTAATTTTTTTTAATTTGTCATCTCTTGCCGTACATTAACTTTATTATACAAATAAATAATCGAGTTATTTAAGATGTAACTCAAATTGAGTGTGTACAAAATGTCCGTGTATGGAATATCTCAAACCTACACGAACAGTTAGTAGCGTTAGACATTAGAAAGTTAGAAGTTGCTCGGACAGCTTAATGAATAAGTTGTGAAATTCCAGTCGTTAAGTGTCATTAGCCGATTTTCTTGACATTTCGTAATCTTGCATAAAATGAGAAAACGTGCTTATGATTAATGCTCTGTATTGGAAAATTTGAAACTATGAATAGAACATGATTTTACGATGTCAATTTTTTAAGACTCGTAATTTTTCCAAAGCTAAAATTATAAATATTTCATACCTTCATCTTGGTCACACATAATTTTAAAAATTTATACAGAGTAAACGAAATCATCTTGTTTTATTAATAATAATATACCTAATTGGTAATAAAAACTAGTAATAATACTAGTTGTATTATAAATATAATTACAGACGTCCGGTTTAATCAAATTAATTACGAGTATACCTACATGTCGTTGTTACATCCAGTTTGAAAATAAACATGTATGCTCCTAATTATTCCGGAGTAAGTGTGCGTTGATGTCTTTTGTAGAGAAAGGGGGTTATGTGTAATTCATTGAAGATAACACACACATATGAATATTTATTTATTAGGTATGATTTTTGTTTTATCTATAAGTTAAAAGTACGTTAACGACTATTTATAGCCCTCAAAATTTCTAAAATTTACATCTCGTTATTTGATCTCCATTAACATTTCTAAGCTTTAATATTATTGAGAATAGTTCTAGAACGTACAATATTAAATATTTGTAGAGTACATAAGGAAAATGGCGGTCACTGAACGATTCGTTAACACTTAGATGGTTTTAATAACTTAGGTATCGTTTACTCACGGTGGATAGAAATATTGAAAATATTAATTCAAGTTTAGTTCATATTCCGAAGGTAGTTTGAAAAATATTCGTAAGAGTTTGAGGTAACTGGGCCCTCTTTGTGTCGCGTTTTAGGCTAACTAGTATATATAAATGTATAAAAGTATGTATAATTTATAGTAGTATGCTACAAGTTTACTGTAATTTCTTGAAAACTTTTAGTTCTTTAATGTATTATTATACATTAATTATATATTTAAATAAAAGTGCTAACAGAGCATACAATAAAAATTATCCAATAATTTACGCACACTTTTTGTTACATTATTTATAGTTGACGGTTTCTTTAGTAACAAATGGTATTTAAAAAAAATACTAGAATGATTACTTTAAAGTCAGTTTGGCTTTATATAATATACTAGCCGACTACGAATAAAAAATATAGCCTATATCACTCCTGAATAGTGTATGTAGCTTTCTGTTAGTGAAAGAATGTTCATGATCGGATCAGTATTTGTGAAGATTACCCCTAAAAACAAATAAAGTTAGAAACTTTACCTCTTTATAATATTAGTATGATACTATCTCGATTCGTTGAATGGGATAATGATTAGGTATTGCAATAATGTTTGAAATAAGCGAGATAGTGTTGTAAGAATAATGTTAGCAGCCGTGTATCCACTTACAAACTCCTTTGAATCGAGGACATGGTTTTGTAAGAATTGTTCGACTCTTAGATCATTTTATTCACTTTATATTTTAAAAATTTAAAAAATCTTTTACGATAAAATTGTATATTCTAAATTTAAATTTTGGAATTAAAAAAATTGTTAGCAACGAGTTAGGTACAAAAAGTATCTCTATTTTTTTTATGATTTATTTATTAATACAAAAACATATGCAGTGATATACGATGTGGAAAAATTTGCAAAGCAATGAATTTTATAAAACATTATCGTATTTAAAATTAAAAAGAACCATTTATCTTTTTCCTCACAAGAATACGTAAGTAAATTGCCAGCCAAGACGCCAGTCAAGTAAGTCCCCAATGAAACTTGGCTAGGACCTCGCATTCCATTCCCAGGACAAGTAATTCGTGTTTGTCTAAAAATAGCCCCTGTAAAAACCATCGGTATGTCATTGGTTGTTATTTTTTCGTATGAGTTTTATTTTGTCGGAGAAAATAGAACTTTCAATGCACTCTTTGTCCATCTTTACTATAGATATATTTAGGTTCTCACTATTTAGTAGGTATATAGCATAAGGTTGTATGTATGTGTATCATTCTCTTTCTAAAAAGCGTTTTTTTTTGTTTTTAATTTTCGAATAGATGCGTCTTTTTATTTTATTAAAAAGGATTTAATTAGAAGTAGTTTATCGTGCTTTTATGGATTGGATGAGGATTGCGGTACACCGGTATTTCTGGCGCAACTTGGGTTGCCTATGTCCAGCAGTGGACTGTAATAGGCTGAAATAACTGACTGACTGACTATGGGTTGATATAACATATGGTTTAGCAGTTAATTGAAAACTAAGACATTGCCTACATAACGCAAGTTAGACAATAGTTTTATGATTAGTTATTTCCTCTTTCGTATACTAAAATTACAATATTTATTTTACAGAGAGGCAATCAATAGTTTATAAAACTGAAACGGAATAAATTAAGATTGAAAGTTTGAGTATTGAGTCTACTACAGTTTTTATACAAATAAACCTTTCCAAAGCCTTTGTTCCCAATGAAATCAAAGCGTTCATAGGCCCATTTAACACAGATAGCGATCGAACAATAAAGTTTTTCAATTATATAAAATGAGAGCGTCTTATAAATTTTTCAAGACGTACATAACCATTTCGTATGGCGTCCCGTTACGCATTGTTCCTATGATTCCGAGTTCGAGTGTTAACATTCGTATATTTACATACTCACTGACCGTAAATGTGTGGGTGTTCGTGTGAATTCACAGCCCGAAGAATGTAGTTGGAAAAATCTAACGATTCATAAGGTGGCTATGATTTTTGGAAGGATACTTCATGAAATGATTCTCAAGAAACGATTAAATTTAGGCTCTCTTTGGCTGTTATTGGAATGCTTGTGTAAAGCATTAACAACTTTGTTACGTTTATATCTATTATGGTAAACGCATATTGACTATAAATACGATTTTATTTGTTTATCGTTACTGGCATCGCTTTTATTAGTTTCGATATCTTAGCAAATGTTTTAAACATCTTTACTTTTAAACTAAGATACGAATTATTGTCCTTTTTGGTATAACTAAAATTTGATCTCTAATGAGTATAAAATATCATTTTATATTTATTTAACACAGTTGTCGTACCAAAATTTCAATATGAGTTAAAGATGTATTCATATAAAGATACTATTACAATTTGTAATGAAATTTTAGATATTTTCAACAATATAACTTTAATGAATCGTAGGCACATGTTAATATGTCCATATTGTGTTAATTTATGTGTGTAGGTAAATCTTTATAACATCAAGTATTTTATGTCGAATTTTCGTGGTTTTATTAGCGTTATTTTCGTTTGTTCCAAGAGTTAGTCACTTGTTATCCCATTTACATAGTCAGTGACCGTGAATTTCTCGTGTGAAAGAGAACGGGCGGAACGAAGCGTGCAACGTTCGCTTGTGTGTGTCGAAAATTAAAGAAATGCTTCGGTAATCGTGACATACCACTGTATATTATACTTATATTTTGTGTTTATTTCTTAGAGCTAGAATTAGTATCTAATATTCGATGGTATTAATAGAAAATTTTAGTCTAGACAAAACTAAGAAACGTTTTCCGTAACAATATTTTACGATCTTAAATACATATGTATAAGTGAGAATTAATTTTTAAGAGATACTTGGTATACATAAATACTTGGCATACGAAGAATAATATAGCATACAGATATACGAAAAATAAATTAATGCTACTTGCGGAGATTTTGAAGTCGGAATATTAAAATAAGGTAATAAAAATCGTCTATTGAGATGGCAAACTTACTATGTAAAAAATAATAAGTGAGTGTATTTTGTATGTAACCAAGGTGTATCTGTGAAGCAATTTAGTAATTTTAAGTTCAGACAACCGATTTGAATGACGATAAATCTTAGATTGTTTCAGGAGATTTTAGAAAATTGTACATCATTTATTATAACTTTTTTAATGGTTTGAAACCATGGCCACCCTATCTCGAACCTCTTAATAGAGTGCATTAGAAGTATCATCACGATCGCGGGACGACGCCCGTCTGAATAATATAGTCATATCTACGTTGGAATCAAGACTGGTTCGCACGGTCAAACAACCTCTATTATAACACTTACGGTCGACGTAATAAGGCCTATTTGTAACTATGTATTATTAATACACAGATAATTTTATTTCTTATTGTAAGAGCTATAAGGCCGTCTGGTAAATTGTATATTTTAAAGTAAAAGATATATTTTTAGAAAACGGTAAAATTCTTTGCGGGTAATTAATGTTTTAAGATAGTAATATCTTGGTTTTGAAACACATACTTTTGTTAGTAATTTTAGGCTAAAGATAATCGTATTTTAGGTTGTAAAAGTAAAGAAAATGGTGCTAATTAAAATTTTACACGAAACAACTAATAAAATAACTTTTAACGGGCTCTACTCAATGCTCGTCCGTCAAAAAGTACTAAAATTAAAGATACTTTAAGAGCCCTTAAAACTACCTGGGTGTATATTTTACGGTCCTTCTTCAGCTCACCTTCATTAAAAAAATGTTGTCTGAAGCGTAATGACTTAGTGCTTTAATTGTCTGCTGGACAAAAGGTATAAGAATGGTCAGTGTATTCGATGTTTGACTGCAGTCATAAATATCTTGAGCTAACAAAAGCAACAATAGCAGGTATGAAACTTGAAGTGGAATAATAATATTATAGCCTCTTTCGCATTTTATGTTTGTATGAAGTTGTTTGGTTACGTGCAGGTGTATTTTGTTCTTGAATTTTTTTCACTGTTACCGTTCGAAATGTGACAATGATGTGAAATTGCTAGAATAACCGACTAAATTCTAGTTCCTTTCTTGAATTTGTGTTTTAATATTATTCTTTAACAACTGTGATAATATTCCTGTAGTTATTTTGCTGTTTTTTTTAATTGACTTCAAAAAAAGGAGGAGGTTACTCAATTCGACCGTATATATATATTTTTAATGTATGTTCGGGGATAACTTTGTCGTTTATGAACCGATTTTGATAATTCTTTTTTTGTTAGAAAGGAGATATTCCTAGTTTGGTACCATGATAAGGAAATTATCTGATCTGATGATAGAATCCTAGAGAAATCGAGGGAAACTCGAAAATCTGCAAATTTTTTTACTGGGTGTACCGATTTTGATAATTTTTAATTTAATCGAAAGCCGATGTTTATCATGTGGTCACATTTAAATAGCATCGAGATTTGATTACAACTTTTGAAGTAATCTTTGATAATATGTATTTACTTGACTATTTCGTCTACCTACGTTGTATTGCTTGTTGATACCTATAATTGAAGTCGGTTTTTCTTCGTTTGCCTGCAAACACAATTATAATTAGTAGCTAACGCATTTAGCAAGTATTAATAAACAGATACTGAAATAAATATAAAGCGTCTACTAGTAAGTATTTCTTACAATAATGGCTTGGCTTAGAATTTGGTAGATAGTAAAATATTAAGAATATCTTAAAGATTACAACTTAATCGTTATTTTTTGTAACATGACACTACAATTTACAATCGAAAGAAAACAAATGACGAAAGCCTCGGTCATGGCGTCATATATTTCCAATACTATATAGATAAATAAGTATTAATTTTAAGTGATATTTGTTGCGACACTTATGTGAAAATTTTAGCGTTACCCCAAAGTATAAATGAACAAATATCTAAATAGTCTTTGTACACGTGAATGTTCGTATCACTTAGTAATATTATGTTTAGAAGTTTTATGCAAATGGCAAAAATCTACGTGGATAATTTTATTTCCATTGTTTAAGTAACCTCAGCCCGCAGTTCAAAGAGCTTAATGATTCGTGAAACGCCAAGTAAGGAGTTTGCATTATGTAACATTCGGCGTATAATCGTATATGATTGTGCCTAAATCTTGAGACAAGTTTTATGGATATAAACGTTTTTAACCGACTTCCAAAAAAGGAGGAGGTTCTCAATTCGATGATATATATAACATAATATAAAAAAGCGCTTACGTAATATTCTTAATTGATAGTTTATATACATATCGTAAAGACATTTCGTTTATGTACTCTTCTATCTGTGAATCTTTTAGAAAATGTAATTTTTTAGTTATGGTTTGTTTTTTGGTAGCTAATTTATATCAGCCTTAATGAAAGAGGTTACACTTGAAATTGATATTTGAAAATTATGTAAAAACAGTTTCATTTATGTAGTACCTACTGGAAAATTATTAAATCTCTATAGTTACGTTGACTTCTCTAACTATCCTTAAAGTCAAATCTCTTACGTATTTTAAAAACCTTATTTCGAAAATCTGAGTCGGTCATTTCGTAACAAATTTGTAACGTTCAATTCAAACCAACCGGATAGCAGGTAATTTAGTCAGGTAGGCACCTGTCCTGCCTTTCCATGTATCCGTTAGAAAAAACCCATGACCCATCAAATTCCCCTTCTTTTATATATAGACAGTCGCGTCGGGAGGGGACTCAGAGGTCTTATTATCTGGTCTTGTTACCTGTGTGTTTGTATGTGACGGTTCCTTTTTGTGGGCAATTGATAAAAGCTCTTTGTGCATATGTCGGGTAGGAGATAAATCTCTTATTTTTTTTTGTGTTATGGAAAATTTCTTTATACGTACATATTCGGTTATGTAGAATGTTACTTCTTTTATACCTTGTGCGACTTATTTTAAAACTAAACTTTACAAGTATGTATGATGTTATTGTATTTAATAATACATTAAATATTTTTTTTTTCTTAAGCACAATATTAATATTTAAAACAAAGTTCAAAACTAATAACATATAAAAATATTACTTATTTAAGCTTTAGATAAAATTAACTAAAACCTGCGTCACTATACATATTACTTAACAACACATAGATAAAAAATATTATTTTTTAAGACTGGCCGTAAACTTAAAATAAAAGGAATTTATTAAAAAAAAATCCTATATCTCTTTAAATAAGACAATACGTCTTCGATTGATACGTATGCAGAAATTCACCTGTTTCCGTTTGTACTATACCTGGGCGTATTCCGACGTTGGAATTTAAAAATAATAATACACATATCTATACTTTGTCTCAACTTAGACTTTATTATTGTAAACGCAATGGTATAAATCTAGTTTAGCCTTGTCACTATAATTTTTTTACTTTAATTAAGCCCCGTTTCGCCAGTGGTGGTCCTTAGGGCCTGTTTTACCAGATGTGGATAATGCTATTTGACGGATGACGATACAAACAGACTGACAGCGGGAGGAATAATAGGCCACTAGGACCTGTTTCTTTTCAATTAAAAAAACTGTAACTTTAAATTAACTCTAATATATGCGAATAGAAATAACTCTAAATATAGCAGAATTCGATGGTTAATAAGAATAATGAATCAAAAACTTTACTGCCGGATGTTGTAATTCGTCAAATAGCGCTACATACAACTGTTGAAACAGGACCTTAGTCTTGTTGTCTCTATGACGTTTTTTTTAACCGACTTCCAAAAAAGGAGGAGGTTCTCAATTCGACTGAATTTTTTTTTTTTTATGTATGTTACATCAGAACTTTTGACCGGGTAGACCGATTTCGACAAATTTTGTTTTAATCGAAAGGTGGTGTGTGCCAATTGGTCCCATTTAAATTTATTTGAGATCTAATAACTACTTTTCGAGTTATATCTAATAATGCGTTTTTACTTGACACTTTTTTCGTTGACCTACGTTGTATTATACCGCATAACTTTCTACTGGATGTACCGATTTTGATAATTCTTTTTTTGTTGGAAAGGGGATATCCCTAGTTTGGTATAGTGATAAGGAAACCAGGATCTGATGATGGGATCCCAGAGAAATCGAGGGAAACTCTCGAAAATCCATAATAACTTTTTACTTTTTTGATAATTTTTAATTTAATCGAAAGCTGATGTTTATCATGTGGTCACATATAAATTCTATCGATATCTGATAATTACCTTTTGAGGAATCTTTAATAACGCGTAGTTGCTTGACTATATTTTCGTCAATCTACATTGTATTACTTGTCGATGTAATTGAAGTCGTGTTTTTTTTTCGTTTGCGAGCAAACACAATTATTTTATTTAGGGTCAGCTTCGCATATGGATTAAGGTATAATCCCATACGGCCTAATATATATTTTTTACTTAGAAAACGTCTGCTATACTTTAAGAAATTGTTAATATAGCTTCCAGTTCGTCACTCTTAAATATTTAAGTAAGTAATATTACTTACAATAAAAAAAAAATATTTAAATCAACTTTAAGAATACACATTTAAAAATCATAGTAAACCTTTTTATAAGCTCTGTATATTGTCTATTTGTTAACAAAACACTTTATAGTTATAATGCACGTAATTATGAGGTTTTAAACTATATGGTAAGGGAAATGGCACCTGTAATTATCGTAGGTGCACATATGAATGAGTCTAATAACAATTGTATGAGATCAATGAATATGTTTTGTATTTAATTAATCGTTTTTCATTAGTTTTTAGGATTAAATATTAAAAAAAAAATACTATGTATTTTATTGAAAGACTATACTATAAAAAAGGATCTGGCGCGTTTTTTTTTTTCAAAATTTTTATTATCATTCTAATTTCGTATTCTTATTATAAAAGTGTAGCTTTATAAAAAAAACTTAGTACCGGGAACCCTTATTTCTGGAAAACGAATGCGTTTTCGAAATTTGAATGGCAGACGTGAAGTGTTTTATAACAAGTGCATAATTTAGCCAACTGTCGTTTACAGAATTTAAAAAAGAATTTAAAGAAGAATTTAAAGAAGTATTTTAAATATAAAATTAAAAAACAATTTTGTACTAAGTATAAATAAAATAAATTTAAATAAATCATTTTTTTTAATCAAAAAGCCTTGTAAGATATGTCTTAGAAAAAATTAACGCGAGTAAATCCGGATAGGACGTCTAGCTTAAAGAATAACGATTTGTAACACGATTCTTCGTAAACTTTCGTAGATAAATCGATTATGTTCGAGACGTCGTCGAAGGGATTTTCTTTTGTGATTGAAGATAAAAGAAATACAAGTTTTATTTATTGAGTTTACTTATGTATTATATTTTTATCTTATGTTTCTGTACTTAAAGCTGATGTTGAAATTCTAATATAAATTGTAATTCTTCTGAATTTTTGTTGTTACATCTGTTTAGTTTTAAGTGCGTTTAAGTTATTATTGTTATTTGTCTTTTTTTAGTTTTTTTATTTAAGCAAACGTTTTAAAAGTGACTAAGCAGGATTTATTTAATATTTTCATTATAGTGATCTATTTCAATAGGGGTTTACCTGAATCTTTCGATCAAAAGATACAAAAGGATTTTATACCTATTACATTATGTAACTCTGCTTGGTATAAATAGTAAATAATGTTTTAAGGATAGATTTAAGCAGTGGCCATACCGCTTGTTGATTTCGCTATCAATGTTGGTTAAATATGTGTTTTTCGTGAATTTCGCATTTGTTTATATTTTATATTTTCGGATAACATTCTCGTCCTCTCAATAGGCTATTGTTTTACTATTTATAAAAAAAAGAAACACTTTAACCGCCATAATAACATTACCATCCAGATTGTTTCGATTAAATGCACCGGATCTCCTGTGATGCGGCGTCGCCCATCATCAAAAGGCAGACAGGTTCTAGATTTAATAAGCTATTACGGGAGTTTCAACATCAATTACACTGTCTCTAAATGGTCATGTCTGCCCCGATAGAATTACATTTATATGGCGGCAACGCGAATTGGCCAATTATTGAGTTGCACAACGGCTGAAATTACTGGGCGTTTCCTTTCGTGTTTTATTGAATCGAATATTATAAATGGGTTTTGAACACTTAAGACTTATCTAAGGTAGATTTTAATAGTGCAGTAATAAGCGACACAATTTTCTTTATTATTTTATAGAGTCAAAAATCAATGAAATGAAATGAAAATATTTATTTCGCCATAATGCGATAAACATACTTAACGAACGTCAAAAAAAATTACATTCACAAAAAAGATCTAACAAAAATAATAAAAGTCAAGGTAAAAAAAATATCAATCAATTAAAAAATGTGTACATGTACTTATGTGCGCACATAAGAAGTTGGTTTTGGTTGATATTTCATTGGCTAGCTAACTTGATGTTGCATCTTTCATCATCATCATCATCATTTTTCTTTAAAGTGCCAAAAGAAGTATGACTTAAAAAAATTACATCTTAACGTTAGGTACATCACAAACTTAGGTAATGTACCTAGTATTTATTACCTATCCAGCAACCTTAACTTAGTCACAATATTTTTTATGAACACTAAATGTCAAGAGACAAAACTGGAGGAAAAAAATCTCTCAATACTCTTTTCAAATTTAAAGTCATACACAAAACCAAAAAGGACAGGACAATCAACAACATATATGTACTATAAACATTTTAAAATTTCTAAAGACGGATTTTAAAGTGTTATGCAGTAAATATTTTTTATTTTTTATTTTATTTTATTATTTTTTTTTATTTTTTTTTTGTTGTATTTCTGTCTTGTTGGTATGTATAAACATTAAGACACTAGATATTTTATTGCGTTAAAAAGTTTTTATTTCGTTAAATATTTCGTCGGATATTTTTGCGTCCAAATTTTTAAATTTGCAATTATATTTTTACACTGACAAATTAAATACCTTTCGATTTTTATTATATTTATAAAAGAAATGTTTTAAACACCGTTTCAACCTACCATAAAATAAGTCTAAAGTAACTTTCCAATTCTCCATTGTTTAGATACAAATCAATATAAACCACAAAAGTTAGACAAACATAAAAGTTAAATTTCAAACAATTTACTTTTAAATGAATTTTTTTATAAAGTTTTAGTTTGTCTCGTAACAAACCGTTGAAATTAAGTGACATTCAAAGGTCTTGGCATTATAAGATGATAATTAGACACATGACCATTGACATTAAGAGGGATGATATAGGTAATAAGTTACAAAAGCCATAATTCCCTCTCATAAAAACGTTATACGTAAATGATAAGAAAACTCTTGGTTGATACCCTCTATAAATCGGTGTAAACTAAGTATAAAAAGTTAGTAAAATTGCTTTGAGCATTTATTTATTATTGAAACTTATTATTTATTGAGTTAATTAGTAGGATTAATCGTTCGTTTGACGCGTTAGCACGACAGGTCCATGTCTGTTGACTCGGCTAGTTCGTTTTATAGAGATAGCCCTTAAATGATTAATCCTACTAATTAACTCAATAAATAATAAGTGCTATGTGGCTACTGCACTAAAGAATTTAGCCACCCCCTCTCTTCCCGTGGGTGTCGTAAGAGGCGACTAAGGGATAACAAGGTTCCACAACCACCTTGGAACTTAAGAAGCCGACCGATGGCGGGATAACCATCCAACTGCTGGCTTTGAAATACACAGGCCGAAGACGGGCAGCAGCGTCTTCGGTGCGACAAAGCCAGTACTGCAGTCACCAACCCGCCTGCCCAGCGTGGTGACTATGGGCAAAACACATGAGTTCACGTTATTTTTGGCGTAAACTTGTGGAGGCCTATGTCCAGCAGTGGACTGTATAGGCTGTAATGATGATGATAAATAAGTTACGTCAACGTCACTTTTAACGCCCCTGTGGGACGGGAAGTTATGTTCGAAAACAACACAAAACACCAACACCACAATTTATTATAAAATTGAATATAAAGGAATATTCCATAAATTAATATTTTCGGGAATGTAATAAAAGGATGATTTTATCTACTCTATTTAGGATTTGTAAGGATATCTTTATACAAAGTTTTGTTACGTATTCTCGTTAAAGTAAGAACGTTAATAAATTATATTAAAAAATATTTGTATTGAATGTTGTTGAAGATCGGGGCTTACTAATAGAAAAAAAGTATTTTGTGCTTAATAAAGAGACCTTATCCATAAAAATTGTCGAGACTGTAACCTAATGAATATTTACACGAAACATTTATAGATTTTTAAATTACAATGTGAGCACATTTTGTTATATAAGGTATAATTTATAACTCATAAATTTATTGGATTTGATGTTTTTATAAAAAGAAAAAAAAATTTTCATGATAACTTATGATTGATTTTAAGTTTTAATTTCACACAAGCAAACACGCCGCTGGTCTTACACATTTTAAATCATAAGTTTTTAACAGTTAATTTTTTTTATCGTTACAGTTTAAGGTCTGACGGTAAAAATATATTGATCATTATATCGTATATAAGTTTATTATATAAATAAGTAATAATATCAAGAAAGGTTAGCGTTACTGCATTAGTATGTAATCGTTCTACAAATTCGACGTTAACAGGATGTCACGAAGTATTGGTCTTAGTAACGCATGTCCTTCGACGCGTCAGGTGAATGAATAGCATCTACAGCACACATTACAGACAAGACTGTCGTCGACTCAAATTATTTTGATACATACGTCGGAGTAATGCTGCGTTTTCGATTTGCTTCTATTAAATATGTTAAAAAATGTGGGTAATATAGAATTTATTGCATTAAATATATCTCGTATACGGAGAAAGAGAACAATACCAGAGGGATGTTAAAGGAGGTTTTTTTTTTAGCACAAGTTTAGTTTCATAGAAAATAGGAAAATAACAGCATTAAACAAAATTATTTACATAAATTAATATTACTTATTTGAAGCAGAGCTTTAATTTTACTGATCAAAAATTTGTTTCGTTAAACGTCAGCTAAAAATTAAGCTTTAATGCTTCTTAAAAATTTACTACATTAAGCTACTTCGTATCATATTTTTTAGCTTTTGGTGAATAAAAATTAGTTTTATATAACCTATTCTTAGGATCCGTATTGATCAAGATTGTTCTACGTATAATTCTTTAGCTTTTGGTGAATCAAAATTAGTTTTATATAACCTATTCTTAGGATCCGTATTGATCAAGATTGTTCTACGTATAATCTTCGTTATTATGTATTTATGACTTCAAATTTGCAATGAATTCGCTTTAATACGATTCCTTGAAAATTGGAACAATAGACAAATAGCGTTTTAAATATAGAATAGAATGTCAATGACACGAAACTGTTGAAAAATGTCATACTTTTTGTCTCAAGGCTGTCGTAACTGTGCGTCCGTGGATTACGATTTAAATTCGATTCTGTCCGTTTCTTCCATTGATATTCATAGGTGCGTGCGGTGTTTGAATAAAGTGTTTTGTCGTCGGAATTGCCTTGTGAGGACGTGACATGAACTTATCGATGTCAATATTCTTAGCGAAAACGTATATTATTTGTCAGAAGTTCAAAGTTTTTTATTCAAACCTTTATAGACAAGGTTATTTCAGATTAATACAACTTCTGTTTTTTTTGTGTTCGTCGCAAAGGAATTGTCTACTGTATGTGCATAATTTTTTTAATTTGTATATTTATATTATTAGCTATAGGGTAGAAGTAGATAATACATTTTTGATGGATGTTTATTACGTAATCATGCCCAATATGACTAAATACATTTAATTAATGCGTACTCAGCAAATTTAGTTTTTGTTCCGAAATTACAAAAGGAAGTAAGTACCAAAAGGAACACAGAGAAAACTGCGAGACGAGTCTAGTCTAATACCAGTTGCAGCTAAATAGTCGCTAGCTATTAAGTTATGAGAGTACATAAGGTCACGTTTAATATATCATAAACTAACCAAGTAGTTTAAATCTGAAATAAATGTCAAATGATAAAACAAATTTATAGATCTAAGTTCGTAATTCTGCTACATTTATGATCTCCTAGTAGTTCCATTATATTTAACGCTCTTTAAGATATATTAAGTACTGAATTTAGACCTTAGGCAAATTAAAATATTCGTAGGTCTTAGGTATTTTAGGAGGAAATTTTGCATATAGTATATCATTTAATTATTTTTATTATGTATAATTTGCTTTAAGGAATAAATAATGGAAAGAACACACTGATTCATTGTGGCACAGGCTTTTGCTTATCACAAGAACCAGGAAATCATTATTATATGAAAATATTTTTTTATGAATAAAGTATTATTATTATTAATGAGTGCTAAATTTATAGATATAAAATCTCGGTTATCCTAAGTTGACTGTGCTATAATATTGCAACAACTACTGTCTCAAATACTAATATCTGATATAAGCCCTTCTGTGTCTACATTGAGCGCATAGTGTATTGAAAGTCTATTTTCATAAATAAATTTAATTGATAAGTCACGTTAGATTCCTAACTTTATTCCATAATTTAGACTCTAGTCATGATTCAAAATCGGAGGTATTGTCGTGAGGTGATTGTTTCATAAGAGCTGAACCATACACATGTTTTTAGATAGGTGAATTTAAATGATGCCGGTACAAAAAATAATTATAGGTTTGTTTTGACAAATTTTGCGGGTATAAGAATGTAATTACTGTTTTTAATGAAGCTAATATCTTTAATTTCTTTTCAAAATATATTGATTGTATCATTTAGCTTATTATTATAGGCTATAATATATAAGGTTATTTTAAGGGTAGTGTCTCATTAAACGAGCAACAGGGCTTTTAGTATTTTTGATAGTTTGAGAACACAACTAGAAAGTAATTGATAAAGGACGACGCGACGTAAATCTATGGCTTTGATTTAAAAATAGGGTACTCCTACATATATTATTATAATTTTTCATTTTATTTGGTATAAAGGAAAGTAAAAGATTAAGGTCAATAGTCAATATGTAAATTCGCTAAAGAATGCCCAATCTATCTACTATCGTATAGTATATTAAAACATGCTAAAATAACCGTAAATACGGTATTGTTCAGTTTTTCGTTCGTACAATTATGTACATCTCAACCAGTTAGATGCTAATGACTTAACATCGTTTGTTTGTCTAAATTGTCTTCGATTCAAGGCTGCATTGAAACTACAGCGTATATAATTGTATTCCAATTTGATTTTTTTCTATTATTATTTTTTTTGTATACAAATAAAATATTAAACAAATTAAATATCTTATTGCTAAACGCAATTTAATTAATTTCTTAACGCTTCTCTGCTAAGCTTCTAACTTTTATCTTCGAATTATTAAAAAAATAAGTGATTAAAAAATTATATTACTTTAATTTCCTAGATGATTAATATTTTTTCTAACATGGTCATGGTCGCCTTTAGTCAAAAATTGCCTTTTACAAAATAATAATATTTCATTCCGTACAAGGAGTCATTATGTCACGTTTACATTTAACCTCGGCTCAAGTTAACGCTATATGGAAATGTTAGCGAGGAAAATTCACGTGTGGGCCGACATTTTCTTACGTCTGTCACGGTCGTATGTTAAAACCACTCTACTGTGAACCGCCATTACGAAATGAATTAATGTTTAAGGGCGCTTAGCTTTTACTTAAAATATTAAAAAAAAATCTAGTTTAAGTTAGAATTATTTTATCTATGAAAGAATTGTATTTATTTATTTTTCTTATTCTTTTTTGTAATTTTGCTGTTATCTATACATAATAATAATAAAGCACATTTTTTTGTGTTACGTAATATCAGTGGCATAATACGCTTTGATTCACAGAAGCAAAGCAGAGGCTACTAAAAACTAATAATTTAATGTAACTAATCATATCTCGTCGTTAAAATGCCACCTCTTAAGTATATAAGGCGTCGAGCGCATAGGTCAAGTTATTATGGCGTTTATACCTCTCAGTATTAAACCTAACAAAACGATTCCGCGAAACTAGCCACTCTGTCTTTACTCAACACATTTACACTCCAAGGTGGGCTCAACGAGTTAAATAAAGAACCTTTTTTTACTTCGTTATGACTTTTCGTTTTTTTTTTATTATTGTCACTGTCAATTAATTTTTTTATTGACAGTATTAAAAAAAACTTATCACGTGTAGGCTGAATGCAAAGTTACTTTTGCCAATTAGAAAAGTGTTTTTAAATACGAATTACAGAGAACAAACGGCCTTTAATTACTTTCTTTGTATGTCTTGTAAGAAAATTAATGTTAATTACAAGTCCCAAAGGTGGCGTAGTCCGTTCTTGTCTTCTTTAATTTCCTGATTGCTATTCTCAGGCCGTTTTTTTTGAACTCATTACAAGTTTTAAATGTTTGGAATTTTTAATTAAAAAGTATTTATTGATTTTTCTATATATTCAATTGACTTAAATATTTTCTTATTGTACAATAATTGGAAATATTGGAGAATTTTATAATCTTAAGAAGCTTTTGTTTCAATTTCAGGTCTTTGGAGAGATGAAAGGGGATAAAAGATACTACACGTTACTTGTAAAGATTCTACAAGCTGTATGACAAGATTTTGGTTTGATATTAGTATTTTTTTGGTATTTTTAATTAAAATAACATTATGTTAGTTATTTCTTCGAAATAAGAAATGATTAATTCAATTAATGTATTACTCTTTTCTATATTATGTGCTTTTATTTGTTATTATCTCATCATTACTACATACGTTTGCAAGGTTGTTCGGTATAGAACCCACGCTTTACTTTCAAATAATATGATAATTAAAAAGTTTGTAACGAATTAAAAAAAATGTCAGTATTTATTATCTGTAATATCTAGCCATATTTGTAACGAAGAAATAATCATCAAGCATAAGAATTACGTCATCAAAGAAGAAGCAAGTCACAGAAAAAAAAAAGAAAACTGAAGACTCTTCGCCGCTACTATTTGAAGTTTGAAGAAGGACAGGCTAATTATCTTTGGTTTTCTAGCTGTATGAGTATAGAGACGTCATAAAGCTAGGTTACCGGAGTTAAGGGCCGTCTGGTATCGACGCTTGAAGGATTTTTAAGTCAAGGAAGACAAGTTGAAACGAATCTTTTATTGAATTGTTATTTAATATTTTATGTTGGTTTTAATTACTTTTTTTTCTAATTGTTGTTGTCTATTCTTTTATATTATTGTATATTTAGTTGCGATTTTTAGTCAACTTTAAAAAAGGAGGTGTTTTTTTCAATTCGATTGTATTGTTGTTGTACTTTTACGTATATTACCTCAGAACTTCCACCCACTCATATATATATCAGGGGGGACCGATTTCGATGATTCATTTTTGGATCGAAAGGTGGCACTTGTCATGTGGTTCTAAATCAATTTCTGACTAGTACTTATAGAATATAAAAATCTGACTAGTACTTTTAGAATATAGTAATATCTTATAGCGCTTACTTGACTGTATTTTTGTCAACCTATGTTTTATTACACCTCATAACTTTTCACTGGGTATACCGATTTTGATGATTTTTATTTTGATCGAAAAGTGATTCTTATTTTGTAGCCAACTTTAAATTCGTTCGAGATTTGAGGAATACTTTTTGCGTAATCTTTGATAACGTCGACGTCGACGTAATTGAAGTCGGTTTTTTGTTTGTTTGCTCGCAAACAAAGTAGTTTCCAATACTAAAAAACTCTCATACAAGATCCTGAATCATTTATCCAATTATAATGTTAAAGAATTGTAAACGTAGATATTTGTTCCTTGAAACCTTGGAACTTAAAAAGCCGACCGGTGGCGGGATAACCATCCAACTGCTGGCTTTAAAATACACAGACCGAAGATGGGCAGCAGGTCTTCGGTGCGACAAAGCCAGTACTGCGGTCACCAACCCGCCTGCCCAGCGTGGTGACTATGGGAAAAACACATGAGTTCACGTTATTTTTGGCGTAGACTTGTGGAGGCCTATGTCCAGCAGTGGACTGTATAGGCTGTAATGGTGAAATGTTTGTGCATGATAGAAGCCAAAAACATATAGGTTACATGTGTGTATTTTAGTTCAATAGAGATAGACAATACGTAAAATCAATGCGACGAAACAAAATGTGGTTGGTAATATCGAGATCCTGGAAGTCTACATACATACGTTTACTTATTAGACGAAATAAAACTTTTTTGATATGATTGAATACACTTTATTAAATACGCGATAAATTATTACTGAGTAGACTGGCGTTGGCTTCTTGCCTAGTAATCGAATGACACTCTTCTCTCTGCCGTTTTCGATTGTGATTAGTAGTCGCCAGTCAAGCGACTGAATTCGTACAATGCTTGAAAATAAATACTAAAATAATAGTTAATCATACATTTGGACTGGAATAATACAACATTTTTATCGTATTAACAAAAATCACAAAACTTATATGTAATATACTGACGCGTAGCGGTCACAGCACTGGCTTATGGCTGTTCCGCAGCCGTAGTTTTTCTCCCCGCACATGGCATACTATTGGCGATACAGATGATTGCCATGGTCTGGGTATTTGTACTTGTGTATTATGTGTTTTCGGAATCCAAATAAATCCTAGTTAGGCTCGTTGAGTGTGGAGGCGTTTGTTTGATTTATTTTTTTTCATATCGATTAATCGATGCACTGTTTAGGTTAGGTGTTATTGCTATGTTAACAATTGCAAAGTAATTTCTTTAAGTATTCCTTTAATAAAAAACCACACCCAAGGTCAGGTTTCAACGGTTGTGGACAGTCTATCCTGCAAATAATTTACGAATATACTTTAACAGCAAGAGGTATATATAATACGCAATTATGGCTTGTTTTTCGTCAATTGATGAACTACAACTATTAGATTCATATTTTCGAATATAAATCTATACTAATATTATAAAGAGGAAAGATACTTGGAAGCTACATTATTCGCGGGCTACATAGGCTAAATTATATTTTCAAAGAAATTAGGAAAAAAATATATTTTAAAATTTTTGTTAAATAGCCGTGCGAAGCCGGGGTCTGATGTTAGTATTTCATAAATGTAGTGGTATTCGATGATGAAAAAGAGTATGATAAGCTTTTCTGTTAGATATCGTCATCCGAGAAATAGCGTTAAAAAAAAAACGGTGAAACCGGCCCTAAATATTATGTTTCTAACTTTCAATTTAACTTTCATCCTCTACATGACTCCTTGGGGGTAGAATTTCATAATCTCTTTCCTCATTTAATAAATTACATCACCCGTGACCTCTTTGTTGGGCCTCAAACTTTTCTAAATGTAGTGGAAGTAATTAATTATTTTAGTGAATTAATTATTCCTTTCCTTGATGATAAAGTCAATATAACACACACACACATACACAGACACGCATACGCACATGCACACGCACACGCACACACACATACATGCTCACATACATACACGATCGATTACTGATAAAATTAGTTATTTATTAATAATTTGAAAGAACGTTGCTATACAGTAGCTCATCCACATTAATATATTAATAATTTTTAAAAAGTACGTGTAATTTAACAAAATGTTATTGTTCAGGTAGTGTTAAATTAGTTTAAGAAGTTTTGTTTGTAAAATACTTATGAAGAAAACAATATATTTCAAAAAGATTTTAGATTTAAAGGTATACGTTTGTGAAATACTGGATGTCATTGCTTGTTCGTGACAAGCAAGTTTTATATTTGCTTGAATACATAGTAAATAAGCCTTACTAAATGCTTACTTATTTAGTCGTCAGTAAAGATGGTTGTATAAAAAAAATATTCCTCGGTATTTACTAATAATACAAAGGTACTCGTAGTCTTTGAACGATTTCCACTCAGTTTGATATGCTCTTCGTAGCAGGTAGAGTAAACTATTAAAAAAATAAAACGAAACGTGCAAAGCTTTTACTTCAACAAGATGCAATAATAAACCACTACACACATAGAGAAGTATAATAAATAAATAAAAATAATATTTATTTTATTATCTACGTACATGACGAATTAAAAAGTTTTTAATACGGCGATGAAAATTCATGTTACTAATTGGTTATTGTATAATTCGCTTTATATTATCTTGTTCACAGATCAACGCCTCGGGTTATAATAACGATATAATAAACGAACACGCGAGACTTTATACCATGGAAATAAAACCGTAATTACTTTAATATGAAATTTATTTTATTGAATTAACTATTCGATTAACCTTGTACAATTTATTTAATAAAGCTATGTTAGCTGTTTTTTCTTAAAATCTTTAAGATTTATTATTTTAGTTATAATTGTACAACTGTTTTGAACATGTCACGCTTTAACAAAGTAGCAAATGTTTAAAGTTTATGATTAATCGTGAAACTTGTCTGTGACATTTAGTACGTAAGGGTGAATAATTTTCATTTTCAAATTATTTAGTAAAATAGATTGATCATTTAAACTGTCATTTATCAATATACCGATAAGATCTACCGTGTGATATCTTTTTTTACTTGGATGCCAGCAATAGTCTTTCAAATGTGTTCCAATTTCTTAACTCGCAGATTGACTACGATTTATGCAGATTTCCTCTAGGTGTTTTCCTTTACAATCGAATACAACACAATTTTATACATAACTAAACGTGTCCTTTTTTTTACGTGGGGAAAATCCATCATGGATGGATTTCAGCGCGGGGGCGCCAGAGGGTTATGTCAGACTCCTACTGACTAAAAACCACCACGTGTTAGCAATCATCCGCCTGGGTGGGGCGAAATGGGGTCGCGCTACCATTCGCCATCTTAACTAAACGTGTCCTGGCCGAATATGAAAATATGAATATCTGTATTAAAAAAAATCGGTGGGTTGTTATGGTACAGACGAATCCCAGCAATTATCTAAGAAGTGTTTGCTATGTTTAATTGTCGAAGTAGGCTTTATATTTTGACTTGTTACTAATTGTTGTGTGCATATTGCTAGCTCCCAACTTCAGTTCACATTTCAAAACTTCGACTAAAACATAAAGATTTTAGTGCAAAACTTCCTTGATCGCCGAGGAATAGGTAAATTTAAACGTAAGCTCTTTGAAACTTGCCGGTGTTTGCGCGAATTTGAACTTGTTTAAATTTGAAACATAAAAGCACTTGGAAATTTCATTGGTACTAACCAGGATTTAAACGTTTCAGCGGTCAGGATACACAAAATTATATCAGAATAACTTTATAACGAAAGAAGAGAGAAGAGAAAGCATTTTATCGTTTATCGCTTTAAAACTTTTACTGAGCAGTAAAAAGATTTTTCTTTCTTATTTTCAATTTTAGACTTTCTCACAATATTATAGAGTCCGAAGTTTTTCAGTTAAATTTGGATGAAGAAGCGTCATATTATCAGGTAATTGCTTCTAATAAGAACCGGGTTTTTGAAATCATTATAAGTGAATTTTGGAAAGTGTGTTTTTTTATCGCTTCAGCCTGTAATATCCCACTACTGGGCATAGGCCTCTTTCCCCATGTAGGAGAAGGATCAGAGCTTAATCCACCACGCTGCTCCAATGCGGGTTGGCGGATATATTTATAAGACATCATAATCGAATAAACTATTTCTATTAGAAAAGGAAATATTGTACAGAAATAAGATACGTTTGGTCAGGTTTTATAAAAGCTTGTATATGGTCTCTATTGAGCACTAGGTCTCTAAATAAGGAGCTTAATCGATAGGCAGGGTTTTACGCGTTATGTGTCAGAAAAATATGATCTTTAAAAAGCAATGGCGTTTAAACTACTACTAAATTTCTGGTTTTCGAATCATATAAAGTAAATTCATACAAATTAAGAGTCGTGGTCCTTATAAAGTCTTAGGAAACGTATATAAGTTATAATTTGTTCACTTTTTCTAACTCTATTATTAATTTTTTATTAATTCTGTTGATAAACATCACAAAATGGAACACGCAATATTTGTTTTGGTTTAAGTATTCAGTGTGGGAAGTTTAAAGATATGTAATTTATTGGGAACGGGTCGTTTTTAGCGGAAACACCTTAGTATCATCTTGTGGCCTTATTATATGTACGTAAAGTAGCGATATGAGTTGACAGGGTAGACCCTGCTTATCACACCAGGATGTGGGTTCGATTCTTACTCTAAGTCATGTGTTGTTTTATTTATTCACATTTAAATTATATTGGATCGATGGTCAAAAGCATACGTTGAAAATAAATTAGTCTCCCGTTATTTATAATATATGCATTAAGTTGCAAATATTAGGAATAAAAGGCAGTTGTGTGTGCGTTTAGTGTATTTGTTTAATGGAAACATCTAACGAAGACAACACGCACTTTACTGCAGAGTTCAATTTTATTTGGTGTCAGTAACACTTAATTTTCAGTTAGGTTTTAAGGTACATTTTGTTTTTATTTTTTTCATTCAAATATTTAAAAGTAAATTGTGGAAATATAAAGCACTTACATTACAGGTCCCGGCAAAACATTTACAAATAAATTATAATGACTGTATTTTCTCATTACAGCGAACGACGCTTAATTAGTTCTCAGCTAGTTTCCATTTTCGCTTTCTGCTTTATTTTACTCATATTTATATCTCTAAATCTTCCAGTAAAAGCTGCGTAACAAAGAGACGCTGTCGATTTACATCGATCATTTATTTCGATTCTCTTTTTTCAATTATTTATTCTTTATTGTATTATTAATTCTTATTAGTCTTATTTAATTTTTTAAATTATTGTAAATGATTGTTCAACAAAATTACAAATAATATGATTAAACTCTAACTACCATTTCGTATAACTGTTCTAGCTCTCAACTACTATTTCGTGTCACCTTTCACGCACATTACAGTAGTGAAAAAAACAGACATAATTACCGATTCTTGGGTCCTTTCCACTCCCCTTCATCCAACAAGGATTTTGATACAGAGCCATCTTATATGACCTACTGTGAAAGCTCTAAGATGATGAGACAAACCAATTTTAAGGATGGCTATTATAATTATTCTAAGCTTTAGAACTGAAAACTTAAGAGCAAAACAAAAATAAACATATATCTACCACCCAGTACAAATTTTTTGAACAATTCTCCATTTATTTACCGTCCAATTGCGTTGCAGAACATTGATTAAAGATCAACAAGACCCTCAATATGTGAAAGATTCAAAAACAATGCCACCCTCTAGGGAAGACGAGTAATTGAAAGGAACCGCACACCAGTATACCCTTGTGACGTGTATGTGTAATTGCTTACTTGTTTCTAAGCTTGTGAGCCGACCTTTGATTGTATAGAGATTTCAATTGGAACTAAAGAGTTAATATTGCTGATTTTTTTTTACGAAAATGTTATTGATTAAAAGTAATCAATAAGAAATGACGATGAGGAAGACACGTGATTTATTTGTTATCATTGGCTGACATTACAGCAAAGCACTTACAAGTGGTTCCTTAGATGCGTATAGATTGTTAAGATTACCAAGAATGATGGAAATAGAAGACATTTTTTTTTAAATAACTAGGTCGGCATACAAACGTACGGCTCACCTGATGGTAAGTGAATACCATAGCTTATAGACATCTGCAATACCAAGAGCATTGCAAGTGCGTTGCAGATCCCTCAGTTACCCTCAGGAGCTCTGGTCATCTTACTCTCCAGAAGTACAAAAATGCTTGAAAGCAGTATTATTTAGCTGGGCTGCTCCATATTTTGAGCAGGAAATTCATTGCTGTTATCGGAGTTAAATCACAAGACACCGGTTAAATGGCTCATTCATTAATTTGGATTATCGATTCTAGGTTAAAAGAAATATTTTTTAAGCATTAAAATTTATAAATTCGTGATGCTTAGCGGTGAAGTAATACGTGCAAACATACGCGAAGATCGTAAAAAAACTAGTAAGCCTGGGAAGGAATTCTAAGACGTATTTATCACATGATTTTTTCAATCGTTTAGTTCATAAGATGAGGCAAAGGAGGACAGATCAGGAAATAGACCTTTAAACGATAACAGTTGTTTCTGTTAATTAATATAACTAGTATTTTAATTAGCACTTTTACGTGTAACATGTCGAAGCGGAAAATAGTAATAAAAGAGGAGATTCGGTTGTAAAAAGAGTCGATGGTTGATTCAGGTTTGCTCGTGGCAAATCGTCAGTCCGTAAATATTTTAGACTTGTAAAGAGCCAAAAAAGTATAACCACAATTAACATTTAATTTTATTCCGTAATCTAATTAACTGATTATTTTTAAATATGTAATTTTGAGAGTATATTTAACAAATTGTAACCCACTACATAGAAAGAAGAGACATTTAGAATTGCTGTTTTCAAAATGGAAGAATAAAAAATGTAGCTCAAGTCTGATATGATATATAATTTAGAAATTACAGCAGAATTCATTCAACGTATAGTAGATTTTCTTTTAGATACGTAATGTTACTAAGTTCGGATACCAACTGACTTTATTATTGAAAACAGTCTCGTCTGCCATAACAAGGTGCAGGCATTATGTAATATAAATAAAGGTAAAATAATATTTTCATAATATTCCTGTGTACCAAGGTTTTAGAGTTTTTTTGGTTCCGTAGACATATTGGAATAAAAAGTAGTCTAATTGTTAACTTTGTATTTCCACTACTAGTACATAAAAGTTCGTTCTAAGGGCATAATAACAGCCTCCAATCCTACCCCAAAAACTTTCATTATCATAATGTAAATACAGATGCAAGGGAAGTAGGAATACTAAGCAGCTTAAATGGTCCGTTGGCGCAGAAAGCACGGATCCTGCTTTCCGTTCAAAGTTCGTGACATCTATTCCCAATGAATGCCTTCAATTTACAATAAAAACAAAATATATATGCAACAAGATGACGGATATTAATTTACTAATCTAACTTCTTTGTTTCGTGTATGGTAAACATATTGTATATACATTAATTGTCGTGAAAATTTAACAAACATCCAACCCATGTACTAAAAATATTAGTATTTTTTTATTTTTCTAGTCTAAATATCTCAAAAATATAAAGCAGATCTTTTCAAGAAATATTCTACCTCTAGAATAACAATAAAAATGTCAAATAAGTTGCTACCGTTATATTTACCTACAATGTTGCCTTTATACAGCTCTCATAAAATAATGAGAAGAACAGGGGCGTTGCTCGTAAAGGTTTGTTTCTATGGTAATTATTTTTCTTTAGGAATAAAATCTTTTGTAAAAAATTAAAGCCGCGATAAAAACAAGGCATTAAGATTAAACAAAAGAGCCTTTAAAGTGTTGCAATACACTAAAAATATGACTGAATGACATTTGGTTCGAAATATTTTTACAATAATATTTACGATTTGCTTGTTTACAATTTTTTTTTAATTGTAAAATTTATATTGAATATAATTGTTATAAAATTTTTGTTTAAAAATTGGTTACTTTAAGACGATTAAAAATAAATAAAGTTCTACACTCAACGGCCCCTAGTAGAATTTACTCCTGTGTCGGGAGTCACACACACAATACACAAGCACAAACTCCCAGAGCACGACGAACTATATGGCCTAGATAAATGACTGCCGTGAACGCGGATCGAGCCCACGACCGCCAGCGCAACAGCCAGTACTTTGACCGGTGCTCCAGCGCGTCGTCGTAGAGATTTAAGAAGTTTAGAAGAATAATTTAAACCAAAAAAAAAAGAAATTAGACCTCTTTAGTTAGACACGAATCAAAACATAATGCAGAATATAACGTACTATCTTATTATTATTATTTTATATTTTATTTTATAAAACTCTGATTAACTTTAATAACGAAAATGAAGCTAATTTAAAAAAAAATCTCTGTCCTTTTCTCTTTCGACCTATCCCGAATAAAAAAAAACCTCTGTCCTTTTACCTTTCGACGTATCACGAACAATAGGATTTAAATAAAGCTCGTATTTATCTAGGTCTCAGCAAAGTAGTTTTCATATGAAAAATGAAAGGATTTCCCGGGAATGTGTAAAAAATTGTCACGATAAATCATTATAGAAATAAAAGTAGGACGAAGAAATAACGTATAAAATGAGATATTTGGGATTGATATAACAGGTATGAATGATAAAAAAAAATTAACATTTCTTTTAAAATAAAAATATTGCCTCTTTAAATTTATTTTAAAAAATATTACCTCTTATTTTAAAAAGAACTCCTTAGAATCTTTTCAGAGTTAGTATGAGTTTTATAATTATTTAATATTTTAATGATCAAATACAGAAATGAAAATTTTATGCATATAAGTAGCTGGTTTAAATTGTACATTTAATTTAATTAAATAAATAAAGACGATATTGTACTAATTGATACTGAGCATCATAAATCTTATTAACACTGAGTCGAAGATAAACGCTGTTTAATTGTCGGTAAGTTTCTGCCTTTCTGCGGATCAAGGGAAGATGCCTTCAGGATAAATGGCTTTGTAATACAAGGATAATGAGGTTAACACGAGTCTTATAAGTGATTTACTTTCATAAGTATATTTAGGAAGTGTATTATCTTAATAAGGGGTATTTACCGAAGCTTTTTACTTAATTTATCATGTGTTACATTACTCATAAAACCCGTGTGTGCTATTATTTCTGTCATATATAAATTATGCTACCCTATTTACTATGTAATGTATGTGTATATAAAACACATGGTTATAGTTTTAATCAGTGTAATTATTTCTAGAGGATAATGTATGTGGTAGGTATAAACCACATCATCATGAGTTTAACACATTAAAAATATATATAGTATATAAATAAAATAATTTTATTTTATTTATCCATAGAAAGGAAAACGCGTTAAGTAAACATAATAATAAAATGTCTTGTGAAAAAATTTTTAGAGTTTCAATTCCACGAATATACAGTAGAACGAGAAGGGAATTAATTATTTTTTACGTGGCAGACAGGGCTATAATTTTTATTTCCTTAAAAAGAAAAAGAACAGATCAAAATACAATAGTCTTTACTCTAACGAAAAAGTATTTTTGAAAGAATATCTACGATATAGGTTTTAATATAATATATATTTTTCATTAGTTTCTTGTTTAATAATTTAAAGCACGTTAAGTCGTTGTTCTTTTTTTTTAAGTTGAGGTAATGCTACAGATAATGCAGCAATCTTTAGGTTATTGTGGAAGTAAATATGAAGCACTTTAGCTTTCATTAGATTATTTAGAACAATTATTGGTCCATTTATTCGGGCGTATGTTATACGGCACTTGTTTTATAATATTGTTATAGCTTAAAATGTTTCCTCGATTATCAATAAAACAGTTAAGACTTATTTTAATATAAAACATTTTGGAATTAATTAATATTCTTACAGTTTTATTTATATTTTTATATCAAACATTTTTCTGTATTGAAATTAGGATACAAAGTCTGTATACTCGAAAGAATCTTACTTAACTCTTACTTGTTTGATATTTTTATGATTTTATTTTAATGATGACCGCGTTAATGATTCGATACTTTTACAATTGGGTTCGGAATTATTATTAAATACTTTATTATATATATCTTTATTATATATATCTTTATTAAATTTGTTATTGTAATTTTTTTCTCTATTATTACTTTTTACGTGTTCAAAACGTTAAAAAACTAATTTTGTTGATATTATTTTAATTTTTTTTTCTTAGAAGAAAGCCATACTAAATGTAAAATATCAGTATGGAGGTGATTTCATTCCTCCCATTATTTTCTTCTTTTTCTTTTGGTTTAATAGTGTCAAAAGAGTAGTGTTGATTTCGCCAATGTGAGAGAATAGAGTTTCCTATCCTTATAATATACCTAATATGTCATTTTGAAAGAAAAAATATAAATACTAATTATTGTAATTTATCTTCGTGATTTTGCAATGGTTTTTATCGTGAATGGTGGCTTATCAATTAGTTGAGGGTAAATCTGTCAAAAAATCGAGTTTGTACGTCTTAAAAAGCCCGAACTTATGACAAAATTCAAGCAATGTTACGAAGCCTGAAAAAAATGAATGGCAATTTTTCATTTTCATACTCTTGCTATATTTTTTTACTTCGCGCTACCATACTACTTATTATACAACTTTTTCTATACAACACAAAATTGGATTTATGTGGCGGGAACAACTTAAGGTTTAAGGGCTTTACCAAGTTTGTATAAAAGCCCTTAATTTTTCTACTTCAAGCTTGAAATTCAACAGAAAGATAGTTAATAATTAGTAAACGACATCTAAAATCAGATCTCACGACTAGGGCCGCATTAAAGAGGCTTAATGGCTCTCACGATGTTTTACGAAGTTCTTAATTTTTTTTTGTGCTGTAAACTTAAAATTTGACAGAGAGGTAGTAAATTATTTGTATACTTCCAGAAAGAACGGGTTTTGCGATAGGGCCGTACTAAAGACGTATGTTCTCAATTTTTTTTAATTTGCCATATTTTTTATGTTACAAGTGATAGTTAAGATAGGTAATATTTTGTAGACTTCCACTAAGAACGGAATTTGTGACAGGACGGGTTAAGGTGGTCTCAGGACTCAAGTAAGTTTGTATGAAAGTCCTTCATTTATTGTGCCACAAGCTTGAAATTTGACAGGGAAATAGTTAATAATTTGTAGAACACCACCATAACCCCTCTTAAAAACGAACTTTGCGACAGAACTGAATTAAGGTGGTCTAGGGAGTCTCGCAAGTCTGTATGAAAATACTTCGGTTTTTGTGCTACAAACACTACTACAAGTTACAACAAGACTACAAGGACTTCCAATTACTATAAGAACAGATTAGGAAAATTATACCCCTGTTTCACAATAGGAAAATTTGTGTGACAAGTCTATCATTTTCTTAATTAGAAGGATGAAACCTAATTTTCGGACTACCGATTGAAAGTGAATAAATATGTAGTCCAGCATTTGTGGACAATCTAGGGTACATTATCTACAAATGGAAATAAAAAATAACACCTCTAAGGGTTTGAAATAGGCATTGAAATTAAAATAGAAAAATTGTTATTTTTGAAGCTGGAAACATTAAATTTTAACTCTGGACTACTGATTAAGAATGAGTAGGCACATATTACGGCTTTTTGTGGAAATTCTAACCTTGAAAACTCCAAGCAAAAGTGTACCACTATTGTGTATTTTTGGGGCACAACAATATAACCTTCTTCTTTTTCAATTTATCCGCGAGTGAAGCCGTCAGAAAATGTCGTATGCTTGTTTTACCACGCTAAGCTAATAAAAAGAAAATTTGAAAACATGTAACGCAGATTTTCGAATTTGGTGCAGAAAGCTACTTCATTTCCCGAGGAGTGGTGCAGGAAATTGCATTACTCGCGTCGTTGTTTGCACATGCATGAATGTGCTCTTTTGGATCCTGAGCTCAGATAAAATAAATCTTCATACCTTAGTTCAGAGAAATTTCAAATAATGAATAAGAATGTTTAATCAGCTGATGTTGTTTGTATTCAGTTGAGTTAAGTTCTATTTATTTCTTGATATTGACAAATTGCTCGTGTTTGTTTTTCCGGTCAATTTCGTCTGTCTGTTTTTCCTTGTAATTTTATTTCCTTAAAAAGAATTTTATGTACGGGGTAATGGTCTTTCAATAAATATTCTTATTTTTACAAACAATGCTGCCTAATTATTTTTTTATTTGAATACTAGCTGACCCCGCAAACGTTGTTTTGCCTTATATTTTATTAACCTTCTCAATCCCCCCCCCTCTTATAACTTAGGGGAATGAAAAATAGATGTTGGCCGATTCTCAGACCTACCCGATATGCACAAAAAATTTCATAATATTTTATTAACCCTCTTAATCCCCCATCCCATAACTTAGGGGTATGAAAAATAGATGTTGGCCGATTCTCAGACCTATCCGATATGCCCGTAAAATTTTATTGAAATCGGTCGAGCCGTTTTGGAGGAGTTCAATGTTTACACTATGAAACGAGAATTTTATATATTTAGAGATTGTTCATATGATTCTAGTAACATGACGTAATTTGTAACTAATCAAAAATAATGGAATCGATCTTACATCTTTATTGCAAACCTGGAATGTGCATGTCATGAAATTTATCACAACTGCTAACTTTTTGTTCACACAATAAAAACTAATACGGTTTTAAGAACACATTACGTTTAAATATAATGTTTTTCAATATAAAACAACGCATTTTAGTGCAATTATATGCAAATACTACTCGATAAACCGAAAAAAAAAAATGTTTGATTCTTCATGGTCGTTGAATATATCTAATGCTTTTGACCATAGTCACATACTATTTTGTGTGGTATGTGTTTACTTAGGACACGTTTATCTTTTTAAATGAAAAGCTGACTAACACAAAAGCTAGCTTGTAGTAGCCTCTTCTGAGACCGTGTTAATTAGACTAGCCCGTTGCCGCAGTTTGTAGTGACCCTGCTTTTTGGTCCGAGGGTTGTGGGTTCGATTCCCACCCCGAGTCTGGGTGTAATATAAATATTTATTTATAAATTTATATATGTATTATTATAAGTATGTTTATCGAAAAAAAAATATGTAGCTATATACCAGTCGGCTGTTACCTATAACATAAGCAGGAAGTTACTTACTTTCGGAACAGACGACCGTGTGTATTGTGTAAATAAAAAAATAAAATAAAATATATAAGTTTGGCGCTTTTCCTCTTTCGTACGGATTCGCAATTATGTTACGTAATGGTAACCGTAAGAATTCTCTCTCGTCAATAATGATATTAAAAATATACGTTTTTAAGCTGAATTAAGGTGTAGTTATTGTTCTACGTGCCTTTTGTTATGTACTTTATAACACCAATCTTTATTATTATATAAAGAAAAAGTGTGATTTATCGTCTTAAAGCCAAAATTGCTCAACAATAAATTTAGAAAGTCGTTTTTTTTTGGAGTAAAAGAACAATGCTCAATAAACAGTGATATCAGTGTAATTATATTATCACAGGTAATCTCAAATCTAACAAATGTTTTAATTTCAAAATTTATTTTGATATATTTGACAAAAAATTCTGCACTTGCTTAAAAATAATTGTTATTGTTATTTTAAAACACTAATCCGTTTTGCGACGTATACCATTCTCGTGATAACTACAAACAGACTTCAGTGGAACTTGGAACAAGCGAACTGGAATCAGTATACAATTAAAACATTTACTTTGTGTGTTTAATGTTTAGAGAGTTAGCTCGCGTTAGTGAATTTACACGGGGAAATGTGAAATGTGCCTGACAGATAGTTTACAGAATGGTTTTATAACTATTACATAGCTATGATTAAAATATAGCAAAGCGAAGCGAACGCGAGCGCTATAATAATGGGTAAAAGTTAAAGAACCTGTCCTACAAATACATATAATGCGATCGCGGTAACTCCTGTGTTTGGTGATTTAGTGAGTTAAAAATAAAACCATTGATTTTGACGTGACAACATCTAATAAATCGATGAACGCCGGCTGCATGCACGAAAAAGGATGACTCATTGTCCCGTTACGCTCATTGTACGCTTACGCATCTATCACTCTTCCACTCGATTGGCCTATGCGTCGGAAGAGATGTTTTGTTATGCCGTTGCCACGTTAAACTATCGTCCGTAAACCAACTTTATAGACAACCAATTTTGACGTGACAATGTCTAATAAATCGATTAACGCCGGCGGCATGTACGAAAAAGGGTCACTCATTGTAGCGTTACGCCCATTGTCCCGTTAGGCTTAGTGATATTATATGGAATATATCTTCCACTCGATTGGCCTATACGTCCGAGATGTTTTGTTATGACGTTATCACGTTATACTATCGTCCGTAAACCCGCTTTACAGACAACCATTTTTTTTCCTAATTTGGTTTCTTTCTCCATATTACGCTACAGTCATATTGAAGTTGTGATTGTTAACATCAAGTTAAAGTGCTTGTTTGTTTTCTTGTTATTTATATTAAAACTAAAACAATTATAGTTAGCGAACGTACATAGTTAATTTCTTTATATGTAATTATCTAAACTTTTTATTTTATGATCAATGTTTTAAGACAAATGACGATTTAATTTGATTAGAAACTGGTACCTATTATGTCTGAATTATCATATAACTTAAAGTCAAATTTAATTATTACAAGAAATATTTATTGATTAACATTCATAAAATTAATCACATAGACTCAAATGTTGATTGCAAACAAAACAAAAAGTAGTATAATATTAGTAGGTAGCTGATTTATTTATTTTTAGCAGAGACCCATTCTTTTTTATCATAAAAAAACATAATATTTTAATCGGAAGGATAGTTTAAAAAAAAAAATTTGTAGTTATGTAAATATTTCTGTTAGCATTATATGTATAGTTACGCTAAATAGCCATTTAAATATATTTACTCAAACGTGAACCTACGAATGACTCTATGTCATCACAATGTAAAAGAAAAATCCTTTATGTCATTGAACTTGAAAACAACTTTGATTTTATGACTAGAATTTGATATGCAGTATTCTATAGCCGTTCGAGGAAAATCCCGTCATAAAATATAAGTAGCCAAGCATGCTCCTGCTTAATAAGAATGAAATTATTCGAAGCTTAGTCCTTCATCTTAAATACGAAAATAAGAAAACAGTAAGAAATAGTCACGTGATCGAAGTTTGTTTCTTTATTTTTTGGAATATTGTCTTTAAAATAAGTAGATACGTAAAAATATTCTGATCTGATTAAAATCAAACAGCCGCTTTAGAATTTGTAAATAAATATATACTTACACCAGCTGACCACACAAACGATGTTTTGCTGTACATATGTTATAAGTCCCTTAATCCCCCTTATACCTTGGGGTATAAAAAAATAGATGTTGGCCGATTCTCAGACCTACCCGATATGCACACAAAATTTCATAGAAATCGGTCCAGCCGTTTCGGAGTAGTATTGTAACTAATATTGTGACACGAGAATTTTTTATATAAGATATAGTTTTGTAATTAGAATTGTCGTTTTGTTGGTTTGTAATTAAATGACATTTTTTTCTCCCTGAAAATAGAACTATGTTATATATAATTTTTCGTTTAAATACTCAAGCAAAGTCGCAAATTATTTACAAAATTTTTATTTTATTAACAGATAAGAACTGTAAGCATATAGCAGTGTTAAGATAAACATAGACCATTACAGACTCATACGGCAACCTTAATGCGTCACTTATCACGAGTAATACACACGTAGGAACGAATCTTTTGTGAGTTTTTCGTGTTAGCCCATTATCGTATTTCCCGACATTTTTCTTACTTAATTCTCAGTACGTGTATTATATTGCAGTAATAAATAAAATTACAAGTGTATACTTTTATATGTGTATGTTTAGTACGAGTATGACTTGCACTTAGTGACGTGAAAAATAGCCACTATTTAGGTAGATGTGACGTACATAGGTTACACGATATAGCCCAAGAGCCCACGACGGCGTAGACGGATATAGGTAAGAAAGACCAGCGACTATACATGTGTGTGGTAAGTGATAAAAATAATAATTGATGTGACTTTACATTGTTACTATATACTCCAAAACTTCAGGTGAGTCATTGACTAGTAATAATGTACCGAATTTCTTAAATTTTTAGTGTAACTTTTTTATTGACTAACTGAAGTAGAGCACAACAGGAAATTTCCTGCTCAAAATATGCAGCAAACTGACTGGGGTAGTACCTGTTACTCCCAGCTAAATAACACAGCTTTCAAGCAGGGTTGTGATCATGTGGGGTGTAAGATGATCAGAGCTCCTGGAGGGGATTGGGGGTAGGGTCGGCAACGGGCTTGCGATGCTTGTGATGTTGCAGGCGTCGATAAGCTACGGTAATCGCCATTTTTTTTACGGGGGGAAAATCCATCATGGATCCAGCGCGGGGGCGCTAGACGGTTATGTCAGACTCCTACTGACTAAAAACCACCACGTGTGAGCAGTCATCCGCCTGAGTGGGGCGAGATGGGGTCGCGCTAGCATTCGCCACCTTACGGTAATCGCCTACCGTAGCTTATAGTGAGCTATACGCTTGTAGATACGTAATCAAAAATGTGTCACGGTTCGTTTTATTCTTTTTGACAATTTTCACATAGCTAAGTGCATAAATGTAATAAAAATCGTTGTTTACTTAAATTCTTTACGCGGATTACGAATACGGAAACGACTACGCGGATTAATAATCCAGGCTCTTCTCTTCCCTTTATATTATATTTTGAACCGAAAGAGTCTATTTTAATTTAAGCGACTTAGCATCATCTCATTTCTGCTTTTAATTAATTATATTTAAATAATAAATTTTAATATTCCTTTTAGAACCTAATGAAAATGAACGTCTCTCATAACGCCAGAATGAATTATTAAAAAAGTTTGTTTATAGTGAGCTTAATTAAAATTAATAAATTTACTCTTTGACGTAAATCTATTGTTATGAATGTGACAAAGGCGAGGTGAAATGTGAAAAAATATACATTTTAAACTGTTTAAGTATTGTTTATTTGAGAGCTTGGGTTGAAATTGCGAATTAGAGCAATAAATCAAATTAAGTGCCTATTTACATAAAGACAAATTAAAACACCGAGTAAAAATCCCTATAATATAATAATTATAAAATATTTATATATATTTATATAAATAATTAAAAAATATTTATATAAATAATTATAAAATATTTATATTTCACTTTTTAAATTGTAATTTTTGGACAAATGTCATCTCTTCCCTGTTTTACGTTATGGCTTGTAATATATAAGAAGTTGTGATAAAGTTACCTAATAAAGATGGTCTAAAGTTAGCGACTTATTTACAAACTCTTTAATCTAAAAAGAATATATTCATTAATAATACTTTGTAACTTTCTCAGGCTATAGTTAATTAAGATAATGATAAAAATACGATTCTGCATTAATTAAATACAAGCTGAACAAATTTTAGCAGTCTATAATTCGAAAAGACTTTTCTTTTAAATAAATTATGCAGCGTTTCCTTTCAAAAGGCCAATTTAACCTTTTTTTAACTCGCTAGCTTAACACTTCACGTTCTTTTTTATAGCGAAATCTTATTTCAAATTCTCGCCCCGACAAGAGCAATGACTTTTTTACCTTTTTTCTCGACAAACTAAATTGTAATCTTAATTTTAAATTATTTTCTTATGGTTTTATTTTTATTTATCCTACAATTAAATTACCTAAATTTTGTAGTTTCTGTTAATTTGAGACAAGCAAACATAAACTTAGTAATGGGATTCTCGGGAGAATACAAAAAATATAAAAATACACAAAATCACACGCACACACACACACACACACACACACAAACACGCAATTTTACTTCTATTGCTTAAGGCTTTGATTATTTGAAACATAAAACAAAATTATGCCTCTCCTTATATAAAAAATCCTAATTCTTGAAGAAAAACATGCATTTGTGGTTAATCAAAGACGAACTTTTTGAAGCGTGAAGATTGGTATGGAAGACAATTAAGATATTGGTGAGTTAAAAAAATTTGTCTAAATAAAAATGATTACTTAAAAAGGTGTGTGTGAACTTCGACGCGTAACTGGAGTGTTCTCCTTGAGAGTGATTACTATATGATATTTAATAATTAAAATGTTCCTCTAATGAATAAAGGAGTAAACTATAAAAAAATTAGATTAAGATAGGTATGTGAAAAAAAAATGTAGGTATATGAATATGTCCTTAAGGGACTAATGCGTTATCAAGTCACCAGTATTTTCTTTTTATGTGCCAAATTTGAATAAGGAATGATTTTTGGATTATATATTCTCAAAATATGAAACAATTATAATAATAACAGTAGCCATAATACACTTTGTTGTACACCAAAAAACAAAAATGCAAACAAAGAAAGATTTTAACAAAGTGTCATTATGTGCATGTGGGGCAGCTTTATCGCTAAAAAACGATCGCTTTCAGGCAACCTTAGGGCAGAGAAAATGATCTAATAATGGCATAGGTATACTAAATTTAATATATATGTCCAAGTAATTAAACATATACATACACACATACATACATACATACATACATACAAACATATACACACAACAAACAAGAATTATCAAAATCGGTTCATAAACGACGAAGTTGTTCCCGAACATACATATATATATATATAATATATATATACGTATGGTCGAATTTAGTAACCTCCAACATTTTGGAAGTCGGGAGATGATCAATACGTATTATTGGGCTTATTGTTAGAAATAAAAGCCAGTTCTACTAATTTTTATAATTTCGTTCTTCTTGCTTTGTTTGTATCAGAATTCTGCGGTTTTCAAAGTAGAAACAACGAATTTTGTATTACAAAAATATATAATAAATATATTGTAAAGATAAAAATATTTTAATAAATTAATTTTAGTAATTTGTTTTTGTACTAATTATGCACTATTTTTAAGTCTATAAATTGTGGGAATGGGTAACATTAAATTTATCAGATAGATATTTAGTTTTATCAAAAGCAAATACGCAGTAAAATTGTTTGCTATTATTTTTTGTAAGGCGTACAAAATTAAAAAATATGGTGTTTATATTAACTCAATAAAGCAATAGTGATAATAATATTATCATTATTGCTTTATGTAGCTGTGTGGTTACGGCAACAAAGAATATAGCCAACCTCTCTCTTCCCGTGGATGTCGTAAGAGGCGACTAAGGAATAACACAGTTCCACTCCATCTAACAAACCTGGAACTTAAAAAAGCCGACCGATGGCGGGATAAGCGAGTGTTACTATTGTTGATTTGTTCAACTGTCATACTTATCACATTTACAAATACTACGTATCAAAAAACCAGGGAAAACTGCTTAGGCAAGTTAAGTGTAGGCTAAAATAGAAGAGATTATTTTTAAATATTTAACCAAAATACTAAGTTATATGCGAGGCTGGTTCTTACAATTCGATTTCAAAGCTTATAAAGATATTACTTATCTAATGAAGATCGAAAATTCCCTTTTCATAAAATTATTTAAGTGAAAACTTGATAAGCAAAAATGCTACCATAGTAAAAACGTTGGGTGATAAACTCTTACACGGCTTACCTAAAATGAAAATTTTGTACCATGACATCGGTTGGTTCGCTTATAACTAATTGATGTTAAAATATCAACTATATCAGGCCCTTGGAGATATATGTCGAAGTATAATGAAAAATGTTCTACTGAGAACTAAAGAACAGACAAAATTTGAAATATATTTTCACCCCCCAAATAATTACACAAGCGCTCCCGGATTTAATGTGTTAGTATTCAAAAAAAAAACTCTGTTTTTTTAAAGGTATAAAGCTTAAGGGATAAAGAAAATATAATTTATAAATTAATTTTTTATCTGTAATAAGTAGATTCACAACAATATAATAATATAATATAATTATTTTTTCCCTGAACCCATTAGCTTCGGCCTGGATGTAATTAGACGTAAGTCGTTGTTAACACAAATTAGTTTTCAAGTACTTCAATTGTTAATATACAAGAAAAATTAATGAGTACCGAAAAATAAATATTTTTTTCTGAACTTTTCTTAACTTTCCGAGATTTATTATTCTTAGTATTCAGAAAACGTTTTGGCGAATTTTATTTAAATATATTCCCTTTAAAACTAATTACATGATAATAGTTTTTAATGTTTACTACAAAAGAATAAATATGCTTTTATAACCCAACTTAAAAGGATAATAAAGGTAATATAATATTTCTTCGTATCCGTTTATCAATTCATTTACATTTTTTCATGAATGAAGTTATGACAATGTACTTAATTTTTGTTTAGACTTGGTAAAATATGAAAAACAGACGTCCTCATTAATCTTGTAGGAGTATTGTTTCTATAATTTAGCTTTACTACTTAAAAAAACAACCATATTAATAAAATAAAAATAAAAAAATAAAAAATAAATAAACAAAAAAATATATCAATATTTAAAAGAGTTTAAGAAAGCTTAATTATCAATAATTGATCTTAGTTTCTACAAACTATTAGTCTACAACTAGGAAAAGCAATAATAAATGTGTGTTTGTGTACCCAGGGAGGACGTCTTTTCGTAAAAAAAAAGTAAAGCTCCGCCGTAACAGCTATTCGCTGCCGTGACCAGGATTCGAACCTGGGTTACTACGGCCACAACGTAGGGTCCTAACCACTAGACGATCACGGCTATCGGAGCGGGTGAGAGAATCCGCAAAATACCTCTTAACATTCATCTCGAGTGAAAGTCATTGCGCTTATTAGTTACGGTAACGAGAACTTGCATCACAAAACGCTACACTTTTGGACATTTTTTGTCTTACTATCGCTATATAACACTGATAAATTCAAGTGAAAGAAAGATCTTTAAATTTGTTTTCTCAAAGTGGATTTTAAATTTAGTCGTATTACGACACTAATTTAGATATTTTTGCGATTTTGGCAATAAACGTATCAGCTCCGATAGCCGTGATCGTCTAGTGGTTAGGACCCTACGTTGTGGCCGTAGTAACCCAGTTTCGAATCCTGGTCACGGCAGCGTACAGCTGTCATGGCGGAGTAAATTTTTTATCCACAAGATGATGTTATGAAAAATATTATTTTGAAGAACACATTATATATAGTAGCCCAACTCTATTTTTATAATATTTTATGATTAAGTGCTTATATAAGCTCTATGGTTACGGCATCAAAGAATATAGACATCCTCTCTCTTCCCGTGGGTGTCGTAAGAAGCGACTAAAGGATAATACAGTTCTACTACCACCTTGGCACTTTTAAACTGACCGATGGCGGGATAACCATCCAACTGCTGGCTTTAAAATATACAGGCCGAAGACAAACCAACCCTGCGGTCACCAACCCGCCTGCCCAGCGTGGTGACTATGGGTAAAACACATGAGTTCACGCCATTTTTGGCTCGAACTTGTGGAGGCCTATGTCTAGTAGTGGACTGCGAAAGGCTGGTGTGGTGATGGTGATGTGATGAAGTGCTTATATCCGATACTTGTATTTATTCCCTTGTGTCTTTGTTGATGTCAAATATTAGCTGATAGAGCTGATAAATAGCTATAACATGATAATAGCTGAATTAGATCTACTTCCGTTCGTGTCATAAAGTAGAGAACTTTAAAGACGCACATCTCAAACTTGAGACTTGGGAAGTGTTCTGCTATCATTCACTTACATGATATTTAGTATAAATCCACTGAAATTTCTTTTGCGTTCGAGTTAAAGCAACGGTTTTATTGAGATATCTAGCCATTATATGTTATTGTTTTTTATTATTACATTTGTATAGCCAGAGCTCCTGGGGAGGGGCGGGAGTATGGGGGGCAATACGCTTACGATACTTCTGATATTGCTGCCGTCTAAAGCCCACGGTAACCGCTTCCCATCAAGTGAACCATATCCTTATTTGCGACAATAATCGTATTTAAAAAAGGTCGATAAAATAAACAAAATATGCACGAAAAGTATTCCTTAAATACAAAAATAAAATCATAGTGTTGTTGTTCCTTAAAAAAAGATAATGAAATATCTGTCAAATTACAACGTGGATTAATGAGCTTTAACCCATTTTATTAGGAAAAAAGAAAAAAGTTTACGCCTATTAACTATTATTATTATTAATTAAACTATAGACTGCTACATTTTAAACTGTACCAAAATAATTATGACAAGCCACTTTAAGTTCCATCATGACAACGCAGCCGAATTCATGATTGTCGTTTGATGAACGAACTCTAAATGAGTGACATCGCTAAAACGAAACTCTTTATTCAAATTAATTGTGACAATCCGTTATAATCTATGGTTACAAAAATATAAAAAACAGCATATTTTTCTCAAGTAAGTTATGCGTTCATTTCTGTCCTTTATACTGTCTATGTATGTGTCTACATTCACATGGATTAGTCTTCTGTTATGTCGAAATTACATGCAAAAATATATATTTGAGTTATAACATCTATAGTATTCAAAAAAGGTCCTAAAATAACCATATTAGAATAGAGAGAAAAACGAGAAAAGCCCTTTTAAATCAAAGGAAACAACTACACAAAGGAACATTCAAAGGTATGAATCTTACCCTCATTATAATCGGATTACTATGAGCCGAAAAATTTAATAAAATCGTTGTTATTATTATTTATTTCACGAACAAAGTAATTTTCATGCCATTCTGAGGATTATAAAAATATTTCGAATTAAATGTTTTGACTAATTAAACAATTTTTAAAATAATAAATCTTTTAAAGCTAAAAACAAAACTTTATTTACAGGAGTAAATTACACCAGATAGTGAGTTCCCTAGTCTAATATTTAAATGGATATTGTTATCGACTCGAAAGTCCATTCTACTCTGATTACTGTACCTACATATCGCAATTTTTCTACAGTAAAAAAATAAACCTTTTCTATCTTTACAATGAAACAAGTTTATTCGGAAATTTATCGCGGTTGATTAAGTTTTTTAGATGTTCGACGTTTCGGATACTTTACAGCAACCGTGGTCATGATAGGACTGAGGAATTTTTTGATCTTGATAAATAAACAAGTCAATTTCTAGTATTAATGCCTAACAGAAAGTTTTGGTAAATGTAAATGACACATATGCAAATTATTTTATTGAAGTTTCTTAAAGAGCGTTGAAACATTCGTCTGAAAATTCAATTCGTTTTTATCACACGTGAGGCGTTACGTAAGAGACGCAAGTTTTAACTCATTTGTGAAACATTAGTCTCTATGAAAAATGTCCTAAAGTTAGATACATTTATAGTATATATAAAAATTTCTTGTCACGATGTATGTGGGCGATAAGCTCTGAAACTGCGGAACCAATTTTTATCAAATTTTGTAAGCATCTGCAATTTGGTCTAACTTGGAAGATAGGGTAGTTTTTATCTCAATTGGATCCGGTAGGTGGCGTTGTTATCGGTATGTAAGCAATCAAATTCGGTAGCTGTTTTCCGGGTGAAATCAGTAGGCATAGATAATATTTTAATTCTTATTCTCTTTACATATGATTAATTACTCTTCATGAAAATGTTTGTTATCTTAAATATAAAGATATACTTAATTGGAAAATATTGGAATTTATTTATTTGATTTATAACCATTAAAAGTTTGAAGACGTTTAAAAGTGCTTAAATATGTTTACTATATATATACACACACTGTCGTATATTTTTAAGATATGCAACTTAATGCCTGTGTGAGGCTCGGGGTGAAAATCGAACCCACAACCCTCCAAGCAGGAAGAAGGGTCACCGCAAACTACACCAACAGTCTAGTCAATGCAGTGACGCTTAGATATTTCTTATATGAGCTTACTAAAATCTATTCTTTGATTCATATTACCCGTGCCCACCTAAAAGCCATTAATCATCCACAAACTACCTACCAAAACTGCTACCGCAAATCGATGCAGTTGCATTGGCTCGTTACTGTGTGTGAAGTCGTTATACCGAAAAGATGCAAGTATTTCTAACCTAGCTAGGTATTGAGTTATAAATGTATCGTGTCTTTTATATTGAATTTATATTATATTATAATTATTATCATTAACCAACAGATCAAAATTAATTATTATTAATATAATATCCAACAGATTAAAATTAATTATTATTAATTACTTTTTCGTTTTAGCTAATGCTATTTAATTAAATTTACTTATAATTATATTAAAATATTTCTAATTCTAGATTGGAACGCATCCATAACCATTTTATGTGGCACCATTCTTTTAAATTTGGCCTTTCTATTTAAGCCGCGCATTATCGTGTTAGATTGTGTCACTGTAATATGAATACTTTCGAACGTCGAAGATAGATGCATGCTTGACAACGTGTTTATGCATAAATTAATCAATGGGTAATGGCACCTACTTGTTCTTCAGTTTTCGGAGTCAGTCATGGGAGTACTCCCGTCGGGAATGTAAAAACCCAATAAACCGCGATAAAAAAAGTTGTTTCATTATGATAAGTGAAATTCGCGTAAACATTAGAAAATAATATGTACTAAGAATCTTTATAGGATGATTCAAAGGATGGAAAATTCTGTAGTTACTCTACAGACTCTCTCAGGAAAACTTTTTTTTTTTATTGAAGACTAGCTCTACCCGCGACTTCGTCCGCGTGGAATTCAACAAAAAAGCTATTGTTCAGTTCGCAGAGTTATAAAATAAATAAATTTTTAAAATAAAAGTTGCCTAAGTTACTTCTGATTACATCAGCTATCTGCCAGTAAAAGTCCCGTCAAAATCGATCAAGCCGTTTCAGAGATTAGCCGGAACAAACAAACAGACTGACAGATTTGAAAAAAAATGTTATTTTGATATATGTACCTGGTTTACCGTGTATACATTCATATGCACTTAGTGAAAAGCGGTTAATTTAATATAACAAACAGACACTCCAATTTTATTTATTTGTATAGATAATAATTATAATTTAATCCACGGCGTTACACAGCGAATTAGCGAAAATGTCATAAATAATATTACCAAAGTAATTTCCTTTACGTATTAGAAAATACTTAATCTGAACCTTAAATATGTGAAGCGGCAAGTGAGAATATCTCTGCGGAATTTTATTATAAAAACGTTTACCTTGCTCCAGAAAGGAAACATTAACTTTTATAAGCTTAGAGCTCGGCATTATAAGTTTATATTTCGTTCTCTTTGTTAAAACTTCAGTTGCGCCATTTAAGATTATATTGTTTTTATAATTCTATTGTTATTGTTCATCTATTTTTGTAGTTTATATTGTTTTTATAATTATTTATTACATATTTTATAATAGTTACTGTATTGTATAATATATAAGTTTAACTAATAGCATTTGTAATTAGAAGTTCTATAAAAAAGCAAAAGCGTATGTCTGTTTGAAAATTATTATCTTAAAAGGCGTTGGATAAAATTTGACCAATAAAGCTTGAAGGTATTTCGTGGCTATTATTTAATTGCATTCTATATAAATTTTGATATAAAAACTATCGCATGCGTTATAATATATCGTTAATTAAACAAAAATTCCATTGATTCATTCCCACACAATGGTATTTATAATATTACTAGGATCATTAACTAGTCCTTGTAAGCACACCCACTCGTTCGACGTCTCGATATTGCATTATCACAATAACGAATCGATTCACAACTGAAAACGTGTCAGGCATGACACTCATTGTAATACCATCCTAACGGTAGTGAAAAATTAAGTGGCACTTATTAAAAGCGTGAGAAAAACCGCTTACAACGTAGAGCTCTGTTTCAGGCGGTTTGTTTACAAAACCTTCAATGTAGGTATGAACCCGTCTTATCCCAGCTATACCGTCAGTGCATTCGCGACCAGCGTCGAGAGAGCACGCATTTTCCTCACCCCCGTTGTTTACGCGAATAACGTGTACACGTACGAAAATAAATTATCTATAACTAGATAAATAAATTTTAGAATAGGAGCTGTTCAATATCTGTCTACGTTTTGATATGTTTTGATATCTGTAAAATAAACTTTGGTATTTGGTAGAGGTTGTTGAACAATTTGAAGATAAAGCTGTCACTAATCTGTGCTGTTTCTTGTTTCCACGGCGACTAATTGCGATGCAACTGAGCTGGGTCATCGGAGGTTTCTGCCAAAAGGACGCCTACGTTGTTTTAGTCGGGTGGTGAGTATTTGCGTATACAAATTAACATGTTAATTACTTTTAAGTGTACATACATATATAATTACATTACGCGAAAGATAAACTTATTATTTTAAGCTGTATAATGCTTACTGCTTATTTATACTTATGTTTATCTGTACTGGTATTCAGAATTTTAACATAAAGTTCATAAAGCATAATATATAAAGTGAAGCACTTCTACCCATACCATAGAATTATTCAGGTACTAGCTGACCCGGCGAACTTCGTATCGCCTGACACAAACTTTATCGTATGGTTTTAAAGTTCAAATTGACTTTTAAGTATTACCACAAATCTTTTGTATGGGAGTATAGAAAAGTGTTGTTTTTAGACTTTTTCAGGAAATTTTAAATTTTTTTTTTACAATTTTTCTCTCCGTAAGAACCATCCTCGTACTTCAAGGAATACTTTAAAAAAAGAATTAGCGAAATTGGTCCAACCGTTCTCGAGTTTTGCGCTTAGCAACACATTCAGCGACTCATTTTTATACTATAGATAACATACATAATATTAACATTTATTTCTGGTTAAAACTTAGTAATCTCTTAAGTATATTATTCTCAACGACAAGTAGTAAAGTTCTGCATACAGACTTAATCAATAAAAAACTACTTAAAATCACAAAAAGGAAATAATGAGAAATTAAAAAAAAAATCGGCCAAGTGTGTCTAATATCTGTGCTATAAGACGTTGCTTCGTGCAAAATTTCAAGATTCCGAGTTCACGGGAAGTACCCCGAAGGTTTTGATTCCCTTGCGAGTGAGAGATAAACGGCTGTATCATTTGATTGCGTTGATTTATAAGTTGGATAAAAAGCCGACCGGTGGCGGGATAACCATCCAACTGCTGGCTTTGAAATACACAGGCCGAAAACGGGCAGCAGCGTCTTCGGTGCGACAAAGCCAGTACTGCGGTCACCAACCCGCCTGCCCAGCATGGTGACTATGGGCAAAACACATGAGTTCACGTTATTTTTGGCGTAAACTTGTGGAGGCCAATGTTCAGCAGTGGACTGTATAGGCTGTAATGATGATAAGTTGGATTCTTTACAGCTCCAAGAGACAGTAGGCTTTAGTATTTGATATGAATTTCAGTTTGATACCTTCACGCGTTCCCGAGAAAAAGTGTCTTGATAGACAGACGAACAACAAAGTGAAAGTCCTATAAGGGTTCCGTTTTTTCCTTTTGAGCTATGGAACCCTAATAAAAACATTAAAAGGAACAAACGTTACACTACAGAACTATAACTTTTATTACTTATATAGCATATTTACGTCGTTGTTTCGAATATCTTGCGTCCTTTAACGACAGTATCAAGGTAACGTTTTATGGTCACTTATGTAGCACCCCCGGCTGATCATTTGGAAAGCTACACTAATAATATAAACGTGGAAGGTTTTATGTTTGTTTGATAGAAATAACTTATCTTGAACTAATCTTGAACTCAACTAGATCAGTCTGTGAATGTCATACAGCAGGGCAATGATTAAATAAGTTTTTGTATGCAAATAAAACGAAAAATAACGTCTATATTTAACGTATTCTATATTCAACAGATACTGACGACTTGCGTTGTTTCAGAGATACGGTGAAGAGACGCACAAGTATCAGATACAAATATTTACATCAATATAAGAGTCTGCCTTGAGCGGATATCGAACTAGACCAGTGGTTTGAAACGAAATGAAATAAAAACATTTATTTCGTTATAAGGTGATATACACACTTAGCGAACGTTAAAATAATGTTATTAAATAATGTTGTTTCATCATCATTACAGACTATACAGTCCATTGCTAGATAGAGGCCTCCACAAGATTACGCCAAATATAACGTGAACTCATGTGTTTTGCCCATAGTCACCACGCTGGGCAGGTGGGTTGGTGACCGCAGGGCTGCTTTGTCTCACCGAAGACGCTGCTGCCCGTCTTTGGCCTGTGTATTTCAAAGCTAGCAGTTGGATGGTTATTCCGCCACCGATCGGCTTTTTAAGTTCAAGGTGGTAGCGGAACTGTGTTATCCCTTAGTCACCTCTTATGACACCCACGGGAAGAGAGGGGGAAGAAGGAAATGTTGTTTCATCCTACTATTATTTTATTTTGGTTTCGAAAGCTAAAAGCACTGGTCTAAATCCACTTTAAATCTTATGTGACATAATTTTTTTTTATAAGATTTGCTGTTACTCAGTTCCAGATATGAAATTTAGTCTTTTCTGTTTGTTTTAAAGTTCAAATCTACGTTTATAAGCATCACGATTAATAAAATTCCGCTTCACAAAATCAATGACTAAATAATTTAATATGTATCAATAATTGACATGGGTATAAATGCGAGACATCACTTCAGCCTATCGCAGTCCACTAGATATAGGGCTCGACAAGTTCGCGCCAGAAGTGGCGTGAACTCATTGTGCTGCCCATAGTCACCACGTTGGGCAGGCGGGTTGGTGATTGCAGGGCTGACTTTGTCGCACCGAAGACGCTGACATGCGTAGACGATGCGTATGCGTAGACCGCGAGACATGTTTAGTTATAATAATAATAATAATAAACAATAAAATGCTTATTTAATCCATAACCAACACATTACAATAATAACACAAAAGGTTGACTTTTTCTTTTGAGTGTAATAAGTTCCCGTTCCAGAAGGAGTCACTCTTCCTTAACACAGTCATACCTAATAGAAAGTAATACGACGAAATAAGCTAAGATTTACAGAAAATACAAATAAAGAAAATTTTAGTAACAACCTGTGTGTGTATGTGTGTGTGTGTATGTGTGTGTGTGTATGTGTGTTAGTGTGTATGTGTGTGTGTGTATGTGTGTGTGTGTGTATGTGCGATGATGTATTTTTACTAACGAAGTTTATTTAACAGCTTAAAATTGAATATTTTAAAGAATTTTTTCTACGTCGAACAGGCGTCCTTACAATGTTTTCCTTTACCGCTGAAATTAATTTTAAGCATTCGAAAATACTGCGTTGCCAAGTCGAATCCTAATATCCACTTATTTTATCCACTAGGGTATCTTAACGTAGAACGATATTAAATCTTTTTATATCATTAAAGTTATTAATTTTGTAAATTAAATTAAATCACGCTTGGGATACAAAGTCCGTTATATGAATGTATTCTAGTTAAGCTATAAAATACATATATTTCTCTCAATGTATCTATGTATGTATGTATATATATATGTGTATGTATGTATATGTGCATGCAGCTGTATATGTAGTTAAGTATATATGTATTTTTATATCACTAATTTTGAATGTATATATTATAAAATAAGTATAATATAAGTATATGTTTTTTTAAACCTTTTATGTTCAAGTTTTTTATTTTATCACTTGCGCTTATGAGTCCCGCGGTAACATCATTTCTCACCACCATGGGTAGACTGGTAGAGATCTTTTTTAGAGATAAGTTCGCCCTTGCCAACATTCCTTGTAAAAATGACTTCTGATTATGTTTTTTTTTTTTAAAGTGCAATAAAGAATAAAGAAAGAATATTTTAGGCAACTAACAAAACCCACTTAAATATATATATTCAAAAATGAGAAAATTAAGAACAATATACAGATACAATATTGTACAAAAACAAAATTCAATTTAAGATAAACGAGATCTACGTTAACATTTTATTTCAAAGGCTATATTATAATTAGTTGACATCAAAGCCAAAGCTTCACTATTTCAATATAAAGTTAGAACAAACTAGAAACGTACGGATGTTGATTAAATTACATTGGATATACGTATTTGTAATTTAGTGCTTAGTTATTGGTGAAGTTAAATATGACATGAGACGGAGCAACTGTGTCAACGCAGGTTGCGTCCCACAAAAGCGCCCGTCCCCTTTCCCAGGGAACCAATGTCAATCCATCAGGTCTCTTGCCATCATTGCGATTAATTCCAGTAGGCTCGATAAGAGCATCAACGTCGATGGTGGCAAGAGCTCTTTTTATGGTATCGTTTAGGGAACCGTGGCGGGAAAACCTACCTGAACTCTTGTTATAGGAAAGGCCGTGTAGTCCGAAAGAATCAACCTCTTTTCCGCACGGACATCTGTGTTCAAAGTACAGTGGAGCTCCCAACCGGAGACCGACAGCAATTCTAAAACTTTTAGTGTCTAAAAATATCCCAAGATTTTTTGACGGCATTGCGTGTAACCTATGACCTGACTCTTTATTTGACACAGCCGAAAGCCTGGCACGGTTTTTGTCACTTCTAAGATTTTGCGTCAAACTTATATGAGTATTGTGAACTATTGGCATATCCCATATCCCAAAGTTTTTGTTTTGTAACGTCCTTCAGGATATCGCCATTAGGACACATTAACTTCCAGTTTTCTATTGCATTTGTAGCATAAATTTGGACTGAATTGATTTTAAGATGTCAGAACATAAACCCTTGATACTATGCACAGAAGCAAGAACCGCAGGAAGAGCGACACTAGAATTTTTTCTCACTCCGATGCCACCATCCCTAATTGGTAAAGTAGTTTGGGTCCACGAATTTTCATCAAAAGATAAATTTAGATTTTTTTCTAATAAATTTTTTAAAGTGGCATCAAGTTTTTCGGTCATTCCAGGAAATTTCCAAATTGGGCTTGCGCGTAAAATATACATTAATTTTGGGACAAATAGACAATATTTTAATACAGTATAGGCAATATGAGAATTTAGAATGCACAATTTTTCAGTGTTTTCAACGAAGATTTTAATTTTATTTTATTAATTGATAATAAAAGTTGTAAATGTAGTATGTCAATTAAATAAACAACAATACAATGAGTATAACCCAATCATGGGAAATATAATGGGAAACATAATCACATTACTCAAGTTATTACATGTGAAAATTTTAAGAGGATTATCATTTCCACCCTCATTGTAAAATTTTCTTGTTAGCTCATAATGTTTTATATTAATTATTAATAACATTAATATTAACAGGGAAGCTTAAGAAACTGGAGTTAATACAAAATAGGGTACTACACAATAAGTATTTAATCCTTCTATCTAGTCACACATTATCTCCTGTCCTCACTTTGAACCTTATCACAACAATTCATTTACTATATAAACGTCTATGTATGTCTATTACAACTTTCCATTTATATATGCCATGTACGTATATATACTTTATTTTTTTTTTATTCTACATTATTTATTTGTCTAAATATATAGTACGTGTTTAGATAAAACTGTACACCTAAACCATCTACATGTACACCTAAACCATCTACATGTACACCTAAACCATCTACATAACATTTCCTCTACCCAAAGGTTGCCTGGAAGAGATCGCTCATTAGCGATAAGGCCGCCTTTTGTACTTATCTCCTGTTTTTATTTTTGTAATTTTGCTCACTCTATGTGCAAAACGCCGCCTTGGCGCAACGGCCACAGCCATGGATTGTACCTGTTGCACTTGCGGTTGCGGGATCCGCCATATCCGCCAATCCGTATTAGAGCAGCGTGGTGTATTAAGCTCTGATCCTTCTCCTGCATGGGGAAAGAGGCCTATGTCCAGTAGTGGGATATTACAGGCTGAAGCGTAAATTTGTACAATAAAGAGTTTTATTATTATTATTATTAAGTATTTACGGTCGACGTTCGTCAGTACAGCCAGGTTTTAAAATCGTGTATTAAATTTTAAATGTACGGGAAGGCAAAATCGGCTTAACCGAACTTACAGCATGCGGTTAAGTCAAGCCGGGTGGTGAATTTCAAATAGGTTTTTCAGATCGAGTTTTGCCGATAGATCAATTTTGAGCTTGTAATTTTAAAGTTGTGGAACACAGATGGCATGTTAGTAATTTTTGCTGTTTTTGTAATGCCTAGTTTTACTTCTGTACTACGTCTCTAAAGTTTTTGTTATTGTGTGGTTTTATGTGTGAGGTTGTGAGTTACTGAACGACTTTTCTTTTCTTAGTCGGCCTTCTTGTTTGGCTTTGTTGTTCAACAAGTACTTATGTTAGCAACTTGATTAAACGTGTCGATACACTTTAGTGTGTAGAATAGTGTGTGTGACTAGTGGCATCAAAAGCACTTAGTAATCGTCATAACAAAGAATGTGTTACTATTTAAATAGGTGATTACGTAAAAAAAATTCAATAACTAATTCGAAATATAGATTCTGCTGAAAAAAACCGGCGATAGACTCACAGTCACTCCTTTCATAGTCTACAATACTTTGCTCAATCATTATAAATTCAATCATATGTACTGCATGAAAGCTAGCACTACTAAACATTTTGTACTGAATTATTAATTAAAAATGATCCCTTCATATTTGTTGTAAATTGTACGACGAAGGTAACACTGATTTTATCAGGGTTTGTGGTAATTTAAATCTCCTAAACGAGCTTTGTATAATTAATTACGATTGAAATCCGCTTTAGGTTCGTTTATTATTCAATTGGAGTTCTCGGTTTTGGTCTCGAGATTGTAAATATATGTTATTTATTTCAACGCGGAAGCAAATTATTTCTAAAAGGAGTCGTTAGTTGTTGAATCAGTTTTATGTACGGACATAAGACGTAAAAATGCAATTTATAATGGCGTCTGTTGTCTGGAAACAGTTTTGATGACAAGATCTGACTTGCTATTCAGTTTAAGTCTGGTAGGAACTTTCGAATTTAACAACCCCCCTCAATAAAACTTGTACTCGAGTGCCTGGCCACTTTTAAATAGGAAGTTTTGTAGTTCCCAAGCAATTGATGCTGGATTTCCTTTTATTTATAATTTCAAGTGTGGTTACAAATTATGTCAAAAATACGATTTTTATTATACAAACAAACCTAACATATTTAACGTGTTTAACATACCATAGTGAGACGACAATCTTGTAGGAAGGATTTCGAAATACACACTCACACAATTACACAAATTCTTAGACCATGACAAGCGTCTGTTACCCATATTAGTAATTTTTGAGTATTTAGCAAGTTTCTATGATCACTGCGCGTCACAATCGCATAAGTTCTTACTCTATAAAATCTAACAAGATCCTTTAAAGATGGACGACGTGATAGGCAATTATAATAACAAACGAGCATATTGGAATGAGATCTGTTATTGAGCTAACAACAAAAATGTGGATATCTGCAGTCTAAGATTAGCAATAGGTTAAAAGAGTAAATTGTTTTCATTATAAAACTATTTGTATAATCCGATCAAACCTGATGCCTTGAGCTATAGTCACTTACTCATTTGAATAATTTGTTTTTGCATTGGAGATAAAAATAGGCGAAACCTAGAAATTAATAATCATTTGAAATATTTGCGTATCTACCCTTGAACGGACATTGAACCGCAAAACTTAGGCGTCATGCCGGCATGCTCAATATGATAATTCCAGAAAAATGGAAGATTACACACGAAACTTTGTTACGATTTTATTATAAAATAAAACGTAAAAATAATAGTGGTACGGACATTATGTAAATAGCTGGTTGTAGACCTAATCTCAAATAAAAGATGACCTCTATCTGACCCCTGCTCTTATAATAACCGGACAGGATGTTTTTAAGTTGTTGTTGGCAAGTTACGAACAGGAAAAATTGCTTAATCATTTATAACTAGTATGTGTCTGAACTTGTGAGTTGGATTTATTAGTTGATATACAAGGTTACACGAGACTAAGTTTCAGAGTTTAGGGACCTTTTTGGTTGGTTTAGTAATCCTCGCTTAAACTGGCCGATCAGCTGTATCTGTTTGAATATTTAAATTTAATAAATATTTAGCCTTAAATTTGTAAGCCTACTTTATATGATGATCCTTATATTTTAAATATAGTACATATCTTATTGATTCTTGCAAGCTAAGCATTCAAACTAAAATTGAAAATATTTGGAAAATCAAAAAGTGCACCACTCCACGCATTCCTTTAACATTATTGTTTCCAACTTATACTTGGTAGCGCCCTCTAGAAAAAAATTAAAGATTTTTTCGGCTTTCACATCCTATAGGCTTTTTAGTTAATAGTTTCCTGATATAATTAAAAGAAAAAATAGCTTGTTTCGTCTAGTGATTCTCGCGTTATTTTAATAGTATGCAAAGAAGATTTTAAATTATATTTGATCTATATGTTGTATAAAACTGTGTATTTTACTACTAGTTTATACTAGTGCATCGTTATAAAAATATAGAGGTTTAAGAGTTAGCGCTTCCCGAATTTTTCATTTTGTAAGAGTAAAATACAGCCTCCTTGGAGATGTGCAAAAAAATACATTCCACATTTTTGGTAAAAAATCTTAGCCATCTTGTTTGTTATTAAACATTAAGACGAACTTATTGAGCCAGTTATACTTATGTATTCAGACGTAGGGCTAGCCATAATTCCTGAAATTTTGACATAGACATCGCAATGTCCACGTGTAGCTTGCATACTGCGCTCGTTGCACTAAGTTTTAATAAAGCTATTTACATATTAACATTAAATTGCCCAAGCTGTGATTATGCCTGCTTACTCAGAACATATTTATCAAGAAATTTGGATCGACATGTATTTGCGTACGAAAACACACAAGCATTATTATATATTTTTCTTTTTGACATAAAGGTCAACTGAAACAGAATGCCACTAAGTATTAAGTCTACTTTCTGTTCCAAATTTTGTTTAACAATGGTTTTAGAATACTTGTATGTTAGTATATAAAATTTAATAAAAGGCAATATATAATTTGTGTTGTGTATGTGTTCCCATTTACATCGTCTCATTAATGATCACCAAAAAGTTAGGCGATTTCTTTGATCGCTTTTTATTTCACAATATAAAAATACTACCGAAAATAAGCAGAAAAAGGAAAAAGAATAAACGTTTTGTTCTCGTTAGTGAATTTTTTAAGGGTCGTTTGTAAGAAACTTGGTTTTGCGTAACTAAGTGGCTATTTCTTAAAAAAAAAAGAATATAAGTTAAGATTATTATAAAAAGTTGACGCCGCGTTGGCGCAGCGGTCACAGCCATGGATTGTACCTGTTCCGCTGGCGGTTGCGGGTTCGATCCCCGCACATGACAAACATTTGTATTGGCCATACAGGTGTTTGCCGTGATCTGGGTGTTTGTGCAGTCCTAGTGGGTCTCCCCACCGTGCCTCGGAGAGTACGTTAAGGCGTCGGTCCCGGTTGTTATCATGTATAACTGATAGCGATCGTTACTCGTAGTAGGGAATATATCCGCCAACCCGCATTAGAGCAGCGTGGTGGATTAGGCTCTAATCCTTCTCCTATATGGGGAAAGAGGCCTATGCCCAGTAGTGGGATATTAAAGGCTGAAGCGATAAGAAGTTACTTTTGTAACTTAGGATTCGGAGATTTGTGTTTATAGTTAGTTTAAATAAAAAATAAACCACAACGGGATTAGACGAAAAGAGACAAATTGATTGAAGATTCTCGAAATAGTTTGTTAGCGATTAAAAGTGCTGTAGTGATTCTTGGTGTGAACGTTAGCGTTGAAGATTTTATTTTGAATAGAAGAACTTTTGAATAGATTGTAACTACTAAAAGTAAATTATATTACAAGCCAACCCGAATTGGAGCAGCGTGGTGGATTAAGCTCTGACCCTTCTCCTACATGGGGAAAGAGGCCAATGCCCAGTAGTGGGATATTACAGGCTGGAGCGTGATAAAAGTAAATATTTTTCACATATTAGTTAAGACATCTATTTATATATTTTATTATATACCGCTTTTTAGCAAAATCGTTAAATGATGCTGCCACAGATTGCATCAAACTTTATCTCCAATTTCTGAACAATTGAATGGATATGAACATTATAGGATTTATCTTTGACGCTTTATCTTTAGATGTAGCTCATCTTTTTTGAATTATTTTTCAATTTTTAGGTGACTGGTTCCATAGTTGATTTAAAATTAACAAGTTGACCGGGAACGTTGTTAAATAACATTTGAATAGTTTAACATAATAGAATTTTTGACTAGCCCGTTGGGGCAGTTTGTAGCCCTGCTTTCCGTGCCGGGGGTTGCGGGTTCGATTCCTGCCTGAGTCTGGGTGTAATATTTGTATTTATATATTTGTATTGCTACGTGTTAAAAAATTGTTCGTTGGGTTAGAGAGTCACCCACAACTCCTAACACGAGACACAAGAGAGAGAGTAAAAAAAATCCTACAGAATCTTAATTTTTTTTTTTCAAAACACACAAAATCACCTTACACTAAAGCAAAACTTAAACCTATAAGAACTACAATGACTCACCCACAATAAATTGCACTCAGATCTTAAGACGGCGAGAGAATCTAACCCAAAAAAAGAAAAGAGCAAAAAGGCAAAAAAGGCCGCAAACACTCGCCCTGAGGCTTATATACCCTAGCATACCCCGCGCGTCGCGACACAACTACCCCCTAAGGTGAACCGCGACGTAATACAATACGAGGGTATTCCAAAATTAAATCAGTCGCCTAGAAAAAGTAAATAGCAACGCTAATGCATAACTGTGCTATTATACATCAGCAGGAACGAAACCAGGCGCTATTAAAAATATATGCTACAATACCCCCCCCGACAGAGAAGAATTTTGCATCTCTGGCAAAATTCTAAAAAAAAAACTAATGTAAGGAGAGAATCTGGTAAGCTCAGGAAGGGATTATAAAATTTAACTCCATACTAAGAGAAAAAAAAAATTTTTGATAGATTAATCATGAGAGATAATCGAATTACAAAAACACCACATATAATTTTGAATTCACTGCAACACTGTCTTACGACCCAATCATACGTCACTAACATACAACATCCTGAAATTCAACTATCAATGTGCGTTAACCGACCTAGACAATTAACGCCCTGACACTCAGAGTGACGGTCTATAAATGAGCACCACTCAGCAGCTACTTAAATTTTTTAATTTAACAATTTTTTTTTCTTTTTAATCCATATTTAATACCGTATTCCCGATGTAGGCTTTAGAATGTGCATAACACAATTAGAATCGAATATATATTCGATAGAATAAAATAATATGTGGAATCGCCACCCGTTCCAGAGTTAAGTTGTAACACAACAACGACAACAACTTATGGCGTAGGCTTTAAACAAAATAATATGAGTGAGCAGATACGTTAAAGATGCACCCAACACACACAAATTAAGTTATTGCTCAGTGGAATAACTCAACAAAAATAAACACCAAAAGTACATTAGAGATGTACCCAACACACAACTATCATAAGTCATGTACTTGTATAAGCACAAAATAAAAAAATGAGATCATCACCCGTCTCAGAAATGGAATACGTAATATAGATTTAAAACAAAAAGAAAACACAATATCAATTACCCTTACTACCAGAACTTCCTGTTAACTTCAAATCTTTAATATGCCAAACCCCAAGATCTTTACCATTCATATCCTGTAATACGTATACAAGAGGAGATCTTTTACCAACAATTCGACATTTGATAAATTTAGGCGCTAATTTCTTAGAAAAGTATTTATCTTTATCACTCAAGAAGTAAGTTTTCTTATAAACAAGATCACCAACATTAAATTCCGCAGTCCTACGACGCAAATTATAACTTGAAGTATTTTTTAAATGAGCGGCATACAACCGAAATTGAACTTTATCGAAAATACTCGCCAACTGACCTAAGTTCTCCGCATAACAGTCACGAGGAGTAAAAATCATATTTTCTATACTATCAGAGTCCAAATAATGCGAACCACACGACACTAACTCCCTACCGAAAACTAAAAAGGACGGAGTGAAACCCGTAGTTTCATTTACCGCGCTGTTAATTGCAAATTGAATTTGAGGTAAGTACCTATCCCACGATCTATGATCCTCATCGACAAAGGATGCGATACAAGTTAAAATAGTACGATTATATCTCTCAACCGGATTAACCTGTGGAGTATAACGTGGAGTAAAATGAACATTAGGAACATTATAACTTTTAAAAAATTTGATACACTCATTACTAATGAATTGCGTACCATTATCCAATATTACCGACTGAGGAATACCATGAACTAAGAAAACATTATCTTCAATTAACTTAATTATTACTTTGGAAGTTGCGCGCTTCATAGGGAAAATTAAACAAAATTTTGAAAAACAACAAGTTACAACCAATATATAATTATTTTGTTTTCTACTAATAGGCAATGGACCCATAATGTCAATTGAAATAACCTGCCAAGGACGGACACAATTCTTAGGACGACCCATGACACCTAATGTCAAATGATTTTGAGCTTTATATTCTAGACACTTAGAACAATTATTGACATAATTTAAAACATCTTTATACATTTTCGGCCAAAAGTACTTTAAATTTAATCTTTTAAGAGTTTTAAACATACCCAAATGACCTGCAGTGGGTACATCATGATTAATTGATATTATTTCCGAACGATGTTCCATAGGAATCACCTCCTTCCAATCAAACTCCGATGTTAAATAATTTTTATTTTTAGACAATCTAAATAATTTATCATTTTTAATACAATAATTTTGAAACGATGCTGGCTTATTAGCGCAGCCATTAAAAATATTAAGAAACCATTTATCATTACCTTTATAATTTGAAATTGAAAATATACTACTCACGGGAACCGAACGACTCAACGCGTCAGGAATAACATTATCACAACCTTTACGATGTTTAATCTCAAAGTTAAACTCTGATAACCTAGTACTCCACCGAGCCAAACGACCCGACGGGTTTGACAATGATAAAAACCACTTAAGGGCACTATGATCCGTGTAAACTGTAAATTTTTTACCATTATCGAGATAACAACGCCAATGTTCGACCGCTGCCAAAACCGCCAATGTTTCTCGTTCCGTAATACCATAATTTTGTTCCGGCTTGGTAAGTGACCTACTCATATATGCAACAGGATGTTCTTTCCCTTCAAAGGTCTGAGAGAGCATCGCACCAATCCCATAACTACTCGCATCCGTGTGAACTTCAAAAGGTTCGTTATAATTAGGACACCTGAGAACAGGAGCAGAGACCAAACACTCCTTAAGCTTTCTAAAAGAACAATCCGCCTCCTCCGTCCATTTAAATGGAGGTGCACCCTTACGAGTAGAAGTTAATTTATTTAACGGTGCCGCCAAAGAACTGAAATCCTTAATAAAACGACGATACCACGACGCTGTCCCTAAAAAACGTTTTAAACCCTTAACATTGGTTGGAGTGGGAAAATTAACTATTGCAGAAACCTTATCCGGGTCCGTACGCAACCCGTGTTTATCGATTACATACCCCAAATATTTCAACTGACTCCTAAAAAAACGACATTTATCAAAATTAATAGTAAGATTACATTCTTTTAAAATTTCCAATATTTGTAATAAAATAGAAACATGTTCATTGTAATCCGCGGTTGCAATTATTAAATCATCAACATAACAACAAACTTTAACCCCGAAACGGTTTCCAAACAACTTATCTACTAATCTCTGTTGAGTGGCAGGTGCGTTAGTTAAACCAAACGCCATACGTTTAAACCTGAATGTACCACGTGACGGAATATAAAAAGCCGTTTTATCCCTATCCGATTCCTGAATCTGAGTTTGAAAAAAGGCACTACAAAAATCGATTGTTGACAAATAATGAGCATCCCTAAGATTATCTAAAATTTCTGATATATAAGGCAAACTATATGCATCCTTTTTGGTTACCGCATTCAGTTTCCGACTATCCAAACATAACCGATAGCTACCCGTATCCTTTCCCTTAGGAACCAAAAGTACCGGAGAACTCCACTCACTCTGACAGGGTTCGATGACATCCAACTCAAGCATCTTATCAACCTCCTCCGAAAGAATTCGTTGTTTCTCAGGAGACATCCGATAATATCGTTGCTTAATGGGTATAGCATCCCCCGTATCAATTCTATGCGTAACCACGGTAGTCAACCCTAAACCTTTCCGCTCAAAAGAAACAGAACGAAACTGATTAATAATGCTATCAACAATTGAACGCTGATCGCTATTTAAATGTTCATAACCCGTAATGACGTCATCCGAATAATTACACAAAATAGATTCTTGTTTAAAACTAACTGAATTAATATATTTCGGACAAATTTTGAATATTTTCCAAAAGTCAATGCCTAAAATGATATCTGAATTAATTTCCGGAAAAACAAAAAAATTTATAAAATGAAGTTGATCTTCGAACGCAACCGGTAAACACAAGTAACCAAGAGAAAACAACTTGTTCCCGTTAGCCACAACCGCAGAAATAATGTTATCTTTAAAAAGAGTATAACCTCGTTGTAAGAAATCCTTATAAAAATTACCCCCCAAAATTGATATAGACGCACCAGTGTCTAAGAGACCCGACAACTTAATGTCATCTATATGTATAACGGCATAAGGCCTATTTTCAATACCATTATCATTACACAGAACCGAGTTTAATTTATACGATAAAAAATAAATTGAAATTGTTTTAAGCCAAGAATCCCAATCAGTTTTAGAAAAATTAATATTATTACTAGTTTTAACTCGGTTCCAACTTACTCTTTTTTTTAAATCTTTAACCCCATTATTATATTTCGATTTACATTTAACACAATCGGGACGCTTAACATTAGGCTCACCGCAACCAAAACAAAACACAACATTCCGATCCTTAAAACAATCGGCATAAGAGTGAGAAAACGATTTACAACGTTGACAATAAACAGTACGGTTCGCCGCGCGATCACCGATGGAATTAATGCTCGGCTGAATTTTACTATTGCTATTATTACTAGGCACAGAATGTTTACGCTGAGTCGGCAATGATGTATGAGAATTATTGTAAGACGAGTTAGTAGGAGACGAAAATTGACGAGAGAATTTATGCGCTGAAGGAACAAAACGATCAGAATTAAAAAGATTATTTTTATACCCCTGATTATTAAAATTATTCGAATAATTAAATTTTTTAAATGAACTTTTAAAAACGTTTTTAACGCCAGTATTATAAGCTAAATCAGGTGCAACTAAATCATCCGAGACATTCTGTGGTTCGTGAAAATCTAAAAGTCTACTTTGAACATTCTCATAATTACGACACACATTCCTAAGCTGATCAATTGACGTTATATCTGATGACGCTAACATCCCTGCGTAACAAGGTCTAACGTTGTGTAATAAAATTTCTAATTTAAATTTTTCCTCAGGAGGAGTAGTCAATCTGTTAAACATTTCATCCATAACAGCCAAATAAATTACAATAGACTCATTCACCCCCTGAGTTCTATTTTGAATTTCCCTTAATAATTTGTAATCAAAATCTGGTTTATCGAAGTCCCTACGCAAATATTCTAAAACTACTTTCCAATCTGAAACCCCAGCACACACACTCCTATACCATTTTAAAGCATCGCCAACAAACAGCTGTAACGCAAAAGATAAAACTTTGTCATCCGCAATGCGATGAATAGTACAATGTTCCGTAACTCGGCGTATAAAAGAGCGTACACAAGATTTACCGTCGAATTTAATTTTACTTAAATCTCCTAAACTGTTATGATCACAATGAACCGTTACATTCAAGGGATTACTAGATGATAACGAAGAAACTGTAAGAAATGGAGATTTATTAGACGATTTTAATTTATCAACTACCCCACAATAATTATTAAATTGATCAATACACAAATCGTAAATGTCCCTATTCTTCTTAACCTCATCCTCATCCAATCTGCCAATCCTATGATACAAATGAGCCAACAAATTCTCTGCCCTCAATAAACTATTAAAATTCGGATTAGAATTAATAATTGATTTCACTTTTATCAAGGTGTCACTAATACCGCCCAAATCGGTTATAATATCCAACGGACTGACCAAAATCTCCTCTGACGGTAACAATTCCGATAATTGTAATATTTGTTTACGTAAAGCTAATACCGTGGCAGCTGGCTCCTCATTCCGAACAACCACCTCATATTCTAACTCAGCCTTAGGCAGGGATACGAATTTTATTAAGTGAGTCATCGTAGCACAATAATAAAATTTAAACGAAACAAAAAGTACAAATAAAAGTTCGATTTAAATTAATGTTAAAAAGTAACAAAGAAAGTACAAAGTAAGCAAAAATATTCGTTAATAGAGGGTAGTCAAAAAAAAATTTAGTTACGGCAAAAATTATTGAGCAAGAAATAATTAATACAAAAAGTAGGTAACTGAAAATTTTTAGCAAGGAACGATTAACAATGCAAAAACCGTGACTACGTTCGGACAAATCTTTTAAATTCAAATAAAAACTTTTAAATATTAACTTTAAATTTTAAACATACTAATAATATAAATACACAACCTAAACGAAACAGTAATCAAATTTAATTAATAAAAATGAAAAGTAATAATTTAACACAATTCACAAAACACAAAACACACAAAGACACAAGGACAAGACCCTTTACATACCCAGAGAAAACCACTTGCCAGGAATAAGAAAAAAAAAATTGAGTGCCAATGCGATACCCTACAAAATAAAATAATTAAAATAATTCACCGACAAACAAATAATTTTAAATATTATAGAATTTACGTTGGGCGCCAGTGCTACGTGTAGAAAAATTGCTTGCTGGGTTAGAGAGTCACCCACAACTCCTAACACGAGACACAAGAGAGAGAGTAAAAAAAATCCTACAGAATCTTAATTTTTTTTTTTCAAAACACACAAAATCACCTTACACTAAAGCAAAACTTAAACCTATAAGAACTACAATGACTCACCCACAATAAATTGCACTCAGATCTTAAGACGGCGAGAGAATCTAACCCAAAAAAAGAAAAGAGCAAAAAGGCAAAAAAGGCCGCAAACACTCGCCCTGAGGCTTATATACCCTAGCATACCCCGCGCGTCGCGACACAACTACCCCCTAAGGTGAACCGCGACGTAATACAATACGAGGGTATTCCAAAATTAAATCAGTCGCCTAGAAAAAGTAAATAGCAACGCTAATGCATAACTGTGCTATTATACATCAGCAGGAACGAAACCAGGCGCTATTAAAAATATATGCTACAGTATATGCATTATTTCTATATATATATATATATATATATATATATATATATATATATATATATATATATATATATATATATATATGTAGTCGGCTGTTACCTGTAATACAAGCATTATGTTGCTTACAATAGGGACAGACGACCGTGTGTGTATGTTATAAGATATTTATTATTTATTATTATTTATTCAAAATATTACAAAGTGCCTTACCAAAATTACACGTGTATGTAAATTTATCGAAATTACAATCACTTGCGGGTATGTGATCACAGAGAATCGGTCTAACAGCATTTCGACCAGAGCGAACAATAGATCAAATGCTGGAACTATGTAGCTTTGTTACAAACTAACAAAGGACTGCACATAGCATTCTGTAATAGACTAAAAAATTCAATTTAAAATTTAGAAGAGATATATAAATTAGTAGAGAAATTAAGGGTCATGATTATAAGACAACGTCAAAGTGACTTGGACATTTGATTATATAAAGTCTTATTCCAAAAATTATTTAAGAATTTATTCTTATAAATTTGATATCATTTTACATCAAATTTGTTTTTGATAATGTTATCGTATTGTGTTCAGAGGTATTGGATTAAAAGCTGTAGCAAATAGAATAGTTAAGTAAATGCGCATTATTAATGATCATTCATAGTTAGTTAAATCTCAATTAAATTTAAATGATACCGCATGACCATTTTTCGATTAAAATAATTGTGCTTGCTCGCCAACGAAAAAACGTTTTTTTTTCGACTTCAATTACATCGACAAGTAATACAAACTTAATTGGCTAGAGCGCCGACACGGTCAGTCGGAGACGCGGGTTCGAATCCCGCTGGAGCGGTCAATTTTTGATATGATATTCAAAAATGTTTAGAATTCCTAATGTGTGGGTAACACAAAAATAAAATCGTACATAAGTAATACAATGTAAGTAGACGAAAAAAATTAACAAACGCACTAGTTATCATTACGATTTTAAAGATTTTTCCTCGATTTCTCTGAGATTCCATCATCGAATCTTGGTTTCCTTATCATTGTACCACACTTAGGATATCTCCTTTCCAACAAAAAAAGAACTATCAAAATCGGTTCATAAACAACGATGTTATCTCCGAACATACATAAAAAAATATACGGTCCTCCTTTTTGAAGACGGTTAAAAATATTATACATCTGATAGCAGCTAAAGACAGTTTCTTTATCTTAACTTAAAATATTAT